>NW_006494614.1:59515401-59527630 GCF_000325575.1 Pteropus alecto | reverse complement strand
ATTCCTGCTCCCCAATCTCCCCGCCTTGTGTTGCTGCCCTGATGAGTTGGGGGAAAGCACAGCAGCCTTACCTGACCCCAATCGTGAACATGCTGAGAAGGTGCTTCCCTTGAAGCCAGCCAGTGAGCATGATTACGCCTGGGGAAGAGACCAGAAACAAGTTTGTGCACACACACATACATTCTCCCACACTGGAAGGCATGAAGGCATTTCAAAATAATTTCCTTAAAGAGCCTACAGGAATATAGACACAGGGCAATGATTAATAACCTCAAGGACTTACAACCATTCTTTTTAAAGGAAGATACTTTCATACCTACAAAAAAAGAATGGTTTTACTTTTTCAGGAAAGCATCAAGCCAGATCAAGTAAAGAAAGAAAGAACCAGTTTATTTTGGGCTATTTGTAAATATTTTCCGATTATTCCAAAAGTTCCCATGTGCTGTGTCTCCAGGACTCCCCCCGAGGTGTCTGATGTGGCAGATGACAGCTGCTCCCATGATGGACAGATGGGCCACTGTTTCTTAAATATTTTATCTCGCCGTGCTCATGATTAAATACATTCCCTTTTCCATTTCTTTTCCTTCATCAATCATTTACCCAGTGTTTGCTAAACACCAGGCACTGTGCTAGGCTCGGGGCACACGGAAAAGGTCAGAAGTGGACCCTCAAGGCAGAGAAGTGGCACAAGCCACTCTGAAACCCGGGAAAGTTCACGAGATGTTCTGGCAATGGGGAAAAGTGGACTCGGTTTGCTCAGCTGTAAAGTAGACATAATGACCATGCCTTCCTTAAGGAGTCGTTTCAGGATTTAAGATGTGACACCCAAGTGCATAGCACGGCTCCTGGTCCACAGAAAATGCCCAGTTATTAACTGCTGTTGCCATTGTTATGGGAAGTGGGAAGGTGAGTGGAGTTGTTTTTGACACACCTTGGAGGATTTGCGAAAGATTGTCAGCTTTCTTTCTCAAGAACAAGGAGCCAGGGCAAGTTATACGCTGAGTAGTAGTGTTGCGGGAGGGGACAGTGTGTCACAAGCTCTGACTCATTAGGGTTTTTCTTTTTCCCACACTATAATTAGCTACATCACTCAGTAGTCAAATGAAATCTTAGCGGGAACCCAAATGAACCCAGATGCAAAAGATTTAAGGGAGGAAATTCTGTTAGAAATTAGGGGTGGGGCGGTGAGTCTGGAGCCCCAACAACTAAGACTCACCCTCACGCTGCCACGTCCCCCAGACCTTGCTGCAGAAGGCTGCAACTTGCTCATAAGAGCTCACACAAGTAGATTTGTGCACATCTCTAAAACCCAAGTTTGGTAATTTCACATTGGTAACTTGAAATTGACAATGCTGAGAGTATTTATACCACAGATACTGGCAAACGCAACTTGTTCCTGGAAAGTCATTGTTAAACTTTTATCAGCACACCACAGCTTCCCTGCATCTTCCACTCAGGTCCTTATGGATCCATGGAACCCAGTTTGAAAACTCCCACTCTTTTAAAACAGTCCTTGAAATATTTATTATAAAGTAAGAGGTCTGAGTGATATTGTGGCCTGGCCGTGAACACACGAATTTAACTAAGTTCTAATTTAACTGAGGAATAATGGCTTATACAAGGTAATGACCTTGTAGGACTCCTGACTTGGAACTTATCTTTTTTTATAAACAAATTTCACCTTGTGGAAAGGGCTGTTCACACTATCTATTTGACAGTGCCTTAAAGCATATCTACTTGATTGTTCTTGGGGCAACTGGGGTAGGAATAGCAATACTCATTACAGTCTCCTTCTGGTCACCCCAATCGTCAGAGCACATGTTGGAAAACTTTGTTTATAACAGGCCAGATGGTTTTGGCTTTGTGGGCCATAGAATCTTTGTTGCAACTCAACTTGGCCACCTTAGCGTGAATACAGCCATAGATAATATGCGAATGGGCGTGGCTGTGTTCCAGTTAAATGTTATTTATGAACACTGAAACGTGAGTTTGAATTGAAACTTGACTTTTATATACTTACCATGTTATGAAATACTATTCTTTTTTTTCCCCCCAGTCATTTAAAAATGTAAAAATTCTTTGCTTGTGGGCCATACAAAAATAGGTAGTGAACCCAATTTGGCCTGGGAGTCAGATTCTAATCCCTGCTTTAGAATTCATTAAAGGCCTCTGGGCATTCTAGTCTGTCCTGACGCCTGATCAAAATGCAATTCCAAGGATGGCAAATGAATGGTGATTCACAGCCACTTTCCCATCCTGTGTTCATGACAGACATCACTAATCCATCACAGTCCTTTGTGCCACCATGCCTAAGCATGGCCTCAAAATCCTCTCACAGCACAGGCCCCACTAGCTGTGATCAGACTTGACAAGTTAAGATAAACCTCATTTTCCATCACTACTCTAGGACAAAGTAGGGTACAGAGGAGAGAAGAGGGCATAGAGCTACTTAAAAACAGAAAATCTAGTGATTCAGCAAACTCTGAGCCATAAATCCAAAGCTGAAATTTGGAAAGGAGACTAGACATTAGAATGTTGGGAAAGGGAGGCCAGGGAGGAGAAAGCGAGGTCTGTCCTCAGCACAACAGAATTGAGAGCCCTGACTCCAGCACACATCCTCAACCACTTTGCTAAATTTATCACCTCCTACAAGCTGTAAAGGAGTGGGAGATACCTTCTATGCCTTTGAACTAACCCTTTCTTCTTCCTGAAATGCCCAATTCCCAATTTTTTCACTTGGCAAACACATCCTGCAAGACCCAGTTTGGCATCACCTCTTCCTTGGAGCCTTCTCAACTCTCCCACACAAGATTAACCGCTTTTTTTCACATGACATATTTTTTCGGGTGTCTCTCCCCTATTTGTCTGAGGCCTTTCAAAGGGCAAAAGCTGTGTTTTACTCATCTTGGTGGCCTCAGAACCTATCACAGGGCATGGTGTGTCACAAAACACTCAATGAATTCATGCATCTGGGTGGCCAAAGACACAAAACTGCTGTTAGGAGGGACAGTGGTTTCTACCGAGAACTTTCTCTGGCTCCACAGTTTTAGCCAGACTCACTAGTATGTCCTCTTGTCACTGCTTGTGCTTTGGGCAGTGGTTTTAGTTTGCTACTTTATTAACCTAGTAACTCAACAAATGCTTAGAATCTACTATGGGCCAGGCTGGTCCTGAGGCTAGAAATGAAGGACACAGAATCAAATCCAGAGCTGGAGACAGCAGGAAGAAGCAGGTGAAGAGACCAAGGCAGCCCCACAAGAATGTTCAGGTGTAGGACTTGAATTTAGGTCTACAGCAGCATCGCATTGATGCTGTTTTTGGTGTGTTTCCAAAGACCATGAGGCACAAGCCCAGCTACAGCCTGCTTAGTGGCATAGAAATTTGGCTGGGCACATCGCTAAACTACATTTCCCAATCTCCCTTGCAGTTAGGTAGGCCATGTATCTCCATTCTGGCCAATTGAGGATAAGCAAAAGTGATGACTTCACTTCCTGGTCCATGCTTAAAACCTTCCCAAACAAGCCTCGGCGTTCTCTCTTTCTCTATCTTTTGGCTGAATGGAATTATGACCAGCCTCCAAGGATGGAGAGGAAAGATCAGCAATAGTACAGTAGGAGCCTGGACCCCTGAGTCAGCGTTTGGAGGTGAGCTATCCAGGAAAGCCACTCGACCAAGAACACGGCCAGAAACTGTGATGTGCGCAAGAAATAAACCTTAAACATGTTAAGCCTTTATTATGCTAGTGCTGCTTGTTACAGCAGTTAGCCTGTTCTGACTAATACAGAAATCTTTTCTTGTTGTCAGAGTGTCCAATCTCAACCCCCAACCTTTACCCAGGTGAGCAGCAAGGTATTTGGGAAATATCTGTGGCTGCTCAGGACAACTCTCCCTAATCCCCAGGACGAATGCAGGAACTGTTTTACTCACCAATGATGCAGAACGAAAAAAGTGTCAGCTGTTTCCCCAGATTGTCCATGCTTTTTTGTAGAGGAGTTTTAGGCGTCTGAAAGGATGACAACAGTGGATTTGTTAGATAAGATCCCAGTAGCATCCCACAGCTTCTGCCTGGCTCTTTTAGATCTTGAGCTGAGTGACAATTACACAGGGCACACATATTTAAAAATTCATCGATCTTTTCATGTAAGATCATTGCATGCTGTTGTCTGTAAGTTATATCTTAACAAAGATCCTAATACATGTCTTAACATAAAAATAAAATTTTAAAAAGTATACTTGCATTAACCATATTCTCCTCATTCCTAAAGAGTATCATTAGCCAAGAATAATCTCAAACCCCAGCTTATAAGAAAACCAAAGCCCCCACTGGCCCTTACCTCTTCAGCCTGCATCATCTTAAACACTTCTCCAAACTGAGACCTTTCCCCTGTTCCGATCACGACTCCCTATGTTCAGGAGAGAGAAGTGTGAGATCTGAGTCTGGAAGCCTGCTGGTGAAGGAAGTCAAGGCCCCCAGGGAATCCCAGGGCTTACCTGCCCCTTCCCGTATTGCACCAAAGTCCCCATGAAGACGATGTTTCTCAGGGTGGTGATGTCACCTTCGCCTATCAGTGGGATGTCTGTCTTACTGCATGGCTCAGCTTCTCCCGTGAAACTGGACTCATCCACTAGGAGGTCTGTGACCTAGGGGACCAAAGAGAAAAGACAGTGGAATCTGCCCTCTCACCCTATAAACTGGTTTTAAAAGCACAGAGTGGTATCTAGTTCCTTAATGTCAACTGCCAATAGACAACAAAGAAGGAACTCATCGAAATCAGGGAACAAGTATCAGAATGTGACTTCAGATGCCTTGAAAACCAGAAAAGCTTTGAATGTGCAGCCCCTCTAGAAAAACATAAGAGTCTCATACCTTCTTTTAATATTATTTAAAATTTTAATGTTTAAAAAAATTAGGTAATAAAAAAATGAGAATATACCTTTCAAAAGCACCTGTGTCTTTCTTTACATTCCACATACTGCTCACCTTGGAGATGCCCCTGTAATCTGTGTGTGTGAACATCACTGAACCAGGTTATTCAGTGACAGGCTAAGGTTATGTTAACACCAGAAACATGGACACAGATACACACACACATGCATCAGAAAAAGAGGGGGAGGTGCTAACATTTCTAGAATACCTATTATGTGCCATGCCCTGTGCTGAGCATGTCACAAAGCTTATCTCCTAATCCTCATGCCTTCCATTAAAGATGCTATTATTTTCTTTATTTTATATTTGGGGAAACTGAGGCACAGAGAGTAACTTGCTCAAAGTTATACAGCTACATAGTGGCTGAGTAGAGGTTTGAACCAAGGCTCTGTTTCCAAAAACTACACTCTTAAGCATCTTCCAAACTGACCACACGCCCAGTAGGTATCACTCAAGAGGTGAGTCTCCTGTGGCCAGAACTATAACAGATACTGTTGAGGACATCAGGGGTCTAAGCTGGGCCCTCTCCCTCAGTACCTTATTATCTGAACACCATCTTCCTATAAACTCATAAGAGAACTGATAGGCCTTTCTCAAATAGAAGCGTGGGAGTTCTCTATGATTTCAAAATTTTTAAATTCAATAATAAACATTTAAAAATATGTCCACTGAGACTGGGGTAACTTCTGGTCAAAATGACAGAGTAGATAAATGCTGTGCTTGCCGCATCCCACAACCATCTCAAAATTATAAACTAAACTACAGAACAATCTTCACTGAGAATTTCCTGAAGTCTAGCTGAACAGAAATCCTATAACTAAAGTCATACAGAAGAAGCCACCTCAAGACTGGTAGGAGGGGTAGAGATGTGGAATGGGCCAGTACCACACCCACGTGTGGTGGTTAAAAATTGAGGGGAAAATCTTGGCTGTAGGAGTTGCCCCTGAGGAGCAAGGGGTACCAACCCCACACCAGACTCCCTGTCCCAGGGTTCCAGGGCTGGAAAGAGGAGTCCTTATAACTTCTGGCTATGAAAACCAATGGGGACTGCGCCTGAGTGAAACAGAGGGCAACTAGAGTCCTATGCATTCCTTGTAAAGGGCCCAAGCATGGACTTACTTGCTGACAGACTCATTCACTTGAGCTCCAGCACTGAAGCGGCAGCTCAAAAGGTATGAGGGACCTTTCTCCCAGATAGAAGTACAGGCAGAAGTCACTGTTCCTTTGTCGAGCCCTCCTACCACTCAGCCTGAACGCACAAGTGAGTACCATATCTGAGTCTCCAACAACCTAGCCAATATCATTCACCCTGCTCTCATGATTCTGAGACCCCGCTCCACCCAACTTGTGGGCTCACTCAAGCCACTTCTAGTGTCTTTTCCATACAAACAGCTTGTCTTGGCTCATGCTGCAGATTTTCTAAACTCTCCCAAAGGTTCACAAACCCCAAACAAGCAGCATCTGGCTTTGGTATGCCCCATACCTTCTGCTAAGCAGCCCCAAGCCCAGCACTAGTGGCAGGTGGCCACGGTTCAAGCCTTAGCCTATCTCCCAGGCACCTCTAGCCCACCATAAGTCTGCAGGTCACTTTGTAGCTTATACCAAGTGACTCCAGTAAGGGTACAGGCAGCAGAACCTGGCCTACACCAGAGCCCCTCCCAAGAGCCCCCAGAACCAACACACCAGGTGACCACACCAGAGCACCACCCAAACACCTGCATAAATGACATACCCAAAAGGCAGACTCAGCAGGCACCAGAAGCACACCAAAGAAACTCTTCCTCTTTAGTGTCAGCCCCTGCACAAGAGCTCCTCCACTGTAGTCATGGCCAGTACTCACAATCACTTGGCCTAAGGGTCAGTCCCTCCCACTGATGTGCCAACAGCTCAACTACAACAGGAAGGCACACACAAGCCACATAAGGGACATGCCTGAAGCACCTGGCTCAGGTGACCAGGAAGACTATGTCGCTGGGCCCCAAAGGACAGCTACTACATAAGGCCACTCTACCAAGATGAGGAGACAAGGTAGCTCTACCTAATACATAGAAACAGACAAAGGGAGGCAGCCAAAATGGGAGACAAAGTAACATATCCCAAATGAAAGATCAGAACAAAGCTTCAGAGAAAGAACTAAACAAAATGGAGACAAGCAATCTATAAGATTCAGAGTTCAAAACACTAGTTATAAGGATTCTCAATGATTTCAGTGAGAATGTCAACAAAGAGACAGGAAACATAAAAATGGAGCTAGAAAACAAAAAAGAACCAGTCAGAAATGAAGAATACAATATCTGAGATGAACAGTACAACGGTGCGTTTAGATGAAACAGAGGATCATATTAGCAATTTGGAAGATAAGGTAGCAGAAAACTCCCAATCAGAACAGCAAAAAGAAAAAAAGCAAAAAAAAAAAAAAAAATGAGGATAGTTTAAGGGACCCCAGGGACAATCATATCATAGGGGTACCAGAAAGAGAAGAGAGAGAGCAAGAAATAATGATGAAAGACTTTCTTAACCTGGAGAAGGAAATAGACATACAAGCCTAGGAAGCACAAAGAATCCAAAATGAGATAAACTGAAACAGGCCCACACCAAGACACATCATAATTAAAACACCAAAGGTTAAAGACAATCTTAAAAGCAGCAAGAGAAAAGCAATTAGTTATCTACAAGGGCACTCCCATAAGGCTGTCAGCTGATTTCTCAACAGAAGCTTTGCAGGCCAGAAGGGACTGGCATGAAATAGTCAGTGATGAAAAGCAAAAATCTACAACCAAGATTACTCTACCCAGGAAAGCTATCATTTATCATTATCATTTATTATTATCATTTATTATTATCATATTCAAAGGACAGATAAAGAGCTTCTGAGATAAGAAAAAGCTAAAGGAGTTCATCAACACCAAATCAGTATTAGAAGAAATGTTAGAAGGACTTTTTTTTAAGAATATGAAGAAGGAAAAAGATAAAAAATATGAATAATAAAATGGCAACAACTACGTATCTATCGACGATTACGATTACTTTAAATGTAAATGAACTAAATGCTCCAATCAAAAGACATACGGTGGCTGAATGGATAAGCAAACAAGATCCCTACATATGCTGCCTACAAGAGACTCACTTCAGATCTAAAGACACACAGACTGAAAACAATAGAATGGGAAAAGATATTTAACGAAAATGAAAACAACAGCAAAAAAGCTGGGGGAGCATTACTTATACCAGACAAAATAGATTTTAAAACAAAGGCTATAACAAAAGACAAAGAAGGACCCAGTAATCTCACTTCCGGGTATTTATCCAAAGAAACCCAAAACACTACTTTGAAGGGCCTTGTGCATCTATATGTTCGTTGCAGCATTATTTACAATAGCCAAGATATGGAGGTGACCTAAGTGTCCATCGATAAATGAATGGATAAAGAAGTGGTATGTATACGGTATGGAACATTACTCAGCCATAAAAAAAGAATGAAATCTTGCCATCTGTAACATGGATGAACCTAGAGGGTATTATGCTGAAATAAGTCAGATGGAGAAAGACAAATATCATATGATTTCACTTATATGTAGAATCTAAAAAACGAATGAAGAAACAAACAGAAACAAACACATAGATACAGAGAACATTTTGATGGATGGCAGATGGGACGGGGACTGGAGGGCTGGGTGAAGTGGGTGGGGGAAGGGATGAGGAGGTACAAATTGGTAGTTACAAAATAGTCATGGGAATATAAAGTAGAACATAGAGAATATAGTCAATAATACTGTAATGCGCAGTGTCAAATGGGTACCGGATTAGTTATATATCTAAGAAAATTTAAAAAATAAAAATGAATATAAAAATAGGCCCACCACCATAGGATCCCAGTTCCCAAGATGGAAGCAGCTACCACTTGCCTATGTAATGGCCATCTTCCCCTGTCCCTCCCTAACAGAACCCCAGTGTTGGGAGTGGTGATGTGCTCTGCCACGCAATCCTTTTTCCCAGCCTCCCTTGCAGCTCACGATGTCTGTACAATGTGAGGAGATGTAAGGAGAAGTCACCATAGTCCTGGGGAAGATCTTTGAAGGCAACTGAACTGACAGGCCCCCTTTGCCCTTCTTACTTTCTTCTTTCTCTCAGCCTGGGCTTTTATTATCATGGCTAGAGCTCCAGAAACCATCTTCAAGCATTAAGGAGATGACCACACCCAAGGGAAGTCAAAATAGGGGGCTGCGAGGAGCCCAGGTCCTTCATTCCATGGTGGAGCCACCATGTTGGCTCTGGACACTCTACTTCCAGACTCTATTATGTGAGAGAGGAATAAATTCCTGGCCAGTTAAAGTCAATATATTTTTTCTTAATCTATTACCGAACACAGTTACTGACTGATCTAGAGTTTGCATGTGTTTTTTAATCCTCAGGATATCAAGGGAAAGTCAAATGGCCTCATGAGACAGCTCCTAGCCTACAATGAAAGAAGAAATGGGACAACCAAGTCACCTATCACCACTGGCTACTGACCTACATACCCCGGACAGCAGAAATTAGCACATCACAATGGCAAGCAGAGATTTAGTTCCCAGAAAACAGTCTAATGGGATATGACAATAACTTGAATAAGTTGTACTTGATTTGAAAATTTGGCTTAGGTTTGCGGTTGTACATAAATTTGAAGTACATGGAATTTGTACCTAACTTTATGTTTGTTCACATTTAAGCAACATAAAAAAATTAAGTCAACACTGGGAAGGAGACCCCGTCGCTGAGTATGAGACATAATTAGAACAATCTGATGCTCTAATCATATTTAACCTGCAGCAGAAGGTTTGGGAGTGGGAAATAGGAGGGTGGAGCAGCTGGTGTTGGGAGGATGATCTGGAAGAGAAGGTAAGTTTCCTGGAGGATCTGGGACTTGAAACAGGTTTTGAAGGATGAGCAGCCATTTGGTGAGTACATCAGGCAGGTTCTCCAGGGAGGGAAATGAAGGCGAGTTGAGGAATGGATGGTGGGAAAACATGGCAATAACATTCTTGATCGAAGCAAATGAGAGATGGGGGAAGCAAAGAAAAGGCTCGTCTTCTCCCGGCACCCCACCAACACGACAAGGACAGAAGCCGGGAGTGCTGAGCATTGGCATCAGTCCACCCTCTTTGGGGTACAGGTCCCTGGGAGTGGGCAGAGCTGGGTACTGTTCTGGGTGCTGAAGCCACAGCTGGAAGGACAGCTGCCCTGTCCTCGGGGAGCACTGAATGGGAGATAGGACTCCACCAAGACGAGAGGGTAGAGGCAGAGGCAAGAGGTTTGGTCCATCTGGGGACACGTGTCGGGACCAGCTTGACTGAAGCAGAGCACTTGTAGAAGGTGTGGTTGGCACTCAATTACTTACATGTAAGTAACGAGGAGCCATGAAAAGTCTTGAGCAGAGAAGGAAGGGATGTGGGTGAGATATACAAAATAATATTAGATACTGGAAGTGATAGGCCAGTCTCCTTGGGAAGGAAAGCCTACACACAAAAAATATACAGCCCGAGTGAGGCAGAGGACACCCTCACGGATGGAAGAGCCAGACAGAAAGAACAAGAAGAGAATTGGCAGCAACTGGAACTAACTAGGCATGTGGAAGTAGGCAGAGGCCACCAAGGTTTAGAACGGAATTTTAAAAATCCACATATTGGATCCCGATTACATTTCATTAAAGTCTACTTGGAATTGGCAGGACTCTAACTAGTCAAAGGCTGAGTAAACACCTCTACCCTCTGAGCCAAGACATGAGCCTTAACTCTTCCTCAGATTTACTTGTTTTTAAATTCCAGTCCTTGCACTTGTACAAGACTATCTGAATGCTCTGGCAGCATGTCCAAGAGCCCCCTGCATCTTTATTCTGGTTCCTAATGGACCCAGGATGGTTAGGGACTTCATAAGAGTTCTTTTATTATTACTTTTTTAAAATCATGTTTGCACTTGTAACAATGTGAGAAAATTTAGTTATTCCATTTAGAAAACTGTTGAGTGGGGAGTTAGAACCCCACTTTCTAGCTGTGTTTTATGGAACCCTCATTTGTAGGAAATTCATTGGCACTCTATGGAGAAAGGGTTCCATGGTAATAAAAGTTTGGGAAACATGGGGTTAAACCCAGGGAACTGGTTTTCTTTACCAGGACTTCTCAGACCCTTCACTGTGCAAATAAGTGCTGCGACATTCCAAGTGGGAGCTACAGCCCTTGGAACTTCTTATGGAGCAAAATCTGGGAGCCCTGGGCTAGAAGGTCACTGAGCTGTTTCTTGCTCCAATGCTAACCCTTGCAAGCACACCAAGAACCACATAAACAAAACTCGGTTTAATTTCGGTTTTTGCTATTAAAGAACGACTAATTAAAATATGACTTGCTCACCCATTTTCTTTTTCTATTAATTTTAAAATTTAAAAAATTTATACAATCCATGAAGTGCTCCCCGCAATTACTCTAGCACCCACCTGGCACAGCGATTACAGTAATATTAACTATATACCTTATGCTATACTCTAAAATCCCCTTGACTGTTTTGTAACTACTAATTCGTACTTCATCATCCCTTCGCCTCTTTCACCCAGCCCTCCAACTCACTTCCTCTCTGGCAATCACCAGTGCCCATTTTCTTAATTGGTTAATTTGATAAGACTTCAGTGGATACCTATGATATACCTAAAGAATTTTAAGTCAGACTCTGATTAGGTGCTAAATAGGATAGTGTTCAATTAGAGTGCGACAGAAATCCAGAGGAGAAAAAATGTTGCTGATGATATGATAATAATAATTAACATTTGCTGAGGGTCTGTATTCTCTCGTGAAACATTCACAGTTATGCCATGGAAAAGACTGCTCTGATTCGCACTTTACAGATGAGAAAACTGAGGCTCTGAGAGCTTAGGAAATTTGCCCAAGGCCCAAATGCTAGGAAGTGTCAAAGGCAGATCCTGGTGCATTCTCCATTCTCCTCAGCACAGTCTGGCTTGGGGAAGTGAGTCGGGCCAGGCTGTGAGAGGTCAGAGGCAGAGTTTACTTTTGATGCATGTGAAGCAGGGAACCATTGCAGGCTCCAGGGTAGTAAGAGGCCCAATGAACATAGCAGCCTGGGAAGAAGACCCTCTGAGGGAGGGCTGTGTTGGATGGATGAGACAGGGAGGAGGTTCGGCTGGAGTGACAGCAGTAGTTGCCCAAGCATGAGCATCTTTCACAGAAAGAACTGCTATTAATTGGCAAGGTATTACAGCATGAGGAAATATCCTTCAGCCAGGTGATCAAGGTCACCATCGGCAGTGATAAGTCACGG
>NW_006494614.1:59497458-59515329 GCF_000325575.1 Pteropus alecto | reverse complement strand
CCCAATCTAATCATGAAAAAAAAAAAAATTTAGACAAATCGCAGTTGTGGGACATTCTACAAAACACCTGACCAGCACTTCTCAAATCTGTCAAAGTCATCAAAAATGAAAAAGGTCTGAGAAACTGTCACAGCCAAGAGGTGCCTAGGGAGACATGATGATCAAATGTAATATGGGATTCTGGGATAGAAGGACAGTATGGAAAAACTACAGTAATGTGAAAAAAGTGTGAACCTTATATATATTTACATTTAAACATGTCATAATTAATATATTACGTTAAAGAATCTGTTAATTCGTAATGTAACAACCATATTGATGATTAGCAATAATTATTATTGATAATACTAATGAATCATTATTGGTTCATTAATTGTAACACTGTACCCTACTAATATATGACCTTAACTACAGAAGAAACCAGTTGTGGGATATATGGGAATCTTCTATACTATTGTCTTAATTTTTCTGTAAATCTAAAACTGTTCTAAAACTAAGCTGATTTTTCTTAAAACGAGGAAAGGAAGAGAAAGAAGAGACAAAGGTGACCCCCCTCAAGAAAGCTAGCCAGAGAAGCAGGAGGAATGGGTGGAAAGGGGAGTTGGGAAGAGAAGAGGGTGCAGGCGGGTGACGTGGGTTTGGGTTTGGACATATTAAATTGGAGATGGGCTATCTGTCCGTCCATCTCCAACTACATACAGGCCAGGCATTCTTCTGGGCATTGGGAATCTAGCAATGAGCAAGGCAGACAGACTCCCTGCCTTCATGGAGCTTATACTCTAGTCGAGGAGGAAGCGGAGAGGCTGGCAATAAACAACGAAGGTAAACTAACATCAGAATATTGAATACCAGGGCTGGCGGGGCAGCGGAGAGGCCCCTTAGGAAAGAGGTCAGGGAAAATCAGTGAGGAGAAGACAGTGAGCTGAGACCTCAGGAATGAGAAGGGCTAAGTCATGATGGTGGGAGCAGGTTTCAGGGGGCAGAAATGGTCCTACTGCAATGGTGGCCCCACACCGCAGGCAGTCGAAAGCAGCAACGCATCTGGTTTCTAGGTCAGGGCTAGGCACGCAGCTTGGGCTTCCTCTGCCCGAAACAGCTGATGTGTGTCCATTTTTAGGTCAGCTCAAAAGCTACTGCCTCCAGGAAGCCCTCTGTGACTGCATTGGGCCTATGCAAGTCTGTCCTGTTTGGGACATACGGACTGCACTGTACTTTTTTCTCATGCTCCCCCAGAAGTCACTGAACAGTTACCTGTCATGAGGAGACGTCTGTCTGCCAGTCTGGGCTACAAGCCCATGAGCACAGGGCTCAAGTCTGTTTTCTCCACTGTCTCCTCGGCACCCAGCACCGTTCCTGGCACTTAGCGGGTGCTCAAGAAATATTCGTTGAGAGTCACACAATACCAGCGGCCACCAAGGAGGTGGCTAGGCCTGAAGACAAGGGTAGAACTGAGGGCTCAGGAGCGCCCTGCCACTTCCTACTCAGGTGTAGACTAAAGCTCTTCCTGTCTCCTCACACTGGCAGGCATTCCGGCCTCCAAGACCAAGCATCACTCGGAGTCCTGACAAATCCCATTCCATCCTCCTTTTCATTTAGAAAGGGGAGGACAAAAGAAAGAGCAGTGGTCCTGCTCTACTGGCCGTCTCAGGTCAAGCCTTCGCCCAGGCTCTGACCTTTCTGTTAACTGTGGGAACAGAAAATAGTGTTCTGTGACCCCCACACGCTATGCAAAAATGGCTAGTGTTTGGGTTGCTTATTTTAAGAACTCCTTTGAACTTGCTATTTCCTGGCCCTAAGTGGCTTCGAAATGTATATAAAGCTCCTCTGGATCTCAGAGCTCAAGAGCTGATAAAAATAGTTCACTGTGAATAAAAAAAGCTATTGATTGTTCAGTAGAGTTGCAAAATACTGAAAAGAAAATCTGTAGAGCATTTGAGCTGGTAGCTTGGGGGAAAAAAAAAAAAGCTTGTGGTGTCAATAACCAGGTACAATTTAATTTAATATATGCAGTGCAGGAAGAAAACCAGTTAGATAGTAAGGGAGTTATCTGGGTTTAAAAAATCCCAAAGAACTGTTGTAGAGACAGGTAATGACAAACAAGAAGGTCAGTCGCAGCTACTCGCTGACTGCTAACCCACATCAGACATCGCGCCAAGCATAACGCAGGTCTCGCTCGTTCCGTCTTCACGATAACCCTGCGAGGTGGGAATGAACGTCACCCCCTTTCATAGACGAGGAAACTGAGGCTCGGAGAGGCCAATCTCTTCCTCAGAGTCAGGTGCTGGGTGGGAGATGCTGGGTGGAGATTTGAAACCCAGGGCCCTCTAACTTCGAACATGTGTCGTTCACTCACCCGTGCCAGACACCGTTCTGAGCACTTTGCGTCTATACAGTCATTTAACCCTTACGACCACACTATGGGCATTATCACCCACCCCTCCAATTTTACAGATGAGGAAACTGAGGCACAGAGAGGTTAGGTCACTTGGGGCAGGTCCCACGGTTTGTGAATGATAGGCCCCAGGTTCAAACCCAGGCTAACGCCCAGGCCCAGGGCGCTGGCCTCTGGGCTACACTGCTTCTCCATAGCACCTGTAGTGGTGTCCTTATTGGTCGCCCAGCAGCAGGACCCAAACCCTGTACCTTTGGAATCCCCTACATTGGGAGGCAGAGCCCCTCTCTTGGTGGAGAAGTGGACAGTGTCAGACTGGCTTCCCCAGCCTTCCCTGGGGACAACGGTTTCTCTAATGGGATCCAAGTGTCCTAGACTTGGATGCTGAATGCTGGTGCAGGGAGGAGCGGATGGTGAGGAACTCATTCCGGTGCGGGAAGGAATACCAGAATGAACCTGGGAGGGAGTGCCCCACCCCCAATCCACTCACCCTGGTCTCTGTCCTACCTGGAGGTCTGTACGTCGGGGCAGAGGGGTGGGAGAGCCTGAGTGGCCCTGTGGCCCCTGCCTCTACTTCAGAGCCGGGCCGGGATGTTGTCGACACAGGGCCCAGGGGGTGGCTCCTGGCCTCTTCGCCTCTCTCCATCCCCCGCCCTCCCAGGCTACCCTTTAACAGCATGCTATTAATCCTGCAATTCCTGAGAAATTAATCCTCTATTGCTAAAAGCTTTGATTAATCCTTAAACATCCTTGGAAGGAATCATAGAATAGATTATTCCAATCGACAGATCTCTCTGAACTCAATTTAACCTTTTTTCAAGAATCCAGGATTACCTAAGAGAGCCTCAGGTATTGTTCTGTGAAGCTGTGATACCCTGACACCCACAAAGGTTGAGGAAACAGTTTGCCCCACATCCAGTATCCCCAAACGGAGCAACTGTAAAAGATTGTGCTACTTTTTATGTCTTCACTGGTTCCGGTTCCCTCCACATTCCTGAGTAGTCTGATTATCGCTTCTTTTTGACATCGGTGTGGCTGTTTTTAGAAGGAACTCTTGCCTCATTTCTCAACCTCGCCCTGCTTTCATTTGCTGCTGCTGTCTGCTGGAAACTAGGAAATAACACAACCCAAATTTGTTAGGCTTATACTTAAAATGAGAATAAATCATTTATGAAGTATGATTTGAGGGGCTCTGTGCTTAAAATTAACTCGTTTGCCAACTCCCTGACTTGTTTGTGTGCACATGCGCATTAGAGAAAGAATGCCTGCCTCCAATAAGCTAAATGTCTGCATATGCCACAGACCAGGGTCTGGGACCCCTCACCTCAGTGAGACGAATGTCTGCAGGGATTCGGTCTCCAATCGAGAGGCATACAATGTCTCCGGGAACCAGATCTCGTGCAAGCAGATGCTGGAGTTTTCCTTCTCTTATGCTGCATTTGAAAAAGTAAAAAGCAGAAGCACCCATGTTGACGTCTCATTTTTATGCATTGATCAATTTGAGCAAAGAGTATAGAAATGCTTTCTCTTTCAGTTATGAACCAACTTTTGTGCCTTTATGCTTTTATTATTTTTTAAATTCTCGTATCCTAAAAGACTTTTGGGAAGAGTATGGCTTCTGGGCGACACTGGGACTCATCAGAAATATGGGGCTCTTACTGTTTACCCTGCCTGGAAACAAGGCTGGGCCACATGGCCTCTGGAAGCTTCTGCAGGTCTAAATCAGCAGTTCTAAAGCTTCTTTAATCCTTAATGGAGCCAGTAGCTTCTGTTCTCAGAGAAGACACCGCTCTGGTATGCAGAGTCCATCTCAAGAATGCATGGATGGCAGAGCCTTGTCAGAGGCAGAAGGAACATCTTCAATGCCCGAGGAGCCCTCCTCTCCCACAGGGCCATGACCATTCCCCATGGCTGTCTGCCTCTGGACAACACATGTGCTTCCGTGCACAGGCTCCGGCTAGAATCCCACCACACACCTCCCTTCCTCCTGACGCTGCAGCGGCCTCCCAGCTGAACTCTTGCTACCCCTCTGGCCTCCTTCAATTCATCCTGCATGAAGTAGGTAGAGAGCTCTTAAAATACAAAAATCAGATCACAACTCCTTTTCCTCCAAATCCTTCAGTGGTTTTCCGCTGACCTTGAAATCAAACTCAGAGGCCCTGCTAAGGCCCTCCTGACCTGGGCCTGCCCCTTCACACCATCGCCTGCTACACCTTCCTCATACGATCCAGCCCTTGAACACACCTAGCTCTTTCTAGCATCAAAGTCTTCGTTGACCTTGAATGCTAAAGCAGATATTCTCCTCTTCCTTGACAACAGAATTCATTCTTGTTCGGGTATCCACCCTTTCCTCCACAACCATGTGCTCTAGGAATTGGGTCATGACTGCCTGAGATCACTGCGGTGATCCTATCCTCTGCCTGTGACTGGTTTAGGCACATTCACTGGCCTATGAGACATGAGTGGACGTTTTCGGGGGCTCATGAGAAAGGTTTCCTCATGCTGTAAACACACGCACACACGCACACACACACAGAGTCTCTTTTTCTGTTTGATCTTTCATCTCTGGCTATGATGTCTGGAGCTGTGGCAGCCATATTGGGACCATGAGGGGAACCAGCCAGAGAACAAAGCCAACGAACTGAGGACAGCAGAGTAAAGAAATAAAAAGACCAGGTCCTTGGTGCCATCTTGAATTAACAAACCCCACTGTCCACCGACCTGAGATCCCTTATCATGAGAAAATACAATTCCTTGTGGTTTGTAAAGCTGAGTTTTCTTTCCTTGTAGCCAAGAGCACCTATCAGATCTATACCTGCTGTTTCCTCAGCTCTTCCCATGGCTGGCTCCTTCCTTTTCTCAGGCCTCAACTTAAACGTCAGCTCCTCCTCAAATGTCAGATTAGGGTGGCCTGATTGCTAGCTATTTAAAGTTGTACCTAGTCTTCTACTAGTCACTATTGCATCTCTGTGGAGTTTTTACTCGTTTGTTTGTTTGTTTTCCGTGGCTTTGGGTTTGGGGGTTCTTTTTTGCTTTAATGCCCCTGCTGCATTTCAAAATCTGTTCACTGATTAGCACTATTTCTCACGGCACATAGTAGGTGCTCAATAAATATTTAATGGCTGCACAAAAGACAGAAGTAACACAGGAAGGGTCTGCAAGCAGGTGTTTCTCTTAATTTGTAAAACACATCTTAAAGACTCAGAGAGTGAGGCTGTATACCTGCAATGCTCTTTCAACTCTACCAGGCTGCCTGCCCCCTCTGTTCTTGAAAATAAAACATCTTTTAGAAGTCAAACTTCTGAGGACATCAATGATGCATACTATTCACCTGAAAGGCCAAGACTTGATATTTAAACTTAAGATCAGATCATCAAACCAAATAAATCATTTATGCTTTCTTTTGCTCTTATGATTATGTCACATATCACACACCTGGACTTCTGACAATCTTAGTCATCTAATGATTAAGCCTGGACATTTTTACTATTACAAATAATTCTTCTAGAATGAACCTACCCTCTCCCAGGCTTCCACAAAATCCTCTTTTTGTCTCTATTTTGTTATTCACTATTTTATGCCTTATATCACTCAGACACAGACACACACACACACACATACACATGGTCATTCCCTGAGAGGAGAGACTATCTTACTAGATCTTTCTATCCCCCAGCCTGCGGCTAAACTGTGCCATATATACCCAAATACATGTAAAATTATCCTTCAGAAAATAGTTGCTAAATGTTTAAGTCCTTCCAAAATGCCTCGGGTCATATAATACTTTTAATTACGTTATTTTGAGACGGATTTAGGAAAGACACATGATTCTGAAACGACCTCAACCTATAGTAGGAGCAAGGGAGAAGATGTTGGCCTTCTCTGAAATGATTTTTACCAGGAGAACAAATGCATAGATTACTTGTATAAAAATGAAATGAAGAGAAAGCCAGGCCTAACTCATTTGCCCCTCTGTGTCTGCCGGCTTCCTTTACCTTCGGCGGTGACCTTGGCAAACACTCTAAGCCTGAGCTGTCTAATACAATAGCCACACGCCTCATGTGGCTATTTAAAATAAAAATGAAGTAAAATGAAGAGCTCAGCTCCTCAGTCACCCCAGCCACATTTGAAATCCTCAGTAGCTATATGTGACAACTGATGCCGTACTGGACAGTGCAGATTAGGGAACATTCCAGAAAGTTTTATTGCACAGCACGATGCTAAGCAGAAATGCCCACGGGGTATTGGCAGACATTTTTGTCTTTTCTCCTACCTTTTAAAAAATATCTTTGGTCAAGGCTGTGTGATAACAAGCAGCGACGTGGAAACGCCTGGGCAAGACAGAGGCTAGTGCTGCTGAGCGAATGCCCGGAGTTCCTTCTCGCATGGTCTCGCCCTTCACCCAGCGTTCCGATGCCTTGCCTTGCTAAAGCCCCGCATCGCAGCCTCTTCTGAGACCACCCTTTGGGAGTCCAATAAAACCTCTGAAAGCTCTCCCTAGGACAAATGCACACAGCTTTGTACACTGTATGATAGATTTTATGGGCCATCCTCTTTCCAAAGCCATTTCCATCATCCATGGCCCACAGGCTAAGCACCCTGATTAGACACGAATGACAGAGTGGAAGCCCAGAGAGGTCAAATGACAGGCTCCAGGACACGAGTAATCCATTTACTAGTCAGAATCCCGGTAAGACATGGTTTTCCTATATCGAACTAAAAAGGATACAGATTTTGCCAAACTCTTCAGCCTATCAGCTCCTCTGATGAACCAGAAGGTCCCAAGGGGTCTCCGACTTACCAGTTACATTCAGGAGGAACCAGCTTGGTCAGCTCTTCGAGAGATTTCTCCGACCTGTACTCCTGGCAGGAAGCACATCAAACATGCTGTTCAAAGGTGGGAACTTCACAGAGCTCCCGTCACACCTGGCTTACCCCACCCAGGACCTCGGGAAATAAATACGCACCTGAATGAAGGCCACAGTGACCACAATCAGCACAGCCTAGGGCACAAATGAGAGGGGCATTAATACTCAGCTGCCCAGTGAGTGGGCGAGCCCATGAGAGGCAAGGGGAGTACATGACATTGTCTTTCAAAATACATTTTCCTTCTTCTTGCAAAATAAATGTACTGTGCAGAAACTTAGAAAAGAGATGAGCCAAAAAAAAAAAAAAAAAAGGAACATTAAATTCCACCACCCAGAGGTTCACATTTTGGGGTATCAATCTAGATTTTTCTGCATAGACACTCTTATAACATAGGATTCTATAGTGCAGACATATTCTTTTACAACCTGACTTTTCACTCAACAACATATTGTAAATATCATTCCACATCAGAAGATGTGGATCTAACCTCAGCCTTTTAAAGAGAAGCAGTGAATTTCACTGTGTGGAATGAGTCATTTTTTGTATTTTAAAAAAGTATTTGACAGATAGAACAAAGCCAGAATGATAGCCATCAAAAGGTGTTTGGTAGAAGCCAGATATAAAAGGTAGGGTATTGTGATTGCATTTGTATGAAATATCCAGAATTGGTAAATCCAGAGATAGGAAGCAGATTGGTGGTTGCCAAGAGCTGGGGAAGGGGAGATGGGGAGCAACTGTCTAGTGGGTATAGGATTTCCTTTTCGGGCAGTGAAAATATTTTGGGACTAGATAGAGGTGGTGGTTATACAACATTGTGAATGTACTAAGTGCCACTGAATTGATCATTTAAAAAATGATTGATGTTTTATGTGATTTGCACCTAAATATAAAAACAATTTTTAAAGGTGCTCAGTGCATTATTTACAATAGCCAAGATATAGAAGCAACCTAAATCCCCATCAATAGATGATTAGATTAGATAAAGAAAAAGTGGTGTGTATATATACAAGGAACATTACTTGGCCATAAAAAAGAACAAAATCTTACCATTTGCAACGACATGGATGGACCTAGAGGGTATTACGCTAAATGAAATAAGTCAGACAGAGAAAGACAAATACCATATGATCTCACTTATAAGTAGAATCTAAAGAACAAAATAAACAAACAAACAAATCAGAAACAGACTCATAGATACAGAGAAAAAAAAACAATGGTTGCCAGACGGGAGTGGGGTGAGGGGGCTGGGTGAAAACGGTGAAGGGATTAAGAAGTACAAATTGGCTGTTACAAAATAGTCATGGGGATGTAGAGTACAGCATAAGGAATATAGTTAATAACATTATAACTCTGTACAGTCCCAACAAGTACTAGACTAATCGGGGGGATCACTTTGTAAATTATATAAATGTCTAACCTCTATGCTATACACCTGAAACTAATATAAAATATTGAATGCAACTGTAATTGAAAAAGAAAAAAACAAATAATAAGCAGGTGCCCAGTGGTTCTCTCTGGGTAACGGATTATGAGCGATTATTCTTTTTACTGAATGCACAGCCAGGATTGAGCACTTCCATCCAGGGTCAAGGCAGAGGAGTTCACTGCAACAGTGTTCCCCACAGCAAAGAATAGGAGCCACCTGGGTGTCCATCCACCGGGAGAGCGACGGTCAAATAAACCAGGACGCCTCCATGTGGGAGCAGACAAGGATGTGGATTTTCTTTCCTTTCTTTCTGCATTATTATCATTATCATCATCATCATCATCATTATTATTTTGTCTACAGCCAAACTCCTTTTTCCTTGCATAATAAATAAGCAAACACTCAGAAAGTCTGGGACAGCCAGGCCTGGGGGCGCTGCTCCCAGCATGGCACACTTACCATGGCGATACTGATGGCATCCTCATACTCTTTCGTGAGGACACTCACCAAGGCAGAGGCCAGAAGCAGCAGGATCAGAGGGTTCTTAAACTGAAAAATGGAAAAGCACGTTGGGTGGGTTCTTCTTTAGTCTCGCACAGACCAGGCTGGGCTTCTTGCTGTGTAGCATGTGTGCTATAGTTCCTTACTCAGAGCCAGGCTTCCAAGCCAGCAACTACAGTGGTCCGAGAGGAGGAAGACCACCACCATCCAATGGTTCTCCTCTGCTTGAAATCTCCCCGCTGCGGTTTCACTGACACTGGCTACACTGGCTTTCTGGGGATCATCCTGACATTATCCCCGTCAAGATACCAGCCCTGGCTCTGCCTTTGAGCTCTTGGTCTCAACTCGCCCCATCTCCAACACAGTCCAGGTCAGGACCTATCCCCTCTGGTGGGACCCCGGCCCTGGTCCAGCATGGCCAAGGGGGCTCCTCTTGCCCTACCGGTTCCCCAATCCTGTGTGTCCCAGTCACACCAACCTGTTTCTGTAACTACCTCTAGGAGCTCCAGTGATGTCCCTGATGAGAACAGGTATTCCAGAAACTTCTTCCCCAAAAGAATTTTACTTTCTTGTTTATGTATTCGCCCTCTCATTTCACAGATAGAGTAGCTCATGTTATAGATGATTGAAAGGAAGCATAAAGACAAACACATAAGAACAGGAACAGAAAGAGTAGATCAAAGATCAGGATCAAGGTGACAATAAAAATATCAACAAGCAAGTCATGTTTGATTAAAATGGGGCTGCACATTTGGCCCTGAGTTTCCCAGCAGTCAAAGGCAAATGTGATCAGATGAATGATTCATTATGTTCACGAAAAGAAGCACAGTGATGTTATGCCAGTGTGGTGCATGAAGAGGTTTAACACCCCTACCCCCATCCCAGGATTGCTGTGCTTTATCTCCTCTGAACGAGGTATAGAGTACTCTGCAGCCAGCTCACCAGCAGCCCTGAGTTAGCCACAGCATTTATTTTGAATCCTTAAGACAGGATTTCACCGTCTGCTCCAATCAATTTTTCTGATTGTATCAAATTATTTATTTCTGTCCTTTGTTAGAATGTAATCTTTCCAGGGATACAGACCACATCTGTCCTGGTGTCCCCAATCCTCCCGGGACCCAGAATGGGGTCTGACTACATGGAGTGACAGGCAAGAGCTCAGGACTCTGAGAATTCCAATCTGTCTGCATCATTACCTAACTGAGAAACTGCAAGCAAGCTTCTAACTTCACCAAGACTCTGCTTTCTTTTGACTGGAGTGAAGACTAAAGGTGATGATAGCGTGTAAAACGAACTGCCCGGTGCCTGGACACACAGCAGGTGCCCAGCACATGGTAGCCATGATGACCACAAGACTGACCACGGACGGCACTCAATAAAAATTAGTCGAAAGGAGGAACTGTGGCCCGAGGTCTGGAAAACAGCCCTGCTATCAGGGCTTTTGATCCAATAGCTGGCCCTCAGAGCAGCTTCTCCACTGATCCTTGCTGAGCCCAGGCTGGGTGGAGGGCATCTCAGCTTCAGAAGGAATCACACCCCAAAGCCAGCTTGCCTGTGAGCCCTAGTATTTGGGTTGGAGACACATTGATAGGTCATCAACCCAGGGAGGGCTGCAGAAGAGCATCCCACAAAAATGGGAAACCTGCACTAAAGTTTCCCAGGTGGACTTTATTCAATTAGCTACAGGTTTCTCCCCAAGGGTAATGTCTTCAGTATTTAAATAAACCATTTTTTAATTTTGGGAGTCTTGTAAGCCATTCCACAGGCATAAATCCACAGATTAGAAAAAGGGCGTGGATTAGAACAATTTAAGGAACACATCATCCAAAAGCAAAGGATGGGCTTTGTTCAGACTCCAATTTAAGCAAATTAACATGATGAAAACTGACTCTGGTCCAGTTTTCTGGATAATATTAATGACATGTTCATGGTTTAGTGAGATAACAGTATTGTTGTTATTGTTTTTAAAAAAATGACAAAAAAGAGAAAAATGTCCTTAAATTGTAAAGGTACATACCGAAGTATAGATGGTAAAATGATTTAGTATCTAAAATTTGTTTTAAAATGCTACAGAGAAAAAGAGGGATGAAAATGTATCAAAACAGGTTGATAATTATTGAAGCTAAACAATGGATATGCGGAGGTCATATTATTATTCTCCCCACTTATATATAGTTTTGATATTTTCCTGAATAAAAGATTTTTTAAAAGATTTTGGTCAGAGAAGTCTCAATGTTGGTTTTGAAGGATCTGGAAGTGCTTGGAGCTGGGTGGATTGGGGCAGCTTGCAGAGGAAAGGGGCTGCTAAGCATTCTTGGGCTGGACTCAGAGCTGCCTGGCAGAGCTCACGGCCAAGGCCAAACACCACCTGAAGGCAGACATGCCCTTTCCTTGTAAATGCAGGGAGGACAAAGTGCCAGAGAAGAGGAAAACTGCTCGGGAAAGCCCAGCTGAGTGAGTGAGTGTCCTGGAGCTGCTGTAACCAACAACCACAACCTGGGCAGCTAAAACAGCACAGACGTATTCTCTTACACTTCTGGAGACTCGAAGTCTTAAATCAAGATGTCAGCAGGGCCATGCTCTCTCTGGAGGTGCTAGGAGAGAATCCTTCCTGCCCCTTCTAGCTTCTAGCGGTTGCTGGCCATCCTTGGCGCTTCTTGGCCTGTGGATGTGACTCCAGACTCTGCTTCTGTTGTCATGTGGTCCTTTCCTGTGTGTGTGTGTGTCTGAGTTTCTTCCCTTCTTATAAGAACACCAGTCATTGGATTTAGGGACCCCCAATCCGTTATGACCTCATCTTAACTAATCACATCTACAAAGACCTTATTTCCAAATAAGGTCATATTGTGAGGTTCCAGGTTGACATGAATTTTGGGGGGACACTATTTAACCTAGTACAGAGAGGAAAAACCCCTCGGTTCAGTAGAGTCAAGAGAAAGATTTCATTTCAGCCTTGAGCCCATCACAGACTTTCCATCTGATTGGATTGAGGAGTTAGGAGAGATGTACGAACATGTGCCAAACACCCATAGCATCCCAGGCGCTGGGCGCCTTTATTCTCCAGGCTGCCTTCTGAAGCCTAGTTAACCTCACATGTACCGCCCCGCTCCTACCTCAGGGCCTTTGCACTTCCTCTCCTGTAGCATCCTTTATGCAGATCCTCACGTGCCTTGCATCCTCACTTCATTCAGGTCTCTGCTCAAATATCACTTCCTCTGAGCACCAGTCAAATGCCTCCCCTGACCACCCAGTCCAAAATAGCTGCCCCTGTAGTCACTTCCTAATTCCTTGTCCTGACTCATTTTCCTCACCACACTCTCACTGGGTGCTGTATTACACATGGAGCTGCTCTCTGCCTTTCTCCCCCAAAGCAGAAACTTGGTTTTGCTGCTGCTCTATGAACAGTGCCTAGACCAGGGCCAGAAGCGTAAAAGGCTTTTATTTGGAATGAATGAATGAATGAATGAATGAATGAACGAACAAATGAACGAATAATGCCCATATTTAGTCAGGGGAATTCGAGGCTTGGTGGGGTTAGGACTCTTTCTCAAGGCCACGCAGCAGAGTGGAGATAGCACTGGGCCTGTCCTGCCTCAGGTGCACGTCTACCTGTCCAGGTCACTTGCATTATGCCACCTGGCTCCTCACCCTTGCCTCTCCCAGCCTTGGCTAGCATCTCCCTCCCTCCCTCCCTGCAGGCTGTACCTACTCATGACTCTGGGAGCAGTTGGCTTGTTTCCAGATCAGGGACCCCTATAGCCATGGGCTCAGCATTAGCTCAGAGGTGCACTCTGAGAGCTGGGGGTCTCTGATCCAGCCCAGACCGAGTCTCACATTGAACCTCGATTCTATCTCATTGTCTTGCCCTCCTGAGGCTGGAGCTGATCAGCTCTCCAGGCCGACACTGATGCCACTGCCCTCCCCATCTTGAGACAGTCCCAAGCACCTGTCCTGTCCTATCCAACGCATGTGAGTCACCATGAGACACGGCAAGCAGGTGATAGGCCCAATGGGAAGAACACGCCACATGCCACTAGTGGTGTTCTGGCCACGAATAATCAGACTCTTCCTGGCGTCAAGGAGACAGGCAGCAAGGGGTTTGCTGAACCTTCCTGTGCAAGGGAACTGGTGATATACTGGACAAACAATAACAATAAAAACAACCAACATTTATTGGACACACATACCTGTTATTCCTGCTTGATAAACGAGCAACCTGAGACTTGGAAAAAAACCGAATTGCCCAAGGATTCATTTAGGTCAGGTCGACTCCAGAATCTGTGCACCTAACTGCTATGCTCCAATGAGGGCAAACTTGTAGATATAGGGTGGGAGGGACCATGTTTATTAAGCACCTAATATTTGCTAAGTTTTCTTCTTTTTATGTAAAACTCAGAGAAGTGTTTATTAATTAGTTCCATTCCCTACATAGGGAAAATTGAGGTTCAAGAAAGTTCAATAACTTGCTCAAAATCACGAGGCTGGAAAGTGAGATTCGAAACTTGGTGGCCTGACTCTGATATGATTCCAGGGCCACATGTCTTGGGTCATGCTAAGTAGAAAGAATTCCTAGTGGAGAGTCCCCTGAGATGGAGAAGTCGGGCTGCCTCGTGACGGGGTGAGTTCCCCATCACTGGAGGAGACAGAAAGGAGAAGCACAACATCTGGCACATGGCAGGTGCTCAGTGAATGTAAAGAATAAGTGATGTGCTATCAAGCGGGGGATGGGGGTGGAACACGGCCATCAGGAGCTGCCTTCCAAACCGGTAAGGATTCCCACAGATGGACCCCTGAACTCACAAGAATAAGATGAATAAACGTGTTCCCCACTCTTAGAAATGGAAGAGATTTCATTTCTGGAAAGCCCTGGCTGGAGGCTGGAGGACAGCCCTTGGTGTGAGGTTTCAACAGGGCAGAGGTAGGAATCAGAATGGCCAGGGAAATGGGGGAGCAGGTCCTAGTGGAAGGCTCAGGCAGGGCAGAATTGAGGAGGCCCAGCTGCAGGAGGAGAATGTTCCCCACGGCCAGTGTGTCAGCCTCCTTCTTTGAACTTCAACTTCCAGGAACCTCCACTGCCTCCTTCCAACACTAGGGTTACAGGAAGCGTTTGGGCTAGCCAGGGCCACCTGCACACCCAGGAGTCCATTTTGCTGCCAAAATGCATCAATGAATGACATCCCCAGTGCACTGACAACCGACTAAAGACCAGGGTGGGGACTGGAGGAGAGTGGAGGGTGAGGATGCTGTGAGGAGCACTGCGATTGGGCCCCGAACTGACTAATCAGGAAGGCTTTAAACGCTGAGCCAGTGCAAAGCAGCTGTAGGTGAGGCGGGGCAGAGACTGGACAGGGAGGTGTCAGGAATGGAAGAAGGGGTGCAGAAGGCCAGGGAAGGGCAACGATGATAATCTGAATGCCTTCAGGTATCTGGGAAAGTCTGCCTGTTAACTGGGGCTTTCTGGACTGGTACTGGGTGGATGATGGGGGTGTTAACTTCTAGACTGGAATTTGCAGCCATGTCTACTTCAAATTTCTCTTTCCTCTTCTCAGTGGCTTCCAGGCATTTGACCTGTGTGCCCTCCTTTGAGCACTGTGACAGCAGCAATGCCTGTGGTTAAGAAGGACAGGGGCTCTGGAGCCAGATGCCTGGCTTCACTGCCCAGCATTGCCCCTTACTGCTGTGTGAATTTGGGCTCCAGCTGCCAGATGAACTACAGGACATTTTAAGTATAAGTGGGTCCCATGCAACATTTGCGACATACTTGTACTAAAAAATTGTTTCTTGTTTATCATCTGAAATTTAAATTTAACAGGACATTTCTTGTCTCTGTTCACTAAATCAGGCAACCCTACACAGCCTGGGGAAATAGTTCAGTTTCTTTGTATTTCACCCTCCTCATCTGAGAATGAGGATTAGCAGACATATAAAGTAAGTTAATGCTTACTTATTTACTTACTTACTTAGCATGGTACCTGGCAGGTGGAAAACACTCCATGAATGTAACTACTACTACTGGTCATGATCATGGCTGCCTGGGAAGTTAGGGATCTACTCGTGACCATCCCTTCCTGCTGGCCAAGACCAGCCTGAATGAAGGTGGAGACTTCTTTATCTTTGTAGTGCAGCCGCCCCATGCTCAGAACTGGTCCAAGGACACCCTCAGTCAATATTTAGAGAATGAATGATTGTCACGCCCTCCCCAGTTACACTGGTTAACTCAAGAATGACGTCTACGGTCCTACCTGATCAAGATATTTCTTCCATACGGGTTCAGCATTGTCAGCGACAAACTCATTCCAGCCGTGGACCAGCCTGCGCTGCGTCACCGAGAACTCTGACAGCCCATTCTGTAAGTCCACCTGGAGGAGACAGTCAAGCACAAGCTAACTGGTGGGCTAGTAAGGAATGGGGAGCCCAAGTCACAGAATTCGCACTCTGGGAGCCAGCTACTTGCCTGACGGACAAGGAAATTGGGCTGTCCACAAAGGAGCGGGGACTTGTTCAAAGACCCCAATCAAATCGGGGCAGAAAAAGAAGAAAAACCCACAATTCAGTTATCTTTCAATTAGACCATACTTCTGCCCTACAATTACAGCAGAAAAAACAAGCTTGGGCCTAAATTTCGATCAGTACAAATGTCACATGGGATTCCTGAAATGCAGAAACACATTTCCTTCTTGAAAAAAAAGATAGGCCATGATGCAGTTGCCATGGAAAACAGCATAGAGGTGCCTAAAACAAAACAAAACAAAACAAAACAAAAAAAAACAGAATGACCACATGATCCAGCAACTCCACTTCTGGGTGTAGAAATACCAAAAGAATTGGAAGTGGATCTCGAAGAGATATTTGCAAAGACATGTTCATAGTAGCATTATTCTTAACAACCATAAAGTGGAAGTGGCTCAAGTATCCATCCATAGATGAATCAGCCAGTCACAAAAAGACAAATACTGCATGATTCCACTTATTTGAGGCATCTAGAATAGTCAAAGAGAGGTAGAAAGTAGAAAGGTGGCTGGCTGCCAGGGGCTGGGAGGAAATGGGGAGTCATTGTTTAAAGGGTATAGAGTGTTCACTTTCGCAAGATGAAAAGCGTTCTGGATTTTGACTGCACAACAATGTGAATGCACTCAACACGATTAAGTCGTCCATTTATAAATGCTTAGGATGGTAAATTTTATCTTGTGCATTTTACAAGCTAAAAAAATAAAATTTAAAAAAAGAAAAGCAACAACAACAACAGAAAAAAGGCCTGTCCTTGCAAACAATAGCTAAAATTATTGTATGGTGCATATATTGTGCTTATTACAACTTCAAGCTCTTTATACAAACTAACATTAAATATAGCTAATCTGAGTCGGTAATTACATAAGGAAACTTTTCTTGTTCTGGTTGCAGCAAAGGTATCCTTGTTTTTTAAAAGTTGACAAGAAAGGTGGTAGAGGTGACAGAGAAAGCTGAATTGATTTCTAGATTCTTGTCGATACAGAAAGAAAATCAAGCTCACTTTCTAGGTAGGGTAAAATGCCTAGGCACAGAAAAAATATTTTCTCCCCCTTTCCAAATACTAATGAGCAGGACTTAAATTTAAACAGACTTGTGAATTATTCTCAAGAAAAGACATTTATGAAACACTGATGTCCAACTTCCTTGAAATTGTGGCATGTGCCCTTTTATTAGTGAATTTTTATTTGCTCTCCCCAAGTGTGGTGGCTTATGAGTGAATGCACACTCACACGAACACATCATTATGTGTTTTCTAAGTAAAGAAAATGAAAAACATAAAGCAAGCAACATCCTTTCGCTTCAGAGAAAGACTTCATGGAGTGGGTTTTTCGGTTTTTAGGTTTTTCGGTTTCTTTTGTAGTCTTGCACTGGCCAGGAATTCAAATTCATTTGAGAAATTTGTGAGAATTTGTTTTCACTAACACCATGGTTTATCAAAGATGAAGGGTGTGAATAGGGGATGGGTAAGAGTTTGAGCTTTGATGTCAAAACACCTGGGTTCGACTTTGGCTATGCTACTGTGTAACTGCGTGTTACCACTTTTCTGTGTCTCTGATCAAGAGAAACACGTAATAGAGTGTTTGGGGGGGGCGTCTGTCCTCTGGCAAGGTCCTCGTGAGGGTGAGCTCCGTTGACAACAACGATGATGATATTCCACATGGGGAATCGGAATGGTTCAACGTCAACAGGATTTTTTAACAACGATGATAAAGCTATTATAGCACAGAATTCTAAGGCAGCTTTCAGGATTTTGTGTTCGTCTCCATCTAAAAAACCTTCCCACAACTGGCATCAAATGCAAATTCAATTCTTACGTAAAACGCTTTGGCCAAATCCTCTCTGTGACATTTGCTTGCCTCCTTGGGTGATAGAGCGACCACCGTCTTCTCTCTTTCGATGTCTTTCGACTCACATTGCTCATCAAACTGTGGAAAAAGCAAGATTGCTGTTAAGCAAGTTGAGGTTTTGTACCCATGCATCTTTTTAAAGTATAACCCACACGTAGAAAGTGCATGTATCTTAAGTGCACAGCTCAGATGCTCACCAACTGGTCCACATAACTGGCCTCCAAATCCAGAAACAGACAATACCGGCCTCCAGATGCTCCCATATGTTACCCACCCACGTGAAGAGTACTGGCCGTCGTGAACTGGCACCACAGATTAATTTTGCC
>NW_006494614.1:59488527-59497319 GCF_000325575.1 Pteropus alecto | reverse complement strand
TTTCATGTCTGGTTTCATTCACTTGACTTTGTACTGAGATTTATGCATGATGCTGTAGATAGCAATGGTTTGCTAATTTTCATGGCTGCTAGTATAGCAGCCCCACCCCATTCATTGGTTCAGTTATCCATGGTTTCAGTTACCCACAGTCAACTGTGGTCCAAAAATATTAAATAGACAAATCCAGAAATAAACGATTCATAGGTTTTAAATTGCTCGTCATTCTGAGTAGCGTGATGAAATCTCACACCATCCTGTTCCATCCCATCCAGGACTTCAATCATCCCTTTGTCAAGTGTCTCCAGGCTGCATACCCTCCCCACTGATTAGTCACTTAGTAGCTGTTTCAGTGATCTGATCAACTGCTCTGTGCAGCAGTGCTTGTGTTCAAGTAACCCTTATTTCACTTAATAATGGTCCCTAAGTGCAAGAGTAGGGATGCTCACAATTTGGAGACACCAAAGAGAAGCCGTGAAGTACTTCCTTTAAGTGAAAAGGTATATATGTATCGGCAAAAACATGAAGTGTATTATAGAGTTTGGTACTATCCAAGATTTCAGGCATCCACTGGGGGTCTTGAAGTGTCTCCAGGCTGCATACCCTCCCCACTGATTAATCACTTAGTAGCTGTTTCAGTGATCTGATCAATTGCTCTGTGCTTAATAATGGCCCCTAAGGGCAAGAGTAGGGATGCTCACAATTCGGATGTATCAAAGAGAAGCCGTAAAGTGCTTCCTTTAAGTGAAAAGGTATGTACGTATCGGCACAAACATATAGTATATATAGGGTTTGGTACTATCCAAGATTTCAGGCATCCACTGGGGGTCTTGGAATGTACCCCCACATATAAGGGGGGACTACCATATATCACAATTTATCTGTTGTATTGTTGATGGACTTTTGGGTTGTTCCCAGTTGTTGGCTAATACTGATGCATCTGTTTTTTAAAAGATCTTATTTAACAGAATCGAAACTTGTAAAGCTGACAGAGCGGGGCAACAATGTACGTATTTAGAACCCTGAACCTTGAACGTCTGGGGTTTTCAGTCAAGCATGCAGCTTGAGAGAGTGCCTCCTGATGACAGGTGGTATCACAGTCTGTTCTGAGTTGTTTGAATAACACAAGAACACAGCCAAGTCTGGGTGTCTGAAGGGCTAGGCAGAAGCCATATGAAACAGCTGGAGGGTATGGGAAGACATGAGAACACAGAGGAGACCTCAGAATCAGGAAAACATGAAGCATTTTTGCAAAATTCTTCTGAGTATTCCTATACCCAGGATATGATAATCATCTTTTCCTTTTCCACCCATTGTTGGGCACTGGGAAGGAGGAAGGGGAGAGAGGCATTGGCTAACCTCTTCCTTCAGCTGGAATAAAGGTGGCAAATTCCTCGTTCCCTTCTTGTTGGCCCCCTCCCCCAAAACACACGAACAAGTAATCTCCCAAACGCCTCACTTGTTTGAAATGCTCCAACCACACCCATCCCTGGGGGTGCGCCTCACTCTTGCCAGTGACCAGGGGACACAGCAGGGACTACGCAGATCATTCCACAGGCTCCTCCGTCATCGTCATCGCAAGCTTTCCTCAAGTCACCACTATGTTCACTGTGTGAGATTCACTTTTAAGAGAATTGTGCATCACAACATTCCTCTTAAACGCTTTTTAAGAGAATGTTTTTTTTTCTGTTCTCAAGATCTGGTGCCCTGTACCTGAAGAAGTGCTCAGTTCTTGCTCAGACCACAGATGGAGGCTTCCTGGGGTTTTAAGACCTGTCCCCCACTGCACCTCACCCTCCGCGTCCAGCTGTTTGTGGTCTTGTCATTGCTTTCAGGCTGTGCCCACACCTGATTCACTTTCTGTACAGCATCCAGACTCACCCTGACGTGTAAATTCAGTCCTCTCTCTCCCTCTACCCTCCCCTCCTCCTCATTCCCCTCCGGGCTTGAAACATTTGGATTCCAGCTGCTCAGAGGAGGAAACCCTAACGATCTTCAATATGGCTGCAGCAGACCCCATTGGGTCCATCCTCTACGCCTCCTTCACAAAATCCTGGTCTTTTTTGGGGCAGCAGCATATCTAGCTAAAAACCCGCTTCCTAGGCCCATGAAACACAGTTGCAGGAGTCCTGTGTCCCCCAGGAATGGGCCATTCTAGCGCCCACAGGAGCCTTGGTGGCATTTTCTTCACGGCTGCAACACCCAAAGCAGGGGTTCTCAGCCAGGGGCGATTTTGCCCCCAGGAGACTTTGGCAATGTCTGGAGACACTTTTGGTTATCACAACTGGGGGGCGAAGGTGCTAGTGGCATCTAGTGGATAGAGATGGACATGGTGCCAAGTACCCTACAATACACAGGACAGCCCCCCACAACAAGGAATGATCTGCGACAAAAATGTCCATAATGCTGAGGGTGAGAAACCCCACTTTTGAGGTAAACAGATTATTCTGCCTTGACATCTCCCCAGACCCAATTAGTCAACCTGCTCTCCCCTCAGTGCCTCCTGGACTTCTTGATGTCACCTACACAATCACCAGCAAGTGATTATCACTTAAATGCCTTTATCTGCTCACGATGCAGCCACTCTGGAAGTGGGACTGGTGTCTGGTACGCAGGAGCTGTTCCCTGAGCGTCTGCTGCTCAGAGCGCAGGACACTGTTGGAAATGCATGACTGGATACGTGCTCTCAGCCACAAACCTCAGTTTACCCTCATTGTCAATATCACCCAGGAGACGGTCCAGTTACCTGGCTAGCAGATTACCTCAGGCAGGTGACACCCTCTCTGACTACAATTTCTTCATCTGCAGAATGGGAGTGACGATGTCTACCTCAACACTTTTGCAGAACCAAGTGCGTCCATGCATGTCAATGGCTTGACGCGGCCCAGACCTACTGTGAGCTCCCAGTAAACGCCAGATTGGTACCTGCTGTGGCGTCCAGGCCTCAAGCACTTGGTTGAAAACACAGTGATGGTGCCATTGCTTGGGTGGCTCAGCTATGTTTAGGAAACTTGAGAGCCGCAAGCAGTACGGTACAACAAAAGGATCATAGAGGTTGGAATCGCACCGGCCAGGGTTCAAATCCTGTTCTGTCACTGACTAGCCCTGTCAGCAGGGATGATAAGCTCTATATACCCAGGTAGTTTGAAAGAATTTAAAACAAACAAACAAACGAACCACCTAACTCTGTAAATGTACCTCACACATAGCAGACGCATTCAGTAAACATTCCACAAAGGGCCAGCAACCTAAAGAATCAAAGGGGTCCAGGGGCTTTGGTGGCCCCAGTGCTGGAGGAGGTGGCTTTTCTCTGTGACCTCGTCTTGCTGGGGACTGATATTCCCCGAGTTTCTCTGAGGGTTTACAGATTCTATAAGGGGGTCTAGAAGATGCATAAATGCTTGAATCTGTGTGTTTTTAATGAATACGGTAACTACAGGCAGGAAAAAAGTGAACTCTATTTTTTAAAACCCCTCCTTGATTTGCATTTGACACTGATCTCGAGTAATGTCTCTATATTTTAATTTTTTTTTAAAAAAAAGTCCATCAGCAAATTAATTTTTTTTAAAGATGGTCCATCCATAAATGAAATATTATCCAGCCTTAAAAAGAAATGAAATTCTGACACATGCTACAACATGGATGAACCCTGAGGATATTATCTGAGTGAAACAATCTAGTCACAAAAAGATAAATACTGTATGATTCCTCTTAAACGAGGTACCTAGAATAAACAAATTCAGAGAGACAGGAAGTAGAATGGTGGCTGCTGGGGAAGAGGAAGAGAAGTGAGTGTTTAATGGGGACAGAGTTTCAGTTGAGGACGATGAAAAGCTTCTGGAGACGGGGGGTCGTGATAATTGTACAACAATGTGAATGTACTTAATGTCACTGAACTGTACATTTAAAAATGATTAAGATGGTAAATGTTACGTTACGTATATTTTACCACACACAAAAAAATCCAGAACAATAACATCAGAGAACCCACCTCCCTGCCTTTGTGGGTCAGGACTAGCTGGGAGACCACCAAGTGTTTGGAAGAGGTTTGTGTGGTTAAGGGGAGGGGCTGGGATGGGCAGCCTGCAGCAGGAGGGTCTAGCTGAGACTCCTACCATCCGCCTGTGTTCCATGACCCTGGGGGCAGAGTCTGAGCTCAAAGTGGGAGGGAATCTGGCCTCCAACTACACTCTGTAAATAAAAGCCATTTACACACTCCCAGGTATGTGACCAAGAGAACTGAAAATAGGGACTCAAATAAATAACATGTTCATGGATAGTATAGTAGCACCATTCACAACAGCTCAAAGGTCCATCAGCTTGACACTGATATAACCCAGTGGAGGCTTCTGAGGGAATCACATAGGCAAACATGGCATTGCTGAGGGATGAGCTGGCTGAGATTGTGAGCTCATCCCAGATGGATAAACAAAATGTGCTCTATCTATACAATGGAATAGTATTCAGCCACGAAAAGGAACGAAGTCCTGATACATGCTGTATTATGGGAGGAGGAAGGAGGAGTGACTGCTAATGGATGTGAGATTTCCTTTAGGGGTGACAAAAATATTCTAGAAGCCTCTAGAAGTAGTGGTCACACAAGATTATGAATGTCTTAGATGGCACTTAATTGTTCGCTTTAAAATGGTTAATTTTATGCTATGTGAATTTCACCTCAATTAAAAAAAAAAAAATTTTAAGCCATTTACAAGCCACAGATTGGACCTCCTTCTACGACCTTGAACTAACGGAAGGTCTCTGATCTCCACCTGCCCCACCCCTGGTGGCCTTCCACGTCCTCCGTCTTCACTCTCTCCCCTGAGCATTTCGGTATGGTTCTCCACCTTAAAGAGAACCTATCTCCTATCTGGGCTACTCTCTGGAGATGTGCAAACTCACTCCTCTCTTTTGCCACAATCAGGCTCGGTAAGAAATCGTCTACACTTGCCATCTGCAATTTTTAACCTCCCATCCACTTCTCAACCCACTTCCCCAGGTCTCCCGGGCCACTTCCGTGTTCCAGGGCTGCTGGGACCTGAAACGTCACCAGCGATGGCTCGCTTCGTCTCACTGCGAGGCTGTCATTCTCGGAAAGCAGAGTCCTTGGATTCGGGACTGAGTACGTGGCCTCTGTCCCTACCTGCATGTGGGGGACTTCTGCTCAGGATGCTCACATGGCCCCCCTCACTCCCTTAAGAACACACATTTTGTAGACATCTGCCAGTTTGAATCACGGTATGCTCCATTTGTAATGATGGAGGTCAGGGGCCTTCTGGGGCAATCCCGATTCTTACTTCCTGTCAAACCTGATTCAGGGAGAGCCACCTCTCCCTTCTCCTTTGTGTTTTTTTTTTCAAAAAAATTCTTTTTATTAAGGTGAAATTCATGTGACATAAAATGAACCATTTTAAAGAGTACAGTTCAGAGACATTTAGCACATTCTCAATGTGCCACCAGCACTTCTATCTTGTTCTAAGGCATTTCCATCATCCCAGAAGGAGACTCCATCCCCATTATTAGTCCCTCCCCATTCCGCCTTCCCCAGCCCCTGGCAGCCACCAATCTGCTTTTTGTCTCTACAGATTTACCTGCTCTGCATATTTCATATAAATGGAATCATACTATATGCAACATTTTATACCTGCTTTGCGACCCCCAGGTATTTTTGCCCATGGCACACAGACCCATGCTGGTGTACCAGGGCTGGCAATGGTGAGTGGGGCTTTCTAGAGCCCCAAGGAAATAGTCTGAAATGTAAGGACATCTTAAACTATTTTCACCGAGCAAAGACAGCTTGACACTGATATAACCCAGTGGAGGCTTCTGAGGGAATCACATAGGCAAACATGGCATTGCTGAGGGATGAGCTGGCTGAGATTGTGAGCTCATCCCAGAGCAAGTGAGCAGGTGGCACCTGGGGGTGGACCAGCTTCCCTGAGGCAGAACCTGGCTTTCTCTGCCCTCCTGTCCAACTTGGGGATGTGGTGCATTTCAAACGCTTAGACCCCGACGATTGCTTCCTCATTTAATGGCTGATACAAGCATGTATTTCTTCAACATATTTATCCCAAACCTCCCCATGACTGCCTCAGTGTCCCCCTCTGGAAAGTGTGGGTTATAAAAGCAGGGACTCCACACCACAGCATGGGATAATAGGACCATGGACATGGAGTCCTGATACAGTGCCCAGGAGGTACTAATCAAACATGAGCAACAGCGCTGATGAAGGTGACAACTGACGAATGAAGGTGACACCTGATGGGGGCAGGAGGGGTCCTATTTCTCCAGTATCTCAGAAAACACCAGGATGGGGGGTGGGGCTCCAAAGAGAGCTGTCAGATTTCGCAAATAAAAAGGCTAGATATCCAGTTACCTCTGAACTCCAGATAAACAACGAATCATTTTTCAGTATGTGCTTGCCAAATATTGCATGGGACATACATATACTAAAAAATGATCCACTGTTTATCTGAAATTCAAATGCACCTGGGCGTCCTGTGCAAATCTGGCAGCACTGGGAAGGAACGAGCCAAAAGACACTCATGACCATGTGGTGATGCCATCATGGGACACCTCTCACTATAAAGGAGATGATGGGGGCCCCAATTCAGAGTGTGGGGGTTCAGGAATTGTGAGAATACAGTCTTGAAGAGGGCGCAGGAGTGAATTCCCAGGGAGTGGAGAGGTGGCCTTTTGGGCATCGGGAAGAACAGGTGGGCGGAGGGCGAAAAGAGTGAGCAAATGGCCCTTCTGAGGAAGTCCAAGTGCCATGAGTTGACAAGAGCATGTGGCCAGGGGTGTTTTAGAGGGAGGGATGGGGCCAGAGAAAAAGCCAGTGAACCACACAGTCCTTACCCTTGGAAAATTTCACGATATGGGTGGATGCAGTTATTGGGATCAAAACAATTGGAGAGGAAAAATGTAAGCGTCATGGTAACCCAAGAATAACTGGGAGGGCATCATTAAGGTCACATTCGAGGTGAGAGTCTCACTCAATGCAAAGGCTTCCTTCTTCCCAAGACTCCCGTACCTTTCTTCCCCAAGGCATGTATCTGTGAATTATCCACATATACCTAAGTCTGGTGGTTCTCAAAGTGTGGTTCTCGGCCTGGCTGGAAATGCAGATTCTAAGGCTCCACCCTGGACCTAATGGATCAAAAACTCTGGCGGGAGGCCCTGCAATTTGTGTTTTGAAAAGTTCTTTGGGATATTCTAATGTATTAGAAAGTTGGATAAGAAAGATGTATTAGAAGGTTGGATAACCGCTAGGATCTTGTAAAAACACACCTGCTATGGCCTATTCCCAGTCTAACTGAGCAGTGGGGCCCAGCCATCAGGATTTCTAAAAGTCTCCGGTGGTTCTAATATGCAGCCAGAGCTGAGCTGAGGACACATGGCTGGGAGATGCATTCAAAGGGCAACCCCATGGGGTCCTGCTCTTAAGGGACCACCATCTTGGAGGACAGAAAGGCTGGTGGCCAACAGGCCAAGCGCCAAGCAGGGAATGCCTGGAGGCCCAGGAGAGCTGTGAGAGTCCAGGCAGGATGGGGTCCTTCCGTTTCCTGGAGGAGGGGTAAAGGCAAAGCCTGGGGCAACAGGTGCCCCCAAGTCCTTCTAGAAGTTGGACAGTCAAGAGAAAGAGATGGACAATGAAGCGATGGTGGAGAACAGCTAACATATAATAATGGTGTAAAAACAACATAACCCTAGCTACAGAAATCAATGCTAATGATACAGCAGATATAACAGCTACCATTTGATATCAGCCATCTTGCCCTGCATTTGACTTGTGCAATGTCCTTTAATCACCACAGAAGTCTTTTGAGGCGGATGTGTTTTTTATCTCCATCTTATAGATGAAGAAATGGCTGAACCGGCCAACTCCCCAGCCAGTACCTTTAGTCACCACTCTATAAAAACACGAGAAAACTTGTTTGTGGGCTTTGCGCTGTGTGGGTGGGAGAAAACAGAGAAACATGACTTTTCGGGTCTTCCAAGCAGGGTAGAGGGAGAGCATGGGGGAGCAGGAGAAAAGCTGAACCTGAATAGTGTCCCCAAAAGTCATTCACATCCTGATCCCTGAAACCCATGAATATGTGACTTTATATGGCAAGAGGGACTTTGAAAATGTGATTTAGTTGAGGACCCTGAGATGGGGAAATGATCCTGGATTATCCAGGTGGGCCAGTGTCTTCTCAAGGGTCCTTATAAGAGGGAGGAGAGAAGGTCAGAGGAGATGTAACAATAGAAACAGAAGCTGGAGGGATACGGTGACTGGCTTTGAAGATGGAGGAAGGGGCCACAGGCCAAAGAATGCAGGCGGCCTTTAAAACCTGGAAGAAAGGCAAGGAAGCGGATTCTCCCCTAGAGGCTCCAAAAGGAATGCAGTCCTGCTGACGCCTTGATTTTAGCCCAGTGAGATCCATGTCAGATTTCTGATCTCTACAACTGTAAGAGAATCAATATGTGTTGCATTAAGCTGCCAAGTCTGTGGTCATGTTACAGCCTCCCAAGGAAACTGACATACCATCCACCATCAGCCCTGGCAAGGAATCCAACTCTCTGAGCTCCCAGGCTCCCAGTCCTCTCTGCCCAGCTCACTGCTGCCCCATTTGTTCACCTCCGGCCTTGGACCATCTTCCTCAGCGGGCAGTGGCTGGTCTTACCTAGCTTACACCTGAGTGCCCAGCACAGTGCTTGGCAAATAGAAGATGCTTAAACATGTTTTGTGGAAGGGAGGGAAGGATGGAAGAGAGGCAAGTGCTGAGCTGCCTGGAAGGTCTCAATGCCCATGG
>NW_006494614.1:59481027-59483527 GCF_000325575.1 Pteropus alecto | reverse complement strand
TGGTAATCAATACGAAGTGAAGAAATATTCTTTCCACAATGCCCAATGCTCACCTTATCTTCAAGTGAACGAGCCAGTTCTACAGTTATCAAGTGACAGCCTTTCAAATTGGCATTCATAGGCTGCTTGCTGGCAGTTGTGGTTAAGCACGAGGCTCATTGTTCCAAACTAGCGAACAAAATCTTGATATATTAAATGCCCTTTTTTACAGGTACATGTAATTAGATGTTCTTGGCATGAGCGTTATCAAAATCAAATCAAAAAGAGTCTAAATAAAGACTAGAACTCAAGACTAATGAAAACGCTAACAAAAATAGATAACTCTGGAGTAGACTATGTGCCAGGTGTGGTTCTGGTTTTTATGTAAACGATCTTGTTTAAGAAACTATTTCTTTCTATCACTATAGCAGGCAGCCTCTAAAACAGCCACCAATCATCCCAGCCTGCAGGAATTCACACTTTGTAATTCTCTCCCTTTGAGAATTGGCTAGACCTAAACTCCTTCTAATGAATAGAATATGGCAGAAGTGATGAGATGTCACTCCTAAGATTGGACTATAAAAAGACCATGGCTTCCAAGCTTTTATGGGTGCTCTCTCAGTCTCTCCTAGATCATTTATCTTTGGGGAAGCCAGCCGCCGAGCCATTAGGCAGCCCTATGGAGAGGTCCATGGAGCCAGGGTCGGAGGCCTGCAAACAACTAAGGAAGGGAGCTTGCAAGCAGATCCTTCTCCCTGCCATTATCAAGTCTGTTGGAACCCAGTCTTCACTCTGCAGAGCCCCAGGAAGATGAATCAGTTCACCAACCAGGAAGGTAGTGCAGGGTGGAGCCATGGCAGTCTCAGTAAAGAGATGGGAGCCCTGAGGGTCCAAGATAACTTCCCCAGAGTCATCCTGGAAGCAGGAATTTCTGGTCCAACATTCTTCTTACCCAACCAACATTCAGGTCAGCAGAGAGAAGCTTTTTTCCCCAGTAATTAAAGGGGTTTCTCGAACATCTTTCTTTTCATTACACTAGAAGTGCAGCCAGAATGAGATGTCTTCAGAGCCATGAGAACTGTGCTTAGGTTCAACCTCCGATGCTTCTAATTCTGGGTCCACCCTGGTCCCGGTCTCAACCATGTGTCCCTTGTCCAGTCACACTACTCTTTATTCTTTATCCTACCCGAGACCGACGGATCCTAAAGTAAACAACTCTTGATTTTTCTGTTGGCTGTCGGCCTCCCCCATGAACTTTGTTTTGTACGCAACTGTACCCTTCATGCCTGGCCCCCCCTGTGAACCCCAACATCCTCATTTCTCATATGATAACAATACAACTTCCTTCAGTGTGAACAGACCCAGGAGGAGACATAGTAAGTTCTCAGTAATAACTATCATTCTAACTGGGGCGACCCGGCAAAGTGATTGGGCGGTTTGGCGACTGCCCAGGACGCTGCATACAACAAGTGCTCATTAAAGAGGACCATCGGGGAAACAATCACCGGGGCAAGCGTTGCTTCTTTTTCAAAATTTCTCGAAAGAAAAAGAGTTCAAATCAGAGGATGTAAGTGTGAGAGCAAAGGAGGTGTCTGGGCTGTGAGCTGAGCTGGCAGGAAGCAGGTTGCCTCACCTGGTCTCCCTCCCTCATCACACTCCCCTTTTACCTGTATTGTAATTTCCTGGGTTTGCACAAGGCCACCTCAGAGACAGGACACTTTGTGTCTCAGCCAGCCTCTGCTGCTGACTTCCATGGGTCACGTGTCTCCCTGTCACTCCATACTGCCAAGCTGTCACACATCCCTTCGGGATTCGGCTAAGAACATTGGTCCATAACCAGGTAGATGAGACCTTCCCACCCAGTACCTACAGACAGATTGAAGACCTGTCTCACCCTTTTTCAGAGGGCCCTCTGAAAACCCTTGGGGGCATGAAGTCTACCTGGTGTGGAGATCAAATTCACCCCAGCATCTCTATTCATGTTATTTCATCCACATACCTGGCACACCAGGCTACCTGGCACACCGGGCTACTTGGTACACGTGGACATCCCATAAAATCTGATCTTAACCAACTACACGTCAGGGGTGTTTGAAAAATACCCAGCTTAATGCAAAAATCAAAAGATGGAAAGAAAAAAAAAAGTAACCTAGAAAAGGCAACCACGTTGGCAAACTAACTTCAAACTCCTTTAACAGAATACACTGCACAGCGTATAAGCAGAGAAATGAATTTTGGCAAAATAATCAAACCCTATATCCAATCCATGCTTGACACACACATTACTTCAGAAAAATGGAGATTATTTGAGAACGACTAGTTACAGCCCTGTGGTCCACAACCTTAGTGCCATAATTCCCATATTAACATCCATTTATAAACTACTATTTTTAAATGCACAAATATTTACGAATCATATAACTGAAATGTTTTGACTGCTGTCGTTCTTTGGAAGGAAAATTAAACATTTTAAATCAACTGTTTTCCAGCTGATCTTTTTCATTAAAAAATAAATTTAACT
>NW_006494614.1:59445427-59480992 GCF_000325575.1 Pteropus alecto | reverse complement strand
TCTCATGAGCACTTCCAAAGGACTATTTTAGGAATTTTATTTTTGAATGACTGATTAAGATTTAAAAAGAAAAAGAAATTGCAATAAACCAGAGATGGCTTTGCAGAAATTCAGTGCCCTCTGCTCTTGTATCACCTTGGAGTTCTGCTTACAAGCCAAGGAGAAACTGGCTGGATCACCGGTCACCACCTTTACATTTGGCTTCTCCAAGGCAGTTTGGGGGACAACTTTGTCACATTTTGTCTGCTGGTAAAAACTCCCCTGCCTGAGAATCCTGTTGGTTTATCCTAGAGGGTCCCCTGAAGGTTGCAAAGTCAAATACACACAGATCTGAGTGGTTTTCAAAAAAAGGCGCTGGAGATGTGGGAAGCCTGACTAAAAGCACCTTCATTTCCACCGCTGTTGCTGCCATTATTGCTAAAACATGCGCACAACAGTTTTCTGTTGCTGTTGTTTTTTACATCGCCTTTTTTTTTCTTTCCCCAATTCGAGTAGCTTTTAAAAACTCATGTAGCAGCCTGGGTGTGAAGATGCGAGAAGTTAAAATTATCTGGAGTGGGAGAACCCTTGGCTAAGTTCCTAGCAAGTTCATTTGCTAGCTGTGTGCTCCTTGAGGGACATGTTTAATCTGTCTCGGTCTCACTTTTGACTCTGCAAAATGGGCTGGCGGAGGAGCGTTGAGTGGCAGGCGCGCCTGGCCCAGAGCAGAAACGCGAGCTGGCGTTGCTATGCAGACGGCTTCTTTCTAGAACCAGAGGGAGGAGGGCGGGTTGGAGGAGCGCAGTGCGCGGACCCGGTGGTGTGGTGGGGTACGGCAGGGTGGCGGGGGGCGGCGGGGAGAGCAGGTCGCTTGCCCCGAGCCGGGTCGTCCAGACTCACCAAGGTTTCCAACTCGCCTCTCTCCAGCGGCTCGTACTGGTGGCCCGCGCCCGAGAAGCCGAGTTTCTGCAGGAACCTGGAGAAGCGTGTCTCGACCATGGTGAGCAGGCGGAGGCCCCTCGCCCAGCCTCCTGTCCCGCCGGCGGTCGCCCCTGCTTGCGCGTCTCGGTCCCTGGCAAAGCCAGGGAAGGCTGAGCCCGCCCAAACCTCCTGGGCCAGGTCCAGGTTACTAGGGAGCCGCCTACCTGCCCGCCGCAGGTGAGGCCCCGCCCCTGGCAGCACTCAGTGCACCTGGCTCCTCCCCGCCCCGCGAGCTCACCCGGGACTCTCGAGAGAGCAGTGGCCCAGTGAGTCGCTGGAGGCTGCGGCTGCATCTCAGAGCTCAGGCTGTTTCCCAAACTTGCCGGATCATGAGTCACCTGGAGTGGGGGATGGGGAAGAGGTGGGAAACAAACGCTTGTTTAAGATGCTGATTCCCAGACTCCTCCCTGCCCTGAGTCCTTGGGTCTGGAGAAGGCTGGGCCAGGAAGCTGGACTAAAGTAGCCAAGTGATTCTCCCAGGTAGCTGAGTTGTCAACCCCAAGGTGCTGGGAGCACGGTGAACAGGAGCTCAGTCAGACTAACGCTTAGTAGGGAGGTGGCTTTGGGGAAGGCTGTGCCATTCCTTTGTGCCTCGGTTACCTCATCTATAGAGTGGAGTTACTTAAGGACTACAGGACACGGTGTGTGTATTTATCCGTTAAATTGTGCTGCCCATTTTGAGCAAATATTTGCCACGAACCTCAACCGTTCCCCAAGGAGTGGCCAACTCAGCCCCATTAAACCTGATGAGCAATTCTAGTGGCCCTTCTTATCTCTCCTACCTCTTCCCCCTTTATAGAAACAAAAGAGGCTACCGCCATCATGCTGCCTGGCTCTACCAATTACCACAAAGGCCCAGGAATAATGGAAAAAGCAAAACTCTGGTGTGAGTCAGTCCAGATTTGAATCTCAGGCCTGTTCCTTTCAGATGTGTGACCGCGGGCAACTTTCTTTACCCCTCTCCACCTCAGTTTACTCATCCACCAAATGGGATGGCACTACCCACCTGATCAGGATCCCTGTAGAGAATAGATGGCACCCTCAAACCGAGCGATTTGGGGAGAGTTTGACAAAGACTGTTTATAAAGATGTGGGCGGGGTGCAGTGAAACCAGAAGGGATTGTGCAATTGCCCAAGATTAGCGACAGTGAAAAAAATGTTACTGTCCAAGGCCTGGAAGGCAAGAGGAGAGAGCAGTTACTTGGAGGAGGTAGGTGCGTAGAGCTGAGAACTTAATGGTGGGAAAAGGTTCTGAATGGAAGCCATGGGTGCAGGCTCCTGGGCCAAAAACCCAAAGGAGAAGGGAGGAGAGTGGCCAGTGAGTCTATAGGAGCAAAGAGAAGCTATCTGGAACCCACCTCACAGTCCTGTTGTACTGAGCTAATGTTTGCATAGAGTACCTAGTAAAACCTGACATTAGTAGGTCCTAAGGAAATTCATTATTAATATAAAAGAATACATGTGAATTAGTCTCAGTTATTTCTCAGGTTCTTTCCAACTGGCATTCTGTTATTTTAAGATAGTGCTAGATCCAGGGAAGAAACATGCTTCATTAGCATAGACCTTCATGCTTTCCCAAGGGTGTTAATCTCAGGTACCATTTCTCCAGGTGGTGCAGCACATCCAGGGAGTGATGTGTTGGCCCTCTCTCCCTTGAAAGCCCAGCCTCTTGGATCTGATCACCATAGCCTCTGGCCTAACTCAGAGATGTCAAGGCTGGAACTCGTGGATCAGATTTGAGAACGCCCAGGGCGTTCAGGAAGAAAACTCTGGATAGTGGATATTGTGAAACACCTGGATCTGTTGGGATAAAAACGAATGGAATAGACCACAGAGAAAGCAATTAAAGAGATAAGTTATATGATTGGAAACAGCTGAATGGGCACCCTTAGGCTTAAGCTCATTTTTGTTTTAATTGCATTGTGATCAGAAGATGTAGTCTGCACACATGTCTATATTGTGCCTACGATAGATTAATTTTCTTAATTTATTAATACTTTGTGCCTGGTTTGTGTGTAAGTTTTGTAAATATTTCAACAGCACTAGAAAAGCTGTCATATTCTTTTTTGTAAGGGTATTGGTAAGCTGTACTCTTTTTGTAAATTAGTTCTCTATATATTCTTACTTTTTAGTTGTCTTTATTTTTGACTACTCGATCTGACACAGGAAGATAACGAAGAATTTAATATTTCTCAGTTTAATTCCTTTCCTGTCCATTTTTCCATCGTGTGTCTGAGTTTTTGCTTTTTGTATTATGCTTCATTGTTGGTTAGTACATAGGATTTACTCGTTCATTATAACGCTTGTGGTTAATGCCACCTGTATCTCATTAAAATGCACTCCTCAAAGTTTACTTTGTAGAGTTAACATTGCCACTGTTTCTTGTCCATGGCTTAAATCTGTGTGATCTATACTTAATCTTATTTTTAGCTGTCTTGTTTCATTTTCTACCAGACTGTAAGTTCCGTGAGAGCAGGGAACTCTTGCAACTTCGTTGTTGTGCATCTACTCAGTGTCTGTCATAGTAGACAAAAATGTTTATTGAACATGTCTCTCTTATATTATAAACAACAGATCATTGAAATTTGTTTTTAATCTAATTTGAGAGTATTTGCTTTATAATAGGGAAATGTACTGTGTCTACATTCTAATAGTTGTTACCATTAGACTGGTTATTATCATCCTCATTCATGTCTCATTTCCATGCTTTCTGAGGTAAACACTCTGCTATTTACTTTCATCTTTTTGATTTCAGAATAAATATCTCTTTGAAAATTCCCTCAGGAACTATTTGGAAGCATTTCCTCTTGCAGATATAAAGGATTTTATGATTTTCATTTTTCTTTTTCTAACTTTTGCTTCTTTTCCTATTCTTATTAATTTAGTTTAACTACCGAAACCCTTATTTTTTGTCTTTTTTTGTTGTGTTCCCCACTTTCTTCCAGAATTATACCCTGCTATTTGTATTTGTTTTCAACATTCTTTCTTAGCTCTGTTACTTTGTTTGTATCCCATAGTCATCACCACTGACTTTAAGATTTTTTTCCTGCAAGAGTTTTTTTCCTGCCTTCAATCTTCTAGAGTCTACTCTCAAGGAATCAATTCAGACAAGACAATTCACTGGGAAAATTTGTGAAGTTTGCTGCTCAGAGTGATCCTGATGGTGCTTTTGGCCAGCATCAGAGTCAAGAGTCAAGGGTGGGACTCAGCCAAAAGCATCCAGCCTTTCTTGAAAACCTGCTCTGGGCACCTTGAGCAATGAGGTCACACTCTTCAACTCCCATTCACTCTCTACAGGAAAGTGCTGTCACTCATTTCCCATAAATTATCTCCCAGCAGTACACCCTGTGCCATCCCAAAGCACCTGAAATTTATTTGGCAATAAACCTCACTCACAAATTAGTAAGTTGGCATTTGAAAGCATCCTTTTCAGAATGGGTATAGTATACAAAAGGCGTATTGTGTGTGTGTGTGTGTGTGTGTGTGTGTGTGTGTTTAATTTTAGAGCTTAGTATGAAGTTTGGCTCTTTACATAAACCCTCAATTCTGTTTGTTTTTTAATGGCTGTGCACACAGGCAATAATATAATCATTTTCAGATTGTAAATATGCAGTTTAGGGAGATAAAGCCACTTACAGTCTTTCAGCAAATATTTTTAAACATCTGCTATGTGGCACTGGAGATAGACCCCTGAACACAATAGACTCTTTTCTGCACTCTTATATATTATCTCCTACTGGGTGTCATAGGCTGCAAACAAACCAATGTGTAATGCAGTGTCAGGCAGTGAATATAGTCGGTTGAGTAATGGCCCCCAAAAGCATATGCCCATGCCCTAATCCCCAGAAAATGTGAATGTCACCTTATCGGGAAAAATAACCTTTGAAGATATAATTAAGTTAAGGATCTTGATATGAGCTCATCCTAGATTAACTGGGCCCTAAATCTGTCTTATAAGAGACAGAAGAGGAGTGACACAGACACAGGAAGAGGCCGCGTGAAGACAGAAGCAGAGACTCGAGTGATGCAGCCACAGCCAAGGACCACCTGAAGCCACTAGAAGCTGGAGGAGGTAAGAAAGGACCCTCTCTTAGACACTTCAGAGGGAGCGTGGCCCTGCTGACACCTTGATTTCAGACTTCCGTGCTCTAGAACTTAAAACAACTTCTGTTGTTTTAAGCCACCTAGTTCGTGACCACTGAAACAGTGGAGTGAGTAATGCTGTGAAGAAATGTAAACACATTGGGACTGGAGAGTGAGTGGGGCTTTTGTAGCTAAAGCAGTCAGGAGGAGTGACATTTGCGCAGAGACCTGAACGAGATGTGAAGTGACTCTTGTGGATACCTGGCAGGACCATATTCTGCAGAGAGATTTTTTAGCCAAAGTCTCAGGTGAAAATGTGCTTAGCTTGTATCACCATAGTGATTCCCACTTCTGTGCAACAATTCATACATTTGCACCAAAACTACGGTCGCACTGGCACACGGAGCCTGTTTCCAGGCGCGATTCATGCCATACTCTTTTTGTCACTTCTGCCATAGTTATTGTGCACTAAATGATGAGGAAACATTGGCTGAGCACTTCCTACAGCTCTGGGCATTTCTGGGCTTCCCATGGGCTTAATCTATCTGGGAGACAGGGCATGGCCCTGTGGGACATGACGCCTTGTGCCAAGAATGTGCCCTGGGACTTGCTAAATCTCAAGAGGTAACCGCCTAGCACAGATGCCATTACCCCTTCCTCTTACGCCTGTGGCAGACATCACCGTTCATGCAGGGGTGACATTACCCTGCTGGCCGGGACAGGCCTGGGAATCCTTTGCCTCATCACACTGTAAATAGCTACCAACAATTGTTTGGACCTGGCACATGAATAAACCTTTTTACCAAAAGGTTTTCAGAAGAGGAAGAAATGATAGGGGGAAATTATGAAACCTTCTAGAGAGTGATGATATGGCTGAAGGACAAGATCTCCATATGGAAAGTCCATAATTTATACGAGGATTCATTCTTGGTGTTGTATATTCTGTGGGTTTTGACAAATCCTGATGTCCTGTATCCACCATTATCATATTATACAGAACAATTTCACTACTTGAGAATCTCTTGTCTCCACTCCTTCACCCCTCCCTCGTCCCAAACCCCTGGCAACCACTATCCTTTTATTTTCTCTATAGTTTTGCCTTTTCCAGGCCGTCATGTAGTTGGGGATTTGATTCTCTTTGAAAATCTACTCTCATTTTAAAAATTCAAAAGCATCCAGAACTGTCGCCCAGGGTCAAAAGAATTCCAGTCAAACACAAAGAAGCCCAAGACCTTCCACATTTAAACTCACCAGTTCATGCTCCCCATGGTCTCTTGGAGGTGACCAACCACCCAGTTTAGCTGGGACAGTTCTAGTTTTAGCACTGAAAGTCTTAGCATCCTGGAACGTTCCTCGGTTCCAACAGAGTTAGTGCCCCCTCCTTCCCGCCCAGCACTTTTCTGAGATTCATGACCGCTTGTGTCACCCCCTCGCTACCTTCTCTTTTTCAGGTCAAAGTCCAGACCCTTTTACATGCCACAGCAGAGCCACAGAGCCCTGGCCGTACCAAAGCCCTTCCCTTCTCAAAGGCCCCAGGTTCGTGCTCCCTCCCCTCCCCATTTGCCTGTGCATCCTGATTCAAGCACAGGATCCTCATGCTGCCCTGCTCGGTGTTTACTTTGCAATAATTCATGGAGCAGAACGTGTACTTTGTGTAGTTTCCTAAAGATAAATTTTGCTTCAATAAAAAATTCTATTAAAAAAATTTTAAAAGCAGATGCAAGTTTAATAAGAAACAAGATATAAACACAGTCTTAAAGTATGTCCCCACAAGATACTTATTAATTACAAAGGGAAGACAGTCACTTTACAGTGGAGACACGTGGCAGACCCCACATTAACCAAGGAAACAGCATGGGACAAATGACATCGTGTAGCCCCAGAAACGATGCACCACGGAGAACACAACATTACTTCTGGGGTATTCCTGGCACAGTGCTTAAAAAATCCCATCATGAAGAAACAAAACACCTACACTGAGGGGCATCCTAGGAAATAAATGGCTTATACTCTTCAAAAATGTTGACATCAGGAAAAACAAAGAAAGGCCATGGAATGTCGCAGATTAAAAGAGATTGAAGAGTCCTAACAATCAAATGCAACTTGTGATCCAAGTTCGGATTCTGGACCCAGAAAAAATGTTATCTTTTGTTATAAGGGACACTCGTGGGACAATGGTGAAGTTGAGTAAGGTCTATAGATACTAGTATTATATCAATGTAAATCCCCTGATTTCGATCATTGTACTCTCGTTATGTCAGAGAACGTCCCTTTTAGAAAATGCACCCTAAAGTTTTTAGGGGTAAAGAAGGGAGGGGAGTAGAGAGAGTACGCACATGCACACAGACTTGGAGAATCTGGCGAATATATGCCAATCTGAAAAGGTCACGTATTATATGACTCCACTGTGTAACATTCTTGACATGACAAAATTATAGAGATGGAGACCAGGTTAGTGGGTGGCAGCGATTAGGGATGGTGCAGGGCGGAGAATGGGTGTGACGATGAAGGCGGCGAGAAAGATCTGTGTGGCGATGGAACAGTTCTGTATCTTGATGGAGGTGCTGCTTACGTGAATCTATAAAAGTGATCAGATGACATAGAAACCATGCACCCGCATTGTACCACGTCACTTTTCTTGGCTTCGATAGGGCACTGTAGTAATGTGAGATGTAACTGTAGGGGGAACCTGAGTGAAGGGTACACAGGGCCTCTCTGGACAATCTTTGTTGCTTTCTGTGAACCTAATTATTTCGAAATAAAAAGTTTAAGAAGAGAGATAGCTCTCCTCTGTCACCCTACATCCCCCATCCTGATTTGTTTTGCTCTATAGCTTTTATTCGCCGACTTCATTGATGTGTTTATGTTTACCACCAGGCCCTCCCCTACCCGCACTGGACTGATTATCAGCCCCATGAGGGCAGGCAGTGAATTTGTCTGTATCTTCCCTGCTTTATTCCCAGCACTTAGAAGAGTGCTGGCACATAGTAGGTGCCACATTGATAAATAAATAAAAAAGTCATAGAGGCAACTGAGTGCCTTGGCCACAGTGAAACCGAAGGGAGGCAAGACCAGGGACAATGACCATCGTGAAGCACAACGGCCCCTCAAGGAAGACAGGGCTCCCCCACAGTGGCAGGACTCGATCCTGCAGCTACACCTGCAGTAGTCAGCTTCCTCCCTGCTTTGGGTCTCGTTGCCATTTGTCCCAGCCAGCCCGGACACAAAGAGACTCCTGGGAACCAGTTTGGGTGGTGAAGGAGCAGCCGCTGTGAACCCAGTTTAACCAGTAGGAAAACTGGTTCATTCATTCAACAAATATTTACCGAGAGCCTGCAGACAGGAGAGGGGTTGTTTGCTGCGGGGTAATAACAAAACTAGCAAAAAATACTGCTGACTTGGCTCCAGGCTCTATGCTCAGATTTTTGTTCTCACTCAAGAATCATAACACATACTATATTTACTGTCATCACCCTATATCACAGAAGAAGGAATATAGTAGATGATGTGGTCTTCCATTCAGATCCCCTGGGGTCTTTTTTGGGGGGAGGGCTCCTTCTTTTAAAATCCAGTTGCTGCAGGTCTTTGGAGGCCAGATCTGGCAGTGCCTGTGCCTAGAACTGTCCTTACCCCCAGGGCTTTCCAGGACTGGAGCTCAAGAAGCCCAGCTCCTTGTGGGAACTGGGAACTCACCCTTCAGAGCTCCCTGCTGGCCAGGCTCAGCCTGGGACCTGGCCTGAAACTATACCCTTGCCTCTACTGTTCTGGCCCCTTCCTCACCAGTTGCTGCTAGAAAGACGTCCTTAACAAACCACTTGCCCGTGAGTCATATCTCAGGCTCTGCTTCTGGGGAACCCGACCTGGGACAGAAAGGGAGGCACCACTGGTAGAATAACTGACCACAGCCACACAGCTAAGAGAAGAGTGAAAGCCAGAAGTTGTGTCCCTGGAGCCTGTTGTCAGAACCTGCATGCTGCACTGCCTCATTCACAAACCTGTCTTGTCCATGCCCTGCTGCCAGGCCCAGAGCCGATGACAGCCAATAGGATGCTCAGATCCATCCTCAGAAGCTGTCAGGCTATTTCGGAAGGCAGACTTAGCCTCGTTTATTTGATCATTCACCAATTCAATAGCCCGGTGTTTAGGATCTGCTCTATGCCTGCACCATGCTAAGTGTTGGGAGAGAGAGGACTTAGACATGGTACCTTATCTCCAAGAGCTCTCGGTCTGGTGGAGAAGGAGCAAACCACGTGGCGTGTGTCACAATGTCATCTGGCATGCGTCGGGGCACAAAGGAGCACATGTCAGCCTACCCGGGAGACTCAGACGACAGGGAGCTGATGCAGAGCCGGGTCCAGAGAGTACGGAGGAGCCTGGCTGGGGAGAAGGGACGGAGACGCACAGTCTAGGAGAGGGGCAGTTACCCAACGTCTGGTTGGGGCTGAAAGGAAGACACGTAATCACAGCAAGCTCCGGAGAAAACACCCACAGAGCTGGCCCTTGCATGACGTCCTCCCATGGAAGGCCCTGATGTGGCGCCAGCACCCAGGCCTCAGTTTGATGGCTTCTCCATTTCTTTGAGACTTTGAACTACATATCTCACCCTCTCAGCCTGGGCCTCTCTTATCTCTAAAAGAGGTCATGAAGGTTACATGAGGATTACCTGGCCCTGAGTAAGCCCCAGATAGAATCCAGCGGGGCTGCTAGGCAGGCTTGTGCAAGTTGGGCAGAGGTCTAGGGGCACCCATCACACCCCTGCAGTTGCTCATGGCAGAGAATAGGCGTCCTTTTCAAACCCCTGCAAAGCTGGTGGTTGGACTAGTAGCAGTGTCGCTTATAGGAGGCGATATTGCTCATAGGATCCCACTGCTGAGCCCTGCCATGGGGAGGGGATCTTTGGTACCCACGCTTGAGCCCCACATTCAAGTGCTTTTCATCAGAGCCTGGAGCTTCACACTCTTCTATGGGTCTTTGGGCCAAGTTGGGCAGTAGAGAGGACATGGTTGGGAGAGTGGGAAGGATTTCAGGAGACAGAAGGATTGGCATGGACACTTAGGAAAAAAAATTCACTCTGGGCTAATTCTCACTCTACCACTGACTTTCGGAAGTCTTCAACAAAGCACCTCACTTCCTGACCCTCATTTCTTACAAGTGAGAACCGAAGAAGAATGCCCACCACTGGGGCTATTAAGGATGGACTGAAACAAGGTGAGGCAAAAGCATCAAGCTCAATGTCTGCTGGTGACTTCGAACTGAACATCTAACCACACTTCTTCTCCCATGGAAATCCCATCTTCTCAAAGTTATTGTATTAGTCTTTATATTTTGTTCAAGTTTTCAATGTTTCCTACATTTGTTTAAATTAAAGCCATAATTCTATTTATTCTTCAGAGCCTGTCCAGCTTCATGGGATATTTTTTTTAAAAGAAAAAAAAAAGCACATTTCTTTCTTGGTCTCAAATTTTTTTGTCTTAGCTGTCAGTAAACTCAGTGCTTTATTTAGCATTCAGTGAATGCTAAGCGTCATCTGGCTGTATCAGTTAGAAATCACCCAGCCGCAAGCAGCAGAAAATGACTCTGGTTATTTCAGAAAAAGAGAATTTAGTGGAAGGATATCAGGTTTGTCAGGTCTATGCCAGGGGAGAGAGAGCTGTTCTCAACTTCCCTAACGAGAGGTGGGACACTGGTCCCCGTCCATCCCTCTCTCCCCTGCCAACAAATAGTTATCAAGTGCCTATTATGTGCCAGGGATTATATAAGGAGCTAGGGATGAAGTGGTGGCGGTTAGAAGCTGCCAGGTAAACTACCACAGGTGCTCTCTGCAACCAGAGGTTTAGATTAACCATCGTCTCCCAACCCATTACTTTTTTTTAGTGTCCTGCTTTGGGTTCCCCCAGAAGCAAACCCTGAGACAAAGATTTGAATGCAAGTGGTTTACCTGGGAGGTGACCACAGGAAACACTGGCAGAGGAACTGGGGAAATGAAACCGGGAAGGGAGGGAACAGATACAGGGGGCATCATCCAGCCACAACCATCCTGGGCACCTGGAGCGCAGGCTTGCTAGGGAACTCTGCGGAGACAGCGCAGAACAGAATTATCCCCACCAAGGAGAGGGGCAGCTGGAATACTGACCCACCAACCTCCATCCCTTCCTGGGCGAGGGCTGCTCCTGGGGCATTAACTCTGCAGGGCTTCTGGTTTCCCCCGCCTTGGGCTGAGCAGGCTCACGCTGCCAGAAAGATGCTCTGGCAGGGGGCCCCTGAGCTCTCAGGAAGCAGCTTTTTGCAGGAAAGCTGAATGCTGAGGTCAGGGGCAGGGACGCTGACCGTCTACCACACTGAGGTTTATATTAAACATGCAAAACACTTTCACACCCATACTCCATTTGTTGATAAGTCTGCTCTGCCCCATCCTTTGCATAATAGAAGTTAAGATCTCCCCAGACCTGTCTTTCTTTTCTCTCTGAGCCATTTCCTGTGCTGCTGGTGAAAGAAACCTCAGATCAGGAGAAAAACGGCTCTGTCTTCCACAGCTGCGAAGAATGAGGTCCTACTCCACGAAACCATCTTTGCGATTGTTATTATTTTCACCTTGTTAAATGTAAAATAAATCGGTCTCGGAGAACTACACAAAACAAAGGTACAGCTTAATGAATTATCAGACGCGAACCCCTTGAAACCACTGTCTGGGACAGAGCGGAACTTGGTCACCCTCCCCAGGAGCTCCATGACTCACTCTCCCTCTAAGTGTCTCCATTCTCCTGACTTTATAGTTCCTATGTTCGTCCCTTCCTTACATGCCACTCTAGTTGGGTCTGGCCCGTTTCGGTCCCTTGATATGTCCTTTAAGTTTCTTTAACCTACAGGTTTCCCATCTGTATTCATTTCCTATTGCTGCTGTAACAGACGTTCACAAACCCACTGGCTTAAAACAAGGTGAGATGTCTGAAACCATCTTACTGGACTGAAGTCATGGTGTTTCAGGGCTGCATTCCTTCCAGAGGCTCCAGGGGAGAATCCATTCTCTTATCTTTTCCAGGTTTTAGAAGCCACCTGTGTTCCTTGGGTCCCTTCCTCTACCTTCAAAACCAGCCTCAGCTGGCTGAGTCTTTCTCTTGCTGCTTCAGCCGCTTCAACCTTCCTGCCTCCCTCTCACAAGGACCTTGTGATGACTTTGGGCTTACCCGGATAATACAGGGTCATTTCCCCATCTCAAGATCCTTAACTCGGTCACATCTGCAAAGTCCTTTTTTGCCACGTCAGGACACATATTTACAGATTCCAGGTATTAGGACACAGATAGCTTTGGGGCCATTATTCTGCTGACCACTCCATCCATATCCTCCCCACCCCCAACTTATTTGTTGAGAAACCCAGGCCATTTGACCTCTAGCATTCCCCACATTTGGGGAATTTTGCTGACTGAACACTCCAGGTGCAGTTCTGCATGTGCCTCTGTCCTCAAAATTTCCTGTCAACTGGCAGTGGGATGCAGAGGCTGGCTGGGGCTCAGCCTTCATCCCTTTCCATCAGGAGGCTTCTAATGTCCGGTGGTCTGCTTTTGTGGTGTTAGTACTCGCTGAGGCTCAGTGTCCACATCCACTGATTCGCTGGGGATTGCCAAACCGTGATATTCGAATTCGATCATTTCCTTTCAATTTGTTAGTTGGAATACTTTCATACAGAGATGCTCTTCCTCATCTACAGTTTGTTATCAATTGGTACAGGAAAAGCAGAATCGCTGCTTAATTCCTTCCCTTTACCAGTTTTTGAGATAACCAACTAGTTCCTCATCATCCTCTGAAGGAGATCCGCTAGTTTTTAAAAACATGTTTTTGTGAGCTCATGAATTGAAACATAGGTGGGTTTCAACCCATCACAATAGTATCCTTACTGAAGCTCCAACTGTCAAATGTCTTTGGCCCGGGGATTTTTTCAAGCTAATTCTCAGTTCTTTTGGCAAAATCTGAGAAGTCTTCCCGTGACAGTGCCCTTGCTGTTTGGGAAAACAAAAGAATCCAACCTTGTCTTATACATTTCCAGCCCTGGAATCAGCTGCTTCTACAAGAAACTCTGCTTTTAATTTTTAAAAAATGGGAAATGGCATTTCAAGACCACCCTTGTGTGTGAGGCTCCAGAGGTGACCTCTTTCTCTAGGCCTTTTCAGGGGGCAGGGCTAATATAAGTGTATTTTTTAAAATGAAATTCTTGGCTAATTCATACCATAAACCTCTACAATGCCTACATGTGGATCAATGGATCATCCCACTTCAAAGCTTATTGTCCCAATTGTGCTATTTGATTGGTATTTCTATTCTCTCAAAGGTGTAAATCCTATGATGCTTCTCTCACATACATGCACAAGCGTTATGGAAGGACCAGCTGTCACTCTGTTAGATTTCTCATGTTTCCCGAGCCTTGGAAACAACCCAACTTGGGGCAAGTGTCACATCGGTGTTAGCTCAGAACCCAGCCCCCACCTCCAGGCCTTCCCAGTATCCAGGACCCCATGCCAACTCCTTGTTCTTTCTTTTGAGCCCCAGGGGACGAGAACTTTTGTGAGTCTCTGGAGGAGTCACAGCTCTTGCAGTTCAAAGTTCAGAGGCCACCGTCCAGTCCTCTGTCTGGGACTTCGGGGGAGCCCATTACCACAAGCTCCTCCCTCACCATCTCTTGCCAGGTCTGTCTTGCAGCCTCCTCACCTAGTCAATGGGATTCTCTGCTCTCCCTGAATCCCCTTCCCACTCTCTCCCACTGGAGGCCCACCCCTGAGAATCTGGCCCCTGGTAACATCCTGGGAGCTCACTCCCAGGTGTCTTACGATGGCATATAGATTAGGCCACCTCCTTTGGCCCTGCCACTTCTGTTTTGGTAAGGACAGCTGGTCCTTCCATAACACTTGCTATGTACCAGGAAGCATTCTAAGCACTTTGTATACCCAAACCAGTTTCCACCTTGCAGCCAGCACAGGAGGCAGGTGCTATCACCTGCACGTTTCATGGGTGAGGAGACTTCGGTTCTGGGGTTACTAGGGAGTGGGAGGTGGAGCTGTGTCTCACCCACTGTCTTGGGGCTTCAGACTTGGTGCTACTAATCAGAAGACGATGCGATACCACTTAACACCAGCCCTCAGCATCCTTCCGGGAAGAAGCCAGAACCTAAGTCGACTGCATGCAAAAATGGAATCACCTCCCGGGCCGACCGTCTTTCTCTAGAGCAGCAGTTCCTGAGCTTGAGCTGGCATCAAAATCCCCAGGAGGGGCTGTTAAAACACAGATTACTGGGTCCAACCCCAGAGTTTCTGACTCAGTAGGTCTGGGGCCCACCTGAGAATCTGCATTTCTAATGAGTTACCTGTGACGTTAATGATGCTGGTCCAAAAACCCTTTATGGAACCACTGCTCTGGTGAACTTGCCCACGCCATGGAAGGACAGGACTTGACTCTCTGCTCACACCCAGGACACATGGTGTGGCAGTTCCAATGCGGTTTCCCACCCAGGTGGGCCTGTGATAATGACCTTATAGTTAGTTTTTTTAAAAAAAAATGTCTTCATCTATTAGAGATGCATCCCGAAGTTTTCACAGGTGATATATATGATGACTGGGATTCACTTTAAAGTACTCTAGCCTCTCCCCTGGCAAAAAGTTGATGGTATAAATGAAGCAACAGTAGCTGGCTAGTGAGTCCAAAGAGGTTTGTTAGACCACTTCCTATGCCTTGTTTATATGAGAAAGAATTAATAATTAACTTTGATGATTTCATGTAGAAAAAAAGCTCTGGGTCCCCCGGCCTAGTAACTATATGAATTTGAGCTAGAACCGTGCAGCATTCGAGTCCCAATTCTTTCTGCTATCATTGCAGATGATGGCATCTTTCCAACCGGGTTGTTGAGACAGTGGACGTTAGACACATAGCACTCACCTTGGCACATAGCTCATGAAATTATAATTGCCCCATTTATTCCTATCTTACACATTCTCCAGCCCAGGCCTGGCCAGGGCAGTGCCTGATGGGTAGGGGACTCACCCATCTCAAGTCACCTGTTTAACAAGTTCCTGGCTTGAGTGTGGAACTTGGCAAGAGCCTGTCCACCTGGGAGCAGGAGGAGTGGGTGTGGAATGTGGGGCGGAAAGGCCATGTGTGCGGGTCCCTGAGCCCGAGGCCTGCGGGCGGTCACAGGCAGGATGGCCGCTTAGGAGCCTCAGTGGTTGCCCCACACTGTGGCATGGACCTGCCAGGTGTCCCTTTACATGGTAACCGGGTCTGGGGCAGGAACCTGGGCATCCAGTTCAAAAGGGGTAGCCAAACTGTCCCAATCAAGGTGTTTTGGGTTGTTCTGGTTGGTGTTTTGTATTTTTTGTTTTGTCTTGGTTTAGATTGCAGTTAACAGAAAGGAACTCATTTATGTTAACCTAAGCCTAAGTCCGGGGCAGCCGGTGACTGGGGATCACAAAATTGTTTCCTTGAACGTCAGTATAAGGAGGGCAGCCAAGTCTCATATCAGTTGGAAGCAAGTCCTGGAAAGCTGTCAAGAACCTCACTGGCTTCACTTTCTCTCCCTCCCTTCCTCCCACCCTCTCTCTCTCTCTGGCTTGTTTTTCTTCTTCCTCTTCTTCCTCATATACAGGCAGGAGGTGGCCTCCACACGGCTGAGTCCCATTCCTTCTGTTCGTACCACCAGCAGAGCCCACTAATGTTACCCAGCATTTTCTGTGTGCCAGGCCTTGAGAAAAAAGCTTCACCACCAAGATTTCATGTAATCCCACAGTAGCCATGGAGGAAAGTGCTGTTTTCATCATTCTGACTTCCAGAAAAGGAAACTGAAGCATTGAGGGGTTCAAGAGGTTGCCATGTTACCTTCTGGCATTAAAAAGACTCAGGAGAAAGGGCGGGAGGCGGGGGGAGTCTGATTGGCCTAGCTTGAGCCAGGTGTCTTGTTTCTGGGCCAATCAGCTGTGGCCAAGGAGGTGGATCTGAGAGTATCAACATGGTGGCTTCCAGGCCCAGCATTAGAAAACCGTACTCAAATGGGGCTGTGAGCCTGGCACCTGGTCTCAGCAAGTTCCCACATCTATTCCCTTCCTCCTTCCTGGGTATCCCATCTCCTACCTTCCACAGACACACAAAACCTTGCTGCATTCATCTTCCCAGGATGTAAGGAGTGAGAAGTGGCCTGAATTCAAATCCCGCCTCTGCCATTTTCTTAATAGTCTGCTCTTGGGCAAAAGACTTCACCTCTCTGAGCTTCGGTATCTTCATCTGTAAATGGGGCTCACCATACTGGCCTCTCAAGGATGTAGGGGGAATTAGATGAAATAATAACCCAGGTAAACCCTTCGGTGGTTCCATATTGTTTTCAGGGTCAAGTTCAAACTCAATACTCTCACCGCCTTTCTCCAGCCAAGCTCAACTGCTTCTACGTAGTTCCTTGAACTAATTTTGGTCCATGCTTTTGCACATACCGTTCCCTCTGCCTGGGATGCTCTTCCTCTTCTTACACCACCTAACTTAGCTAACTTGCTCCCTCTAGTGGGTTGGATTGTGTCTCCCAAAAGGATATATCCATGTCCTAAGCCCCAGAGCCCTGGAACCTGTGAAAGTGACCTTATTTGGAAATAAGGTCTTTGCAAGTGTATCTAAGTTAAGGATCTTGAGATGAGATCACCCTGGATTTAGGATGGGCCCTAAATACAGTGATAAATATTCTTATACAAAGGAAATTCGAGACACAGAGACACAGAGGAAAGGCTGCGAGAAGATGGCCCCAGAGAACAGAGTGATGCATCTACAAGCCGAGGAACATCATGGATGGCCGGCAGCCACCAGGAGCTAGAAGAGAGGCAAGGAACGGCTTCTCCCTCAGAGCCCTCAGGAGGAGCCAGCCCTGCTGAGAACTTGATTTCGGATCCTTGGCCTCCAGAGCTGTGAGACAATAGGTTCCCTTTGTTTTAATTGTTATGGTCATTTGTTTAGCCGCCATGGGAAACTCATGCTCAGAAACTTAGCTCAGACATCCCCTCCCCTGAGAAACCCTCCCTGACTTCTCACCATGTATGGCTTTGTCCTAGCCCTTCCCACGGTGCCTGTGATCACCCACACGCCTGCGTGCCTCCCCTCCAGACAACAGGTATCATTATCTTTAATGGCTCAGGTGACAGCAGCCTCTCCCAGAGGAGAGGAATCCACAGTCTAGCAGGTCTCAACAGTGTCAACCGCAGATGACACGCTAATGGTGGAATTTCAGGCAGACAGGTGCCTGCAGAAAGAAGTCTGTCTGGGGGCTGGGCACCTCTCGCCTTCTCATCCCAGGGCCTGTTCACCGTCTCCCAGGTGGAAGCAAGGGGAGATCTGTCCTGGGGTTCTTCTAGAAAAAGAAAGATGGGGCAAGGGAGTTAATTAATTCTGGCAACTCAGATGGAAAATGGCCCCAGGAAAGACTGTGTCAGGATACTCAAGTTTGTTCTTACAGAAAAGCTGCTTCAGTGGGTGAGGCCCCTGGCAGGCCCCTGCCCTCAGCCAAGTGCCCCGGTCAGCGGTCTTAGAGAAGCCCTTCGCTTCCTGCAGGCAAGGCTGGAGCAGCCATGCGCGTGCTTACTGTTTCCTGACATCCTGGTGCTGCTCCTCACGGCCTTGCTCTGGGGCCCAGGTAGGAGGGAAGCAGGCCACTCAGAGGCTGGGTCGCCCTCCCCTCCGGGCTGTGAAACAGCCCTCAAGCCCCAGCTGTCTCTGCTGTCTCTTCAATATGGGAGGTCTTGTGGGGCAAGAAAGAAAATTCCAGATGGGATGGGAGAAGTGGGGCTGGCCTCCTGCAGTTCCTGGAAGAATGGGAGAGTCGGGGGTGGGGCTCTGGGGTTCCAGTGGTCTGCTCAGCCAATTCCAAGCTGGGTGGCCTTGGGTACATCGCTTCACCCCTCTCAGCTTCCTCTGTGGGACCGAAGGAAACAGAATACTCTCTGTGAATGGCACCAGGGCCAGCTTCCTGGTTGTGATGTTGTGCTGTAGTTATGCTGGATGTCACCATGGGGGAGGTGGACCTCCCTGTACACTTCCTTGCATGTCTCGTGAATTTAACATCATTTCAAATAAAGTTTTTAAAAATTATTTAAAAACAAAACAAAACAAAACAGGTGGATGACCTCAATATGAGATATAACCTAATTCTGACAATGGCCAAAAAAAAAAAACAAAAAACAAAACGTGTTCTTTCCTTCCTATAATCTTTTCCAGAAGGGCTTCCTGTAATTTGTACTTCCTAGGAGACAAACGACTTTGTAACAGCTCTCTATTTCAAATGCTGCAGATATAAGAATGTCACAATCAAGTCAATATTTCATCTAAAACTCAAACAATATCTATATGTGTTCGTATAACTACACAAATTAAATGCTTTTTCTCGCTGTTTAAAAAAAGAAACGTTTCTACCTCCCAAGGACTCCAGAATCAGATTACTTCCATCTGCATCCTCATTCTGCCGGTACTAGCTGGGTGACCCTGGCTAAGTGACTTGAGTTTTCTGCGCTTCTGTAAGATGGGTGTCTTCCTCATGGGTTGGGACAGCTCAGATGAGTTGTTAGTTTCCGTAAAGGGCTTACAGGGCACCTGGCACTTAGTCTGTGCTCAGAAGGTGCTGGCTCCTGCGCTCAGGTTGCCATGAGGTGTAATGAAATGACACAGGGCGAATGCTAGAAATAGACGGGGTTCCCGACCTGTTGCTGCCGGGCTGTGCGTGGCCTTGGGGAAGTCACAAGACATCCTGGGCTGCCGCTCTCCTCTCTCATGAAGTGAGGTCTCTGTGTGGACTTCTAGGAGACTGCCTGCCCCGCCCCATGTGCGCATTTTCCTGGGACCGCCCCCCTTCCTGCTGTACCATCCCCACCCCCACCCCCATTGCCATGGCTGACAAGGGAGCTGCCAGTTCTTCCTTCGCCCTTTCCTTGGCCTCAGCTGATGGGCCCAGATCTGCGTGCCTTCCTCAGGGTGTCAGAGGGCAGAGAACAATTTTTCTTTCAGTCCCATTCAGGGGGTGGATGTGCGGGCTGGAGAGTCTGAGCTGACAGGGTCACATTTCACATCACGAGGAGACTCTTTCCAGAGAAGACTGAAAGACTGGGAGACTCCATCCTTGCTTCTTATTGTCCCTGAAGCCCAGGCGAGGCCCTGTCGTCCCAAGCTGTGGTGGGGTCAATTCTTCCTTAGTGGTCATAATAATACAATAACAATACCAGCAAACTCTTACATAACACGTACTGTTCTAAGAAGTGCATATACTTTAACACTTTTACTTATCATAAGAGCCCGGGAGTATCATCACCTCCTTTTACAGATGGGGAACCTGAGGCACAGTGACTAACTTGCGTGAGGTCACACACTAGCAAGTGTCAGAGGCAGGACTCGAACGCTCTCAGCCCAGCACCAAAGCCATGCCCCTGACTGCTCCTTCCCTCTGCTCTTCCTTACAGCCCTATTTGCTCAGCAGGTTGGAGCTGGGATTCTATCATCAGTGGACATGTAACCCCTCGGGCCCCTTCGATCCCAGGCTGAGGCCTCCAGTGCACCTTCTGCCTTCCTCTGCCTCTTAGCCCTGGAGGACCCCTGTGAGGCCTGAATGTTCTGCCCATTTTCACATCCCTTGTCTCATTTGGTCCCGTGGGAGGTATGGAAGGTGTTATTCCCTGTTACACTGTGGTAGAAACTGAGGCTCAGAGAGGCTAAGCTCTGTGTCTAGGGGTACACAGCTCTGTCAGCAGGGCCACCGCTGGAACTCAGCTCCAAGCCTAGAGCACTGTCACACCCTGGACAGCTGGACCTCTGCTTAGACCTTAACTCAGGTGAGAAGCATGGTCACCTGGTTTCCAAACCAACCAGGTGCAAGGAAGGGCTGGGAGGAGTTTCCACCAGAAAGGGGGCCGCAAGCCCCTCCCTGGGGCAGTAGAATGGAGGAGCAGAGGGTCCCGGAGTCAGCAGGGCCTGGTTCAAATCCCCACTATGATACAAGAAACGTGCATGGAGGGGCAGTTTCTGGGTTGTTCTCCTCCGTGTCTCAGACTGAAACTGTGACAGGCAGCAGATATCATAATTCAAACATAACTTTACATGTAAGCAAAAGGAAAAAGCACTGCCAGCTAAACCGATCGATGCTTTCAAACCTATTTCAAACTTCTTAAAAACCTCTTTCAGACTCACTAGATGTCGATTTTAATCATGTCTCATTCTTGTACATATATCAAGAAAACACAAATGAAATCATGGGATTAGAAGGTATTTCCTCGGTTATCATTTTTGGATCCGATCCCTCCGAATCACTTTTCCATGCGGTGTTGCCAGTCCCCGAGTTTTTCTGCCAGTGAGGCCCTCTGAATTCCCGAGAGCACCGGTGACACAGAATTTCCTGGAAAGCGGTTCTTCTGTTCCGGGACGTTTCCACCAAGCTGCTTGTACCCGACCTACATGGTTCAACGTGTTCGCATGCAGGCAGTGATGCCTGCTGTCTGCTGGCTGTGGCTGTGACGCTTCCCAACTTCAGGAATAGGGACAGGTGACAAAACTTGTCCATACTGGATTCACCAAGAAAAGGAAGTTAGTGCTTGGTAAAGATTTCTTGACAGAATGAATGTATAAATGAGTGAATGAATAGGTGATGAGTGAGTGGGAAAGTTAATTAATTACCTGAACCTAAAGGGAAATGCTCCAGTGGAACTTATGGGTGAGTGAAGTCATAGAAATTATTTGGGTTTCAACCAGAGGTTCTCGACTAGGGCAGTTGTGCCTCCAGGGGACTATTGTGACAAGATAATAACAAGGCATTATAACCATGCCCACCGAGCACTTACCGTAATCTATCATACCACACAATCCTCCCCGGCAACTCTGAAAGGCAGCTATTCTTATCACACCCACTTTACAGAGGAGGAAACTGAGGCTCGGAGAAGGTAAGCGTCTTGCTCGGGATTAGAACCCAGATCGACCAGTCTCCCCTCTCTCTGCCCCATCTCACGAGCAGCACTCCAGAAGTGGGGATGAGCTCAGCCCTGTCCCCAGAGCCCTCTGCAGAACTGCACACCAACAGTGTCCCCTTCTGGGCCTCAGTGGCTGAAGGGATGTGCTTTGACAAGCCAGAACTAGCAGAATAGTTGGGTCTCTGGAGCCAGAGCTGTGGGTAGGACAGACGTGGCTGTGTGACTCGGGTAAAAGTTCTTTTAGATCTTTGACATTCACTTGTTTCCTCATCTGAGAGCTGCAGTCCCTTAGACCCTCGGTCCTCAGCCCTGATGAGCCTTGCTGCTTGTTAGATCCCGTCCCTGCCAGAGGCTTCAGCCAACCCCAGGTCCAGGTTCCTTCCAGACCAGTGAGATCCACCCTCCAGGAAAGGTAGGGCTCTGGGCATTTCATGGGTCACCCAAGCCGTAACCTCTGACTTGTCTCACAGAAATCACTTGCATAAATTCCACAGTGGGGTTCGTGCCTGGAATGGAAGGACGAATTTCCCTGAAATGCCTCCTGGTGGATCTGCCATCCTTGGGTGAAGCTGCCTTTCTTTTCCATCAACATGAAGGTCAAAACCTCCCCCAGGTAGTGTGACAGATGCCCACTTTATACGCGTTTTACATGAATCACTTGACTGTTTTTCACTCATGTTCCACACACAAAAACAAAATAAAAAACAAGAAAAGAATTCCTGAGCAATATGAATGTAATATGAATATGAAGGCCCATCAGCTATCAATCTCTACTTTAAACTGGACTCGGAGCGTTTTCCAGGAGAATGTGGATTGTATGGGGGGCGGGGGGTGGTAGGTGTGTGTGCGTGGGTGGGGGAAGGTGTAGGGGGACACGGGACAGGAGTGCCGCTTGTTTTTAAAATATGAGTACTCAGGTGTTGTCTCCACATAAACCCATTTTGGAATTAAAAAGGTTGAATCCTGCCGAACGATTTATTAACACCAATCACCATGGGCTGTTTTGAAAGTGGGCTCTGGAGTAAATGGAATCATTTCCCCCACAAGCCTGTGTATGTAGAGACACTGTTTTTGTGCAGACACTGTTGAGATTTGAATCATGTAACACAGCAGTCCCCAATCTTTTTGGCACCAGGGACCGGTGCTCCTATGAGAATCTAGCGCCTGAAGATCCGAGTCAGAGCTGAGGCGGTGATGCTAGCCCTGGGGAGCGGCTGCAAATACAGATGAAGCTTCGCTCACCTCCTGCTGTGCGGCCTGGTTCCTAACAGGCCTTGGCCCTATACCAGTCCACCTCCTGGGGGTTGGGGACCCTTGACCTACACCATTTGCAATTGAACATGCAAGCCCCTGGCTCAACAATTGCTAAGAATCTCATTACACCAAGCAGAGAGCCCTTCCGAGTGACCGCACGGGTTCCCAGCCCTGGAACCTGCCCTGGTGGGACTCAGGCTGCTCAAGACCCTCAGGAGGTGGCACCAAAGTTACCATCTTGGGACCACGACACGTCGCCTTATCTGACTTCTTTCCCCTCCCATCCCAGCTTTTCCCAAGAACTTTTCTAATGTCGCTTTCAACGCATCCTCTTCCCCGAGTCTCCTAACTAAAATGTGCGTGGGTGGCCTGGCTACTCCTGGGTTCCGGAAGCAGAGCCGGGCTGACACCCAGCAACATCTAGCCTGCCTCCCACCCCCAGGAGCCAATGACGTCAGCATACCCGATTTAAGATTATCAGGTGGTCAAAACTATGAACCACGTGTGAGTAGATTAAGTTCATTTCCATTTTATGATGAGCGAATATATTTTGAGAACATTTGGGTTGGGTTCATAATTGCCAGAGTCAGACTTAGAAGAAACCTGTAAATAACAAGACACTGAACTCTGTCTTAGAAAAGGGCTTCATGCTCACAGGGCAGCGACTTCTTCCCAGGGCAGGATCTGTGGGGCTGCAGGGTCAAATGAGATTCCTAGGAGTGCCTTGTTTCCAGGATGACGAAACAGGGTCCCAGTGCTGGTAAATGGCTCCCACAAAGTCACCCAGCCAAGGTGGGACCGTGCTGGGGTTGAGAGCTAGGTGTCCTGTCTCTAAGTATCTCTGGGGTCATGCTCTGCTGAGCTGCGCATAACCACTGCAGGTCGAATCATTTTTACACAACTGTTTCCGAGGCTTAGCGGAAAGTGGAGGAATGTTTTTTCAAACTGTCTGAAAAGAAAGCAAAGAAGGAATGAATATGAGCCACTGCTTGGGAAGAACATGGGGGTGACGATCTGTGTAAGTCCCTCTTCCTCCTCTCCCGCCAGACACCAGGAAGATGAGAGTTTCTGCTAAGACTAGATTCTTAACTCTCTGTGAAGTCTCCATGGGGCCCATCTTATTTAGTTCTTGACACATCTGTCTCATCATTCCCATTTTATAGATGAGAAAACTGAGGCTGGAAGAGTCGAAGTCATTTGCCCAGGGTCACATGGTGGTAGAGCAAGAATTTAAACCCAGGTCTGGCTGGCTCCTAAAAGCCACATCCTAAACCGCCACTCACGTTGTTCTTCCCCTCGGGTCCCCCGCACTTCCACGTGTAAGGTTCACAGTCCTCGGGTGGGTCAGACCCACTGCAAGGACTGTTCCTGTCACCAGCTAGTAATAGACATGCTGGCATCAATCCCCGCTGGCTCTAGGTTTTCCTGGCGGACTCACGATTGAATAGTCTGCGGTGTTTGCCTTTCAAGGACATTCTGGGGAAATCACTCGCTTTCAAGAGGTTTTGTTTACCACGTGTAGACAATCCGCTTTCACAGGGAATGAGTGAGTATGGGGCTTTATCCACTGAGACCCCTCCAGTCACTGCGATCCCACAGCCCTTCACATTCGTCTGCATCTCACCTTGGACAGCATCTGAGAGCGGAGCCTGTGGCTAACCTGTAACCTCCTCTGGTGCCGGCCTCCCCTCCATCACTCATCACTCAGTTTCCACCCCAGTGGTCTCCCTGTGGCTTCTTTGAGCCAAGATATTTCCTGCCTCGGGGTGTTTCTCCTTCTGGCTCCTTCTGCCTGGGCATCTGTTCTCCAGGTCTCCCCTGGGCAGCACCTTTTCTCCTGACCCCCATCTGAAGCAGCTCCTCGTCCCCATCCCCTGACCCACTTGAGGACTGTGAACCTTACACGTGGAAGTGCGGGGGCCAGAGCGGAAGAACACAGCTGTGAGTGGCGGTTTAGGATGGCTTTTAGGAGCCAGCCAGACCTGGGTTATTTTAAATTCTTGCTCTACCACCATGTGACCCTGGGCAAATGACTTCAACTCTTCCAGGCTTAGTTTCTTCATCTATTACTCTGCGCCACATCACCTGTCCTTTTCCTTCACGTGTTGCAGTCTGTCACTTTCTCGTTGACTTACTCATTGACTTGTTAGTCTCCTACTGAGGCATGTTAGAGGCCATTCGGAGCTCTGTCTGCTCTAGTCACTGCTACCCACAGCACAGCTCCTGAATGACTGCTGAGCAACTAAGCACAAGTTTATCATAGAGTTGGCATTTGATTGTCTCACGTGACAGAGGGAGGGAGAGACAGAGAGACAGACTTCATGGGACAATGGAGGACTTGTCTGCCTGTTCGTACAGGCATTAGGGCAAAGGGATGGAAAGGTAAGTTACAACCCAGTCGAGTCTTTGGGTTTGGGTCCAGAGAGTACAGGAGCTTCCACTTCTGATAACATATGAAGTTCTCATATGTTCACTTTAAAATTATAAGGGAGTTTAAAATTCCACCTGCAGGTAAAGCCCCATTCTTTACCCTCCCACTGGTCAACGTCATGATTAAAGCTCCCTAGGACACCTGGCTGCCCCAGATCACCCCACTCCATGACCTCATCACTCCTCCCACTTACCCGCATCCCTAACTTTATTGAAAGTGCCTCTGTTGTCCTTTTCCATGTTCTGCCACATTTTTGGAGTCACCCTCTACAAAACAAAACAACACAACACAACACAAAACAAACGAAAAAAACACTAGAGCCCAGTCAGGGCAGGCATGTCAGTTTCCGCTCAAGTGAAGTCCAAATACCTTGGCCCTGCCTGGCGCCCTAGCCCGGTTCTCCCTCCTCCTGCAAATGAGGTCACCCAGTCCCCACTTATGCAGCCTCTCACTTCTCCTCACCATGCCTCACCACCTGTGTGGTCTGGCCCTGCCCACATTGCTGGCCTCATCTCCTGCCACTCTCCCCGTCACTTACGAGACCCTCCAGCTACAGCGATAGCCAAGTTGCTTCCAACCTCAGATTTTTACACTTGCTGTTATTGAAAAACCACTTGGGCTTATTAATGTTTGAATTTTCTGCTTGATATTAGCTGTGTGATGGCAGGGACTGGATCTGCCATGTTCACGGATGTAACCCCAACTGTTAGCACAGAATAAAAATAGAATGAAGAATGAAGAAGCACAGAATGCTTGCTAAATGCTTAATCAAAATATGATGAATAGGCAGATAGATGATTGAATAAATTATGAGACAGGTAGATGGATTATGAATGAATGAATTATTGAATGGATCATGAATGGATGGATAATTAAATGAATTACTGGATGATGGATGGAATGACTGAATGAATTTTTACATAGATGGATGGATGGATGGATGGATGGATGGATGGATGGATGGATGGATGGACGGACAGATGAATCAATGGATAACTGAATGGAATAACAGTGTCAGTCATATTTTTCAATTCTGCAAATGAAGGTAGGAGCAATTTAAGAATCTCCAGTCCCAGGTTCTGATGTTTAGCATGAAACCATAATTGCTATGAACCCCGATTTGATTCATACCTCCTCTGCCCACCATTAGACAACAGGTCTTTTCCTTTATTTCCCAACCCCAGTTTCTGTGTTGTCTCCTATGAGGCATCCCTGAGCTGCTGCTTCAGTCCTTGTCTTGGTCACGTGTCTAGATGCTCCCCACACCCCCAGGCCTGGGCCTTGCTCCTGCCAGGACCCTCCTAGCCTGCAGCCTGACATGGCTCCGGCCCATGTTGGATGCCACCTGGAGGACTTCCCAGGTTGGAGGAGAGATTTTCAACAACAGAAACATCTTGGCATCCCACCACCCATCCCATCCAAAAGTGCCATTTGATGGCATAAAAGAACCTGGGGAGAACACGGCCATTTGCCTTCTTAGCAGCTTCAAATGTAGCTCTCATAATAGTTGATAGAGTTTTATTTTTCTTCTTCACCCGAGAAATGCTCATTGTTCTTTTTAGGATCCTCTGCAAATAATGTTTTTTTTTCTCTTACCTGGATACTCTTTGTAAAATGTGTGTCGTAGAAGTCGCCCATCTGGAAAACAAGTGAGAGAATTAAACACCTTTCAGGAAGTTTATAAGACCCAAACTATTTTCATAATTATACTAAGGAATTATTTATGTGTTTCACTCTCATTCTCTTGAGGGCGTTCAGCAGAATTTTCCAGAGGCTACATAACTTTCACGTTGCAGCCGATCAAATGCAGAAGCAGATGTGAGGATCCAGTTCTTTTCTCTTAATTCACATTTAGAATTGTAAAAATGTAACACCGTGCTGCTCTTCTATTTTTTTGTGTGTTGGAAAATATAGTTATTTTTAAGGGAAAAAAATGTTATTTCTGTTTACTACCTAATGAATTTACCATTGTCATTTTAATGAATTAACATGTAATATTTTTAATGTCTCCGCTTTAGTTTCTAATATCCACGGCCACATGAAGGAGAGTTCTGTAGGATCCTCAATACTTTCTGAGTACAAAGGGGTCCTGAGGCCAAAAAGTTTGGGAACCGCTGTCTTCACAGATGAACGGGAAGCAAAATTTTAGCATGTTGTTCAGCAAACATCATTACAAAATATGTTCACACGGGGAGTAAATGGTATTTTTTCAAGTTCGTTCAAAAGAGACTCAAGTGTCATTTCTACAAATGACAAAGTAACTTCAGATTGAATTTTCACTCGACTGCTTCACTAATCCTCTCTGAGCCTCAGTTTTCTCTCCTGGAAATGGGCATAAATGGGCATAAAATCGTGAGAATCAAAAGCAATAACGTCGGGTACCAAATGTATATACAATATTAAAAGGAATCATATAAAATTGCCGTTTTTGTGCGTAAAAAGTGGTCAACTCTTGGCAACCTCATACATCTCACATCACCAAGAATTCCCACTACATAATTCTCTCTTTTGATTGTCATTAACCTCACCTCCTCCTGCAGCCCCCACACTATCCCAATAGTAAAACCCTTGGGGGAGACTGGAACTCTGGCTGGGACACACGTTTCACGTGGCAATGTCTGCCACCAGTTAGCTCACTTCTCCCCATCAGTGCACCAGCCTTTCCGGACGGCTATGACGTTAAAAATCACACTCATGCACCTGAAACTCAGTTATGCCAATCATACCTCCACTGAAAAATCACCTCTATGCAATAGCTGGACCTTTTGTTTCCTTATGTTCTGTGGCCATCCTAATAACCACCTGAGTGTTGAGGACCAGCGCTGGTATTTATTGTACATGGCGACAGAGCCCAAGGGAGGTGACTCTCAGGCGGATGGATACCTTATCAGCAGCCTTGGGGAGGTGGATAACTTATCAGCACTAAGATGAATTTTAGGGTTTTTTCCATGCTGGAGGCTCTCTAAAACACTCCTTTTCCACCTGTCTTCCTGAGGATGAATTCTGGCTCATAATGCCTGTTCAAGGTTATGTGATCTTACTTTATTCTTCTCATGACACAGACGTGAAGTCATTTGTCAGAGGTGAGCACAGGGCCCCGTCGCCCACTTCTTGGGCCTGGACACTCAGCCTCTGAGTGATCTTGAACCCATTCAGAAAAGAATACTGATTCTCAAAAAAATCAGATTTACTACATGTTTCAATGTTCATTTTCCTCTTGAGAAAGACACGAACCCCTCAAATGCTGGATTCCAGACTGATGGACTATAAAACCTGAATGATCATCAGTCCACTCTAGAAGCTGGCTCTCGGAGGAGACTGGCATCTTAGGTGTGGGCATGAGATCTGCGACTTATTCTCAAATAGTCCCAAAAAATAAATATGTAGATTTATATGGAGAGAGAGTGGGGGTTGGGAGGAGAGAGAAAATGATAAAGCAAATGCAGCAACATTGTAACAATTGGTGAATCAGGGTACAGGGTCCAAGGTACTGTTCTTGTCACTTTTCTCTTAGTCTGAAATTATTTAAAATATGTAGTTTTAAAAAAACTTAAATAAAAGGTTTCTTCTTTGGTTGCCCTGGGTCAAGAGTGCCCACTCCGCACCGCCCCCCAACCTTTGCTCCACAAAAAGTTATTGGGATTTGGGGTGTCTACAAACTCCCTATTAAGTACCAACAATTCTTGCTAAGTGACAGCCCCGCTCTGGGGACAAGGCTAGGAATTTCACTTACATTTCCATCTGTAAGGCTCAGATTGTTCCTGTGTGAGGGGGAGCAAACACACATGCACGCACACCACACACATACACGCACACACACACACGCACACACACACATGCACACACTCGCAGGCTTTAGAGCAGGTGGACAGGTTTGGAATTCCCACTCTGCTCCTGTCAACTGTGTGCACTGTCTGGGCAAGGTCTTGAACGCAAGTCCTCCCTTTTCCATAAGACAGAGATGATAGCTATGTCCATTCATTGAGGACCTACTATGTGTTGAGTGCTGCTTTAACCACCTTACAGGTGTTCTCTTATTCAAGACTCATAACCACACCCACGAAGAAATGACTGTTGTGACCATCATGAGCTCCATTTTATGGGTGAAGAAACTGAGGCTAAGAAAGGTGAGGTTACCTGCCCAAGGCCACCAGGGAAGAAAGCCACAGGATTTGAACTTGTTTTAGTGGTTCTGAGCCTTCACTCTTAATCCTATGTGACACTGCATTCTGGTTATATTTCTCCTTTTATAGGCTTATGATAAAGCTTAAAGACAGCATCCCTGAGGTGCTCGGCCAACAGTAGGCATCATTTAATTGCTCTCTTTGCTTAGTTCCATCCTTGAAGTGGGTCTCATATAACTGAATAAGCAAGACCAGGGGAATGAGAAAGGCAAAGTAGTTCCAGGACTTTTCAGTTACAAAAATGACATTACAGTCTAAATAACTCCTGACTCACCCCACAGCTCTCCTTTGACAAAGGCTGTTCCTTCCACCCTCCGGCCCTGGTCCTACAGACTGGCCTGCCCTTGGGGTTTTGCATCTGATGGACCACATGCCCCATCTACCTAAGGTGTGATTTGGTGTCTAGAGATGAACAATGGCACAAATAGTGGAGATTCTGTTCTGTGCCTGTGAAGCGAGAGGCATGTTAGCTAAAGGATCACGAGCCCACTTTACAGATAAGGAAAATGAGGCCTGGAAATGTTCTATTTGTGCCACGCAGTAGCGAGGGCCCGAGTGGCCACTGGAACCCAGGCCATCCGGCTAGAGAATCTGCTCATAACCTTAAGAAGCAAGTGGAATGCAGAAAAGCTCACAAAGATACCTAGTTGTGAAAAGTTCAAATCCTTTTATAGGCAATTTTTTCAAAGCCCAGAATTCCAGGGATCGGGATCCTCAAGATAAGTTCTAATGTCTCATAATTTCATTACTTGTGATGATAATGATACTAAATGTGTAACTGACTTAATGTGCATGTCTTTCTTGCAACACTTCAGAGAAATAAATTCTCAAATCAGGACAAAAAACGCATTGGCAGATCGGCACCCCGATGCATTCTTTTGGCCAATAGGGTCGCTGCAATTATCCTCGATTGTGACCGAAGGTGCTGTCCTCAGCTACTAGGGCTCAGAGATGCAGAAGTGGGGAAGCGGCCCTGGATCATGTGGACTCAGAGTTCCAATGGGCTCCACTTTGATTAGGACCCTACATCTCTCTGAAGTTCCAGATTCTTCTCTTCCTACATATTTCTTCCAAATCCATACCAAACCTCTCGACCTTATGCCTTATCTGAGGCACACATGAGTTCGAGGTAACCCCAGGAGTCCTTGCTCTGTCGTCCTTGCCCCTCTTTGGAAAATGATGCCGACTAAAGTGACACTATTCATGCCCCTCACTCTCTGTCTACTGCATTCCCCCCCAAAAGACAGAGACTCATTAAGTCACACTGAATGATCCTAGCAGAAGTTAAGGGTTCTCAGACAATTAAAAAATAGATACATAGGTGGATATGAAACATCCGATGTTTACTGAGCACCTAGATCTCTTGTCTCTGCTTCGAGGCCTTTCCATGCATGATTTAAACTAATTCCCATAACGGCGTGAAGGGATCCCATTTTACAGATGGGGAACTTGAGGCTCAGGGATTGAAGCACTTGACTCAAGGTCAGCCAGCTAGAAGGTGACAGAACTGAGGTTTGCAGACAGCCTGCTGACTCCAGGGCCTGCGTCATGTGCAGGCAACGGGGAAGGATGGAAGATTTGAAAGGAGGAGAAGGGGAGTAAGAAGACAGGAGGGGCTCTGGGCCAGGCTCAGGGGGCCAGTGGTTTCTTCTGCAACAGGTCTCCCGTGGGGGGGTGTTACAGGGAGCGTGGGGTTGGGGCAGGGGCTAGGAGCAGGGCTTGGGCACCCACACTCACCTGCCTGCCGGCGCTGCTTGACGCACTGTCCACGGTTCGGGATGCCCTCAGCCATGTCACCTGGGCTCAGGATGTGGCACTCGTAGCCTGAGGGACAGAGAAGTGGCTCCGCCCCGTCCTCTGTGGTACTGCAAGCCTCTGCTGTGGAAAGGACACAAGCCAGGATCTCAGGGGCAGCCCCTCCCTGGGGGCAGTGAATGCGCATTACCCAAGAGAGGCCACCCTCATCTTCACCCTCCAGGTTCCAGGCTGTGCCTTGGGTCTTCCTCACAGTGTCGTGTGTGTGCACATGCACATATGCACACGCACACGCGCGCGAAGTCCAAAGTCACATGATCCTAAATATATTCTCACGTGCACTGTAACACATATACATATATGTTCACCCGCACACCCTGAAACGTAGGTGTTCACATTTAGTCACATGTGTATGCACATGTTCACACACACACATTTTCACCACCTTACAAGTCCTAACACACGTATACATACTACACATACAGCCACCCACACACGTTCACAAGCAAATCCCGCACACACACACTCATTCTCACACTTACAGTCGCACGCATTTAAATGAACACAGATGCACAAATGTTCAGACACACACGGCCACAGAGCTGCTTGCACAGCTGCATTCCCTAACGGACACAGTCACACACATGGAAGTGTGCAGAATCACAAGCACAGCTGCACGCATGCAACTGAACACGCCTGAACCCCCACTGTTCTCTAGGCCCTGGGCCTGCATATGGTTCTTTTCAGAAACTGCTCCACCCTCCCTGGAGGGGCCTCACCATCAGGAAGCAGAGAACCCCTTATTATGATTTTAGGGATCTGAAAACCAATCTCAAGCCCCTTCCTTCTCAATTCTCCACCAGGAAGGAGGCCCCATTCCCAGGGAGAGTCCAACCCTACACTGTTCTGGGGACGCTGACAGCCTGGCCGAGCCCCGCCATCATCCTTCTCTGCTGGAGCTGGGGAGGCTCCAAGAGGGCTGAGTACTTGGGAACAGGCAGACTGCTGGAGCACAGGCAGCCCCTGCTGTCAGTATTCTAGGGGCAGCCTGAGGAGGAGGGATCCTGGCTCTGACATCAGGTCTGGGCTTCATCCTGTAGGTACCTTGTAATACCTCCTCGGGGCCATCCAGGAGCCAGCCGTTGCCACCAAGCCATCGAGGTTTCGGCTGTACCAGCCAATCTAAAACTAACAAAATAATACACGGTTAAGCTGAGGCTCTCCTCAAGTACCTGAGAAACGCCCCAGCCTCTGCGAGTTGGGGAACCTACATTTCATGATGAAACCCAGAGGTTCCCTGGAAGAGGAAAAACTGTGGTTCTTCAGCGCACATTTGTCCCTTCCTTTTAGTAACAGAACTTTAAGTCTCGAGTGGGCACTGGGTGGCCAAGCTGGAGACTATATTTCTCAGTCTCCCTTGTAACTAGGTGTGGCCATGTGATGGAGCTCTGGCCAACGGGAAGTGAGCAGACGTGATGATGTAACTTCTGGTCTTGTCCTTGCATTGATGTCTGTTTGCTCCTCTCCTTCTCTCTCTCCCTCTTCCTGTGGGCTGGGAGCCACTTTGACCATTTGGAGCAACAAGACGGAGGAAACCTGGGTCCCTGGATGATCGTGGAGCAGAACCACCTGCCTGCCACGGACCACCTGTCTACCTCTGATCTATTAACTGAAAGAGAAGTAAACACCTCGTAGGTTAGGCCCCTAGGTTTTTGAGTCTTTGTTACAGCAGCACAGCCTGTTCTATAACTGACACATTTTTAACTAGAAGAGTGACCCACTCAGTAGTAGACTAAAAGGTCTTCAAAAACCCAAAGCAGAGGTTGAAAGCCCAAATGCCCCCAGGGGACAGACAGGTAAGATAAAGGGAAAAAGTAGGCCAGGTAAGACAAACAGGTATGGCAAACTGGAGAGTCTTCCTGTGCCAATGGATCGGCTGTTGGTCAGCTCTGGCCAGCCATTCCCAGTGCTTCCAGAGCTGAATTTTGTTTTACACCATAAATCTGTATTTCGACAAATACAAATCTTCTGATTTTTAAATGTGGGCAACTAACTTAACAATTTTTAAGCAATTTGGAGGTCAAATAAAACTGGTCTGGGATTACGTTTATGGCCTCTGCTTTAGTTTGAATCAGAAATACGACAAAAATTAAGAGGTTCATGTGCCATTGAAAGTACATAGATGGGTACTGCTTAAAAAACAGCTGGTTAGCTTTTTCTTTAAAAAGCAGAAGATGATTGCTCACATCATGGAAACTGAAACAACAGAAGAACAGACCAACAGTCTGTAATTTCCAAACCAGAGGGATGACATGAGATGGTTCTGCAGCCACTATTTCCAGTCTTCTGGCTTTTCCCTCCTTCTTCCTACCACTTTGGGCCACATGATAGAAAATATTTTCAATGCTATGTTTTACCAATGCATTAATATTTACTATCTGTAGTCTTTGCATTGGTCAAAAGCTTCTGAGCAGCAGAGAAATGTACGCATTTTGTTATACCTTTGGAGTCCTGAAACTTGGTCAAGGCCTCCATCAACTTGCAGACCCCTAAAGGCCTGGAGGTCCAGAGTCTAAACTCTCTGTTCCCTTGCTAGAACTTCCTGGGATCACCTGCTCCATAAATTCCCTGTGCCCCAGTCCTTATCTCAAGGTCTGCTTTTGATAAGTCTCTCCACCCTCTAGGACTGTGTGGATTGCAATGAGGTGTGTAAGCTACTTTGAACAGGGCCTGGTGCATTTCAAGTTATCTGCTCATGTCAGATCATGATTCTCAATTCAAAACAATTTTGTTCTAATGCTAGCAAAACCTCGAGATGTGTTCAATTGTCATAATATGTCCAGGTCAGCCCACACCCCACTCAGAATCATCCAATCCCAAATGCCAAGAGTGCCACGGTGAGAAACATGGTGTTAAAGTATTATCATTGTTATTAAGACTAACAGCTCTTTCTCCCGGCCAGTGAAAGCTAGTTGTTTTATTACTTTATGAATCACTGATTCATTGAATAACTTTAAGGTGCCCAGAGACTGTTTTAGATGACGGGGATATGGCAGTGAATGAAACAGACCAAACTCTCCTTATGGGACTGACCTGCAAGTAGCGGGAATAGTCAATGAACAAACAAATAAAATACAATATTCCAGACTGGGCTCTAAAGAAAACTTAAGCAGGGCAGGAGGGTAAGGAACGGCCGGAGGAGGAACTGCAATTTAGAGAGGGAAGTCTTCCCTGAGAAGTGACCATTTCTGGACAAAGATCTGCAGGCGATGAGGAAGTGAGCTGTGTGGGTGTCTGGGGGAAAGATGTTCCAGGCAGTGAGGGAACCCATATATGGGCCCGAGTGCCAGAGCAGGGACCCCACATCCCTGCGCTCAGGACCTAAGGCAGTGGGCACTTCACAGTCAGAAGGCAATCTGGATTGAAATTCTAGTTCTGCCTGCTCTGTTACCTTGGGCAAGTCACTTAGCTTCTCTGAGCTTCAATGTCTTCAGCTATAAAATAGGGCTGATAACAGTCTCTCCACCACCTGTATATTAAATTACATAATGTATGGAAAGGACATTGGGAATGTCACGGATAGTTGTACAGCTTGTGCACTGCTCGAAAACACCTGACCTAGGCGGCAAGTGAAGCTAGAATCCCTGTGTCCTGTCACAGTCCAAAGGAAGGGGCACCTTTTTTCACTTGCCCACTTAGAGGGAAGCACCTTTATGTGCTTCTTCCACCAGGAGGGGGCGCCATTTTGTCTTATAAAGGGTTCTGTAGGAGTCAGCCTGGCACTGAGCACCCACTCAGTCTCTGGATAAGAGTCCGTGTTCAAACACAAGAGTAGACTACACTTATGAGCATCATTAAGGGTGCCGAGTCCCTTGTCATCACTGTGACCTCATCTCAAAGAAAACAAAGTGTGGTCATTCTTTCTTTGGCCTTGGGAAGAACAGTTGGGGCCACCTTCTCAGAGCCACCTTCGTAATTAAAGCCCAAGGAACCCGCAACCAAAAGGCACAGTCCAAAGGGGCTGTTATTGTCTAAGACTCAGCACCAGGCAGAACTGAGGGTGGAGGGAACTTTACTGCCCCCTCCCACCCACTTAGGGGCACCTTTCCTCCACCCAGGGGCAGGTAGCTGCCCGTTCCCCACTGGCTCTCTTCCTTCCCCTCCCAAACCTTGTCTCCGGAAGGAATCTGAAACTCCCTCCGTCCAAGATGAATTCCTGAGAACTGGTTTCTTCCAAAGGGTTTCACATTAAGATTCAGCAAACATGTTATTGATTTTCTACTCCTAGCCTGATGGAGCCCCAAGCACTTCCTAATGTTCAGACCCCGCTATGGGCAGCATGTTCTCATTTCAGTCCTGTTTGACAGGTGGGAGGATCTAGGAAGGGGACAGACTAGCCTGTGGATTTGAACCCAGGAGTCTGCATCCCCCTGCCTCTCTGGGCACAGCCGATCTGGACTGCGAAGGTTCCAGGTCTCCATCTCAAATGCCCCCGGAGGCCAGGAATCCATCATGACTGAAGGGCGCCTGGCGCTGTCCGTGGAGAACCGGAGGATCCCCGCTGCCATCTAGGGGCACCTCAGTCTCCAGTAGGCCGTGGCCCCGGGAATGCGGTCCAGTATTTTTAAGAAACCCTGGAAATCCGAATTTTTTGAAAGATCTCCGCCATCTTCACAAGAGCGGGCATTTGCCTGGAACGCACGTTTCCCGGACTGCAGCTCCCTGAAGGCAGCGGCGTCCAGTACATGCAGTTGGATGCTTGCTTAACGAGCCCCGACGTTCCCATTTCACAGGTGGACTCGCCCGGGTGGCCCAGGTTTAAGCCCAGCTGCCTTTCTCCCAGCCGCGCGCGACCTCCGGGCAGGGCAGGACAGTTCGGCCGGGCGCCCCACCCCGCCCCCACCTCCCCAGGACCCGGGGCACTTACCTGGCGGGGGCGG
>NW_006494614.1:59430006-59445261 GCF_000325575.1 Pteropus alecto | reverse complement strand
CGTCTCCTCCGCCTGCGGGGAGAGCGCGGCGTCAGACGCGCCCAGCGGCCGCAGCCAGCCGGGCCGGTGCTAGGTCCCAGCGCTGCTTGGATCTGCGCGCTGCGACCTAGTCGCTGGGCCTCCGAGTCCTAGGTAATCCTAGCAGAACTCGCCTCGGGGGCGTTGCTCTGAGAATTAGCCGATGTTATTTCTCTTTGTAATAATAGCCTCCAACTGAAATGGCTGTAAGCCTGTCAGCAGCAAAAAGGGTAAAGGATTCTGGAGAAGAGTTGATCTGTTAAGCGTCTATCCGGATATATATATTTAAATAGATAAATATATGTCGCATGTATTATCTATATAACAGGGTATATATGTGTGTCTACATGTATATACAAAAACATATATACATATGTATCTTAGAATCCATATGTTTATATAGAGTTTTGAGAATTTACAAATCATACATAGAACGAATTCACACAACTTGGATAATATTGAGCAAAAAAAAAAAAAAAGTCACAAGGCAACACGTAGTCTGATTCCATTTATATTTTTAGTTCAAAAAGAGGCAAAGCTAATGTCTGTTGTGAAAAGTTAGGAGAGTAGCCACTCGGTGGGCAGTGATCAAGGGCGGCATGGGAGAGGCTGGAGGCTGGCCCTGTTCTGCTTCTGGATCTGGGCGCTGGTTCATTTTGTGTGGATTTATGGAACTGGGCACATGATTTTTTGTGCTTTTTGATATTATGTATCAGTAAAAAGTTAATGAGGTACATCACTTAACGCACAGGACATACAGGCATGTGGCCAATAAAATAACATGTTAGAGGAGAGGCTGTAAGAATTTGTCACAGCAGGCAACCCACTCTGGGTCTCTGACACCACACCCTATCCATGCTGGGAACACTGTTCTACTTCTGGATTTGAAAGTGGAGTGTGTGGAGGGCAGGTCTTACACAGCCCTACACACACACACACACACACACACACGTAGATATAGGTTTGCCCTGCCTCCTGGCCTATGCCTAAACTGCTATGGCCATCTAAATGCCTATTTACCTCCCTCCCTCATTCCCCTGCACACATATTTCAAAATCCTGCCACCTGTACTGTCCAAGTAAATAATGCCTGTCTGCAGACTATAGTATGTAGCCATTAAAACCTGCCCTTAACCTGCTTATGAAAGATCACCGAGATATTGTGGTTCATGAAGAAATTATGGTACAGAACAGTTCGTTTGCTATGCACCTAACTATGTTTTAAAATATACATATGCACACACGTAATATGCATATATTTGTATAGGCCTAAAACTTTTTTGGAAGGAGATACAAGAACACGCAAAAAACTGTTATCAAGAATATTGTCTTGGAGAAGAATTAGGTCCTGAAGCCAAGAGAGATTTCTCCTCATTGTATACTCTTTTGTGCTGGTTATATGTATGTATGTGTGTGTGTGTATATATATATACACATATGTATATATATACACATTATATGTATGTGTGTGTGTGTGTGTATATATATATATAGTGTATATATATATATAGCCATGCATATGTTACTTTTTCATGACAGGAAGAATTTTTAATGACAGGAAAAACATTTATGTATTAGTAAAAAAAAAAAAAGGGCAAGATACAAAATGTCATACGCCATATGATCTCGACTAAAAAGGTCAAGGATTCCTAAATACCCTTTGCGCGCCGCTACTGTAGTGGCTGCAAACTCCATGCGCTGCTCCTAATGCCCTCTAGGGGGCGACAGGCCATCGAGAAGAGGTCCGAGCAGGCGCTTCTTTGAGTTGGTGGAATCTCAGAATCAGTGGTTTTGTGGGAGAGTAGGGGAACAGCTTGGGAATGATGGGGCTCTTGGCCCCTCCCTTAGCTTCACCCAGAGAATTCATCTTTTCTCCTCTACATAGGTTATTAAACTTAGGAAAAGTAAAAATGAACACAAAACACATTCAGCCGAGAAGGAAAAGAAGGCCTCAGAAGATTGGTGGTGCTTCCCCAAACAAAGGGAAGACCTGAGCATGAAAATCCCAACTCCTGGTTCATTCTCCGCTCTGCGTGGTCCCCCTAATTCCAAGTGCCATCGTGAATAATTTCCAAGCTGCAAGCAGGGGACATAATCCTACGCCATTAGCTCTTAGTTCATTTTCTTCAGAATTAATGACACTGGACCCATGGTGGGGCCCTACTGTTTTAATCCTAATCCAACGTGACAATTGCCCCGGCCTCCTTTGGAGGGTCGTGAGGAATGCCCTTGCATGGTCTGGAGGGGACGGCTGATTTTTCCGCCTAGCCTGTTTTTGCATCCAGCCTCATTTAGGAAATTTAGTGGAACCTGGAGATCAGAAGTGAAAAACTTTTCACCCACCTGTGACACCTCCCAGTCCAGTGACTCCCTAATGCCACCCCTAATGGGGGGTATATAGAGAGATCAATTTTAGATGTGCCACTGCTCTCCAAGTAAAGTTCAAATGTCGTTTCTCAGAATTTGGAGAGAACAAAAGAGATAAGCGCCTTAGAAGTCAAATCTCCCAAGTTATTTACATGGTGCCGGCAGAGGCACAAACAACAGATGGTGGAGGGTGATAAAGAACTGATTTCCCTGAGGGGCCTAGATTAAAAGATTAAATGTTTTGAAAAATATTTCATATCCTGCAAGGTGATAGTCAAAGAAGGTCCTTAACAAAGGATGTTTCCTGGAGTTCTGAGAAAGAACCTGAATTTTATTAAAGATATAGATAGCTCACACTGGAATGGCTTCCCAGCCCATAAGGATTAAAAGGTTAAAGGCCAAAGTCCTTGGCCTACAGGCCAGACCCCAGACCCAAGCTGCCCCTGCCCTCTCCAAGTCTCTATCTCTCTCCCACGGCTCTCTCCCTCATCCATTCCTGTCCAGCGCCATGGCCTCGCTGAGGTCCCTGGAATGTGAAAAGCCCAGTCCTACTGCTGGGCCTTTGCACAGGCTGTGCCTATCACCCTGGCTGCGGCCTTTATGGAGCTCCAAACCCCTGATCACTGAGGGAGCGCTGTGGTCTAACATCGGTATATTATTTTTCTTCCCCTACAATGTGCTCTCCTTAGGGGCTCAGTTTTGTTCCCACCTGTGTGCCTGGCACCTACACTCTCTGCAGCCCCAGCCAGCCCTCCCTTCCATTGCCACTGAGCCGAAAATAAAATAAAGGCATGTCAAATCCTTCTGAGAACGAGGCAGCTCTCCCCAGACTGACAACAGCCTTCGTGAAGATTCCAGGGTAACCCGTGATTTCCATCTGTTATTTCCATCCTCGCTAAGAGCTTGTATAGCAAGTCCACTTCCAAACAGCTACCGGACATTCATTCAGTGTGCCACTCAGGCAGGCACTGTCCAGTGGTACATGCCTTACTTGGATCAAAATGAGCTCCTTAAGGTTGTTGGCCTGGTGGCTATTTTCTGTTTTGGAGGGAGATTGTCTCGGAGGCATCTGTAAATTCACAACACCATTCTGCTGCCGCTTCCTCAGGAAGCAGGTTAGGAAAATGCCAGTTCTGGCTCCTTTGGTGGGAAGCCCAGTTCTGCAAGTCCAAGTTTGGATGCCACTGAAGCAAATGGCCTCGATAAATAAATAATGGCACATTCGTACCTTGGAACACCACGGAAACTTTTGAAAAGAGGACACAGACCTACCATATTAACATATTCACTGTATATCATTCAATGAAAAACGCAAGGTACAAAACAGCAAGAATAAGCTAGACACAATTCCACATACGGTATGACTCCATTTATATGAAATGTCCCAGATGGACAAGTCCAGAGACAGAAAGCGGATTGGTGGTTGCCAGGGGCTGGTGGAGGGGGAATGGGGAGCAGCTGCTCAATGGGTCTGGGGTTTTCCTTTAAGGTGAAAGAAATGTTGTGGAACTTGACAGAAATAATGGTTGCACAATATTGTGAATGGACTGGATGCCACTGAATCGTACCCTTTAAAATGCTTAGTTTCATGTTATGTGAGTTTTATCTCAATAAAAAACTTAAAAAACATTATGAATAAAATATCATTAAGAAAAAAAATGTGTGTCTAGTATAACTGCTTCATGAAAAAGTATAGGTCACACATACCCCAAAATGTCAACAGCACTTATGTCTTGGAGGAAGAATTTAGATCGCTTTTATTTATTTATAACTTTCTGGATTGTCTCAATTTCTTTTACAGTAAACATTATTTTTATAATCAGGAATAAAATTGAAACCATTTCCATTTAAGGAGAAAGAATCCAATCTCCAGAGTTCTCTCAATTTACTCGAGCCCCTCCTTCAGCGCTCCCCACCCCCTTCATTCCGACACTAAGAGCCTTCCTGTCTTTGGAATGTCCCAGAAACTTAACGGCCAGACCAATAAAAGCGCACCAGGACCGGTCTGCTTGGTGCAGGAAGAAAGCCAATTTTCCTCTAAGTATTACTCGCTCTTCCTCTGGAATTTGGACGTCAAAGACCTAAAATATGTCTCTCCCCGCAACAGAGGGCTTAGAGTTCAGTGTGCGTTGACGAATGCCGTTTCTTGACGCCCTGGGACCTCAGCGTCCAGCTCTGGGAGCTCAGTTTGGTGCACAGCTAATGGGACTTCCTTTGAGAGGACCTCAAAAACCGGTCTCTTACACTGGGGACAACCCCATCTCCGTGCATGTCTGCAAACCCAACCGACTCCTTCAACTGGTGTCCGCTGGGCACAGCTGTGCACCTGGAAGTCTTTTAGAACTTTCCATCCCTTCTATCTTGTTCCGGAACGTTTTAATGTAATTTATTCATTCATTTAAAGGTAAATTAATAACTCCCAGGGCTGGGTACAAGGGAAGCTGAGCTGAACTAGACGATGTCCCTGCCTTCACATGCCCCAGCTCCAGTACAAGTGACAAACAGCAAACAAAACATCACATGGATAAAACAAACTAATTGCATTTTTTGTGATCTGCAAAAGTAGTTAATGAAAAACTAAACCAAGTCACAATAAAGAAACGAATCATTCATATAATAATAATGGAGCTAAATCCTAAGAAGGAGAAGTCAAAATATTATGAAAATGTTTGAAGAGACTCTAAAGGAACTGTTTAGGGAGACCAGGAAAACAAAGTATGATCAAATTTTACATAACATATATTTTATCATAATATATTTTATATATTTATTGTGATAGATACATTTATTGGGATAAAAGTTACATAAAATTTGCTGTTTTAACCATTTTTAGGTGTACAATTCAGTGGCATTAATTAAACTCACAATATTGTGCAATCACCACCTCTATCTATTTTAAAAACATTTACATCACCTCCAATTAGAAATTATATTCTCCTTAAGACATTTTTCCACATTTCCTTCCCCAGCCCCTGGCAACCACTAATCTACTTTCTCTCTGTGAATTTGCCTGTTCTGGACAGTTCATACAAATAGATCAAACAATATGCGGCCTTTTGTTACTGACTTCTTTCACTGAGTATGTTTTCAGGGTTCATCCATGCTGTAGCCTGTGTCATCAGCACTTCCTTCCCTTTTTTTTTAATGGCTGAATAAAATTCCACCGTGTGGATAGACCATTTTCATTTATCCATTCTGAGCTTATGGACATTTGGGCTGTTTCCATCCTTGGCTACCGTGACAAGTGCTGCTATGGACAATGACCGTTTCCCTCTGCTTTCCTGCCTCCCTCTCACGTGCACACTCCCAGGTTATAACCACACAGGACACTGAATACTTATCCCCTTGCTCCTTTCTACCTGGAATTAATTTCGGGACTAGAACCCCAGGTGGGAAAGCCAGGTCTAGAGAAAAGAAAGTGAACGGCCCAAGATCACCTCCATAATCATGTTATCCATTTGCTTTTCCTTCCTTCCATTTATCTGCCCAAACAGCTAGCTCTTCCCCTCATTCTTAAAATGTTTCTGAGTGTCTGTGATGGGCCAGGCTCTGTGCTAGACACTAGGGTATGGCCAAGCTTGCAGTGGAATTGCTTCATTCGGGCATACCATTTCCCCTCTCTCCACAGGGCCTTGGCCATGAACACTCCAGGGCCCACTGAGCAGCCTCTGCTCCTCCAGACAGAGGCATCTTAGTGGTCTTGGTGATGAGGTCCTAGAGGGTAAAATCTCACATTTGTCAAGGAGTGAGGAAAGTCCCCAGGACACTGAGGATGTGGTGATAGCTTCTCCTGTCCCTTGGCCAGAATGATGTGGGGCGAGTCACTCCCCATTGTGACCTTGATGTCCACATCTGGGGAATGTCTATCATCAGGATTACTGGTTGCAAGCAACAGAAACTGATTGCGTTTGTTCCCAGAAGCAGACTCTATGAGTGTTCCTGTGGCTGCGCTAACAAAGCCCTACAAACGGAGGGCCTTAACAGAGCGTGCTCTCTCACAGCTCTGGAGGCCAGAAGTCAGAAACCAAGGTGGCAGCAGGTTGGCTCCTCCTGGAGGCTGTGAGGGAGAATCTGACCCACCTTCCTCTCCCAGCTCCTGGTGGCTCTGGGCAATCCTTGGGGTTCCTTGGCTTGCAGAGGTATCACTCCAGTCTCTGCCTCTGCCTCGCTTGTCCCTCTCCTTGTGCGTCTGTTTCTGTGTCTCTCCTCAACTTGTAAGCTCACTAGCCAGTATTCGATTAAGGGCCCACCTTACTCCAATATGTCTTCATTTTAATTAATTAATATTTCAAAATATGGTCCCATTCACAGATAGCAGGGGTTAGAATTTGAACATATCTTTGGGAGGGGGAGACAAAATTAAACTCACAACGTAGATCTGAGACTAGAATTTTAGTGCAGGGTGTATATTTGGGAGGCGTCCCTGGAAGCTCCAGCAGGTGGGGACGTGAGGCAGGGAAGAGGAGGGGCCCATCCAGGAAATATTAATGCGCAGGTGTTCTGGCGCTCAAACCCAAGGGGAACCTCTGAGAAACTGTATAGAATGCTCTTCAGACGCATGCCCTGCCCAAGGCTGAGAAGGCTGGGCTGTGTCCTTCAGCTCTGTGCGCTCCCATGGTATGAACCCCCCAGCACCTTGGCCTGTCCTAAGTATGCTCCCGCTGGAGATAACCTTCTGTTTACTGGAAGAAGGTGAAGATGTCAGGGAATGAGGGTGGACGGGACGTACACACAGCTCCAGGCCACCTGCCTCTCCCACTCTTGCTACTTAACAGAAAAATAAAATAAAAGCGACGCTTTAGAAGGCTCTTGAGCTCAGTGAGATAACAAAGGGAAGGAGAACTAGCTTGGGGAGACTAAGAAACTGAGTTGCACCGGCTGCTGGCTCCCGCCGGGCTTTTGTGCTCATCACCAAAAGATGCAGCTCTGGGTCGACTAAGAGCGTCCTCTACAGTTTCTCTGTGTGGCGGGACGCATGGCGGGAGGCTGCCCTTGCGCCTGGCAGCTGCGGCCCCTCACTGCCCTCTCTTCTGGGCAGGGCGCAAACCACACAATCACTTCCAGCCGCCTTGGAAGGGAGCTTAGGGGGGCACAACAGACCCGCAGCCACAGCGACACACCTGAACCCGCAGGCCGCCTGGTCCCCGTGCTGACATGGCTGTGACAAGGGGCCCCACCTGGGAGATGTGTTGAAGGGATCCTGAGAGTTAACGCATAGCGAACTCTTGGCCTGACATATAGAAAGTGCTCGGGAAATCACTGTTCTTATGAGTTTCATCAAATGTCAGGAAAGAGAAGCCCGAAATACCAGCTCCCCAGAACTGACCCTAAGCTCTTGCAAAGGCCTCTGGGCTATTTACAAACATTCTGCTTCTGTCTTATCCAGCATTATAAATATTTGGTTCTCCCTTTTGTCTGGTTTTGAATAGCGCACTTGTGGGAGAGGGTGGCTGTGTGCCAGGCACGGAGCCGAAGGCTCTCTGTGGTCCTCTCATTGGACCGCAAAGGCGGCACCCCAGCGCTGCAGAAGAGGAAACAGCGTCAGAGAGGAAAAGCCTTCTCCTTTTTACGACCGGTTTCCCATGGGAATAGAAGGCAGCGTCGCCCTCTCCGTCACTGTCTCTGAGTGCCCGGGCTGTAACGCACACTGTGTTCAGGAAATTCTCCTGGGCCCATCTCTACTCTGATAGAGATGGGGCTCTGAGAAGGTGAGAAGCGATGGGCCTGGTACAGGGAGCAGGCGGCCGCGGGCTGGTCAGTGTTAACAGCTACACGTTGTTAACGTGTTCGCTCTTGGGTGCAGCCTTCGCCATGTCCATGGGCTGAAACTCCCACCGTGGCTGATTTCCAGCCAACGATGGGGGCGGGGCAGAGGGGCAGAGCACACTGCTGAGGACCTGGGACAGGTGTGGGACAGGTGTGCAATAGCTCCTCAAGGTTTAGTACTTCCGCCAGACAGATATCATAGACATAAATGCCTCAAGAGCAGAGAGAATAGTGAGATGTAGCAAAATAAGCAGGAAGTGACGTGTTTCTAATAAGGAGTACTTTCTTTGTAATCTAAATAACAACGATATGTTTATGTGATTCAACTTTTAGTAAGGGCTCTGTTTAACTCTCCGAGTGGGTCCAGCCTGGCTTCAGCATGCTACCAGACACCTGGCCTCGCCCCTCCCTGACCTGCCCCATAGTCGTCAAGGGTTCAGGGCCAAGGCCAAAGGTCTGACTCAGCTTTGCGTGGAGGCAGTAGGGACCACATGGGAAAGTCTTGACTCTGAGTGTGTGTGGACTGCTTCCCAGGACTCCTAAATTCCCTGCTGGACATTTGCATGGAAGTTAGAATCGGAACTGAAAGGAGCCTGGAGGGCATCTGGTCCTCTATCTTCATTTTTTAGATAATGACTCGAGGTCCAAAGAGGGACAGCGAATGGCCCAAGGCTGCACATCTTATTAGAGATGCCACCGAGATGAATTCCTGGGCCCAGCACCCGGCCCAGCCTTCCTATTCTCTGAGCCACAAGTCATTAGCCTGTCTTTCCCCAGGGGCTTTCTTTCTCTGAGGCAGGTTCTTGGCACAAACTCTCCCTGCATCTCGTTCCTGGGAGGGATGCTGCTGTCTGCTGATAACGGGGAAAGGCTCTAGGAGGGATGTTGCTGTCTGCTGATAACTGGGAAGAGTTCCAACCCAACGAGGGGCACGTTCGAAGCGCTTAACGCCTGACAAATGGTGGATAGAAGCAATTCATTTCTGAAGCGATTCAAGCCTCTGTTTTTAAAGAGACACCTCCCATCCCCTTACCCCTCATTGCCCACCCCACCCCCCAGCCCCAGTATTTCTCATACTGAGATGTCATTGTGTCTGTTCCTGTGACACCCCAGGACAAGGTGGAGATAAAACTAAATGATATATTGGAAATCTGTCTGTGGTCCTGGAACCAAAGTGCTGAACACCTGGGAGAACAAAATCTTCCTGTTGGGCCAGCAAAGAGCATGGAGCGGTCAAGCCTGAGAAGGGTGTCTCACCCGCCTTGCACATACAAGCCCTCTCTTACAGCTAGGAATGCCCTTTTAGGGGCTCTCAGATGCATCGTCTCTGCCTCCATACCTCAGCCCACAGATCTTCTTCCAGGTACGTCCTTCCTCCTCCTAATTCTTAATAGTTCTTCAAGATCTAGGGTCTCCGCTCCTCCAGCAAGCCTTCTGTGACTACGCTATCTCACGTGAGCTCTCCTTCCTCCAGACACCTGCCATCATTTCACTCACTACTACTCTTTTCCACAAACAGCGGCCTCCTGCCAACCTGTAGAACGTGAGCCCTGGCGGCTGAGATTAGCGTCAATACAGTTTCATGTACCCCACCATGCCTGGGTCCACAAAACAGCCCCCTATCCCACATTGCTACCCGGCAAACTCCTACTATTCATCCTTTAAAGCTCCAGGTTGAGTGCCTCCAACCCTGGAAAACCCTTCCTGATTCCCCGGGGCAGAGCTGCACATGTTTTGTGCTTCCATTGCATTTACCCGTAATTCCCCCACAAGAGCGTCCTGGATACTAACTTAGTGACGGGCACCTGGCAAGGCATCAGGACCCTTACACTGAATGAGACAGAATCAGGCTGTACCCTGAGGAACCTATACACCACCTTGGGAGGCAGGCACCAACTAATTTCACGATTACTTAATTAAATGTCACCCAGATGCACTGACCGCTTGCTAATATGCTTCGTGCACACTGAGGCAGTTAATGTCCACACATAAGCTGAGAGCACCGGTGTTATCTCCCTAACCCTCTGAGCCTCAGTGCTCCCTGTGGGCGGGGACCTAAAATTGCACCTTCCTCCCTAGTCCCACACTCTCTCCTAGTCCCCTTCCTGCTTTATTTCTCCCTTCGACACTTGTCACCAAACATACTATGTTCTACTTTTATTTCTCGCTTATTCTCCGCCTCTTCTACTGCAATGTGAATCCCCTGAGGCAGGGGATCTGGTGTCTGTATCCCCATAGCCTAGGACAGTGCCTGGTCAACAGTGGTGATCGAACACATTTGTTGAAAGGAATGTGTCATTCTGCCTTTTTCAGATGAGTAGATCATTGGTGCTCAGAGACACCAAACAACTTGCCCGAAGTCACACAGCTGATGAGCAGCGGAGCCTGGGCACATACTCTAGGGCACGTGCTTCTTGCTCTTGCTATGTCATGTCATTCCTTTGTACGGCCATTACCTATCCCCTGACTCCTCCCCACTCAACTACGTCAGCCTCCACGCTGGGAGCGGGTGTCTCCCTCTTGTACCCACAGGACCCCTCACAGTGTCTGGCCCAGATGGTTTCTGCTAAATGTTTACCGAATGAGTAAATAACCACAGGAATGCATAATTATATTTCACAAACATTTGGTTATTGATTGTTGAGACACAATACTCAGTTTTAAGTCCTTGGACTCAGGTGCTGTGTGTCAAGAGAAAGTATACTTTGGTAGGCAAAGCATGTCACGGTCCCCTCGCACATTTTTGATGTGCTCCTTGCTTCTTTGCTTCCAGGAAAAGAGCTTTTGAGGGTGTGAGTTCCATCTGCCTACCACCCGACTTTGACGCACGTAGATAAAGACAGACGCCTGCCCTGCCCGCATCCGGGGGAGTGCTTACAGAATGGACAGTGTCTGGGAATCGCCCATCTCTTCCCGGCCCCCCCCACCCCGGCACTTACACTTACGTGGGATTTCTCTGCCAGCCTGGTGTGCAGTGCCCGTTTCCAGATATTCTTGGCAGAACCGACTTCGAGGAGAAGCAGCAGGAAGCACAGAGCCGAGATGACCTTCCTCGTGCTGTTGCCCATCCTGCAGCTGGTAGAAGGCGTTTCCTCCCAGATGTTCAGAGGAGAGGGGCCCTCTCTCCGGGGGTGTCCTGCGAATGAGGAGCAGAAGTATTGCACGGTCTGCCAGACTGTCTCAGCTTCACTCGACTGGGTCCCTGGGATCATGTGTCCACGCCCAGCACATGCCCCCACCCCCACCCCCACCCCTGATGGTGGCCGGTCTGCCTGGTTATTTTTAGCTTGTCCTATAACATCTGGCCCCAGAGACTCCAACCAGGCAGTTCAGATGGCAGTGGCAGGCTGCAGGAGGAGGGGGCCCCCAGGCTTGCTCGGAGACGTGGCTGGGAGTGGCCATGTCACACTGGGACGAATACTTCCTTGCAGGCTGGGCGGGCAGTCTCTCCTTGAGGAGGTGTGCTGGCCGCGGGGCTGGGAGAACCAGGGCCGGGTGGGGGTGGGCACACAAGGGAACAAGTCCAGTGGGATGGGTGGGGATTCCAGCTGTTACCTCATTCAAGTTTCTGAGCTGGCCTGACAAACTCTGTCTGCCTGTGAAAGCTCCTCTGGAAGACATTGCTGAATGGGGGCTGGATGCGTGCGTGGCTGTGGGGAGATGACTCATGCCCTTGAACCCTGGTGTCCTCTCTACTGTGGGCATGTGGAGAGTTACTCACATCGTGTGTTTCTTGAGAGTTCAATGAAATTGTATGAGTGAAGTGTTTCATATACATCGTAAGTGGGCTATAAACGTCAGCATGTGTGTATGTGTTTTATACAGGGATCGATATTTCACAAACTTTATATTCTGTTACCTGTTCTCGGCAACTCCAAGACAAGTACTGTTTTGACGCCCATTCCGCAGGTGAGGAGACAGAGATACAATACTTGCCTGAGGTCTGGCAGCAGGTAGTAGAGCTGGGGCTCGACTCCAAATCTGTCTGACCCCTGTGACACACCACTGGGTGAAACAGAAGGGACCCAAGCTCCAGACTTAGATGCACCTGGGCCGAGTCCTAGCTCAGCCTCTGTCTGTGTGATGCTCGGAAAGCCTCTTGGCTTGCTGCCCCTCAGTTCATCTGGGACACTAAGTTCGTGATCATTTATTACAGTGGCAGTAAGAAGCCCATACACCCCAGTGTAGGATGTTGGCTCTGCAAGGTCAAGAATTTGTGCCTCTCTTATTGCCTGCACCCCTGTAACTTGCATAAGGATTGGCCTGCATCATCACTCAGTAAGTACTGACTGGCTAGATGCATGCTGCCCCCATTAGTGACTGAACTCCAAAGTGCTTTCCTCGCTACAGGGCACAGGGCTTGACATACAATAGGTGCACGATAAATGTTCTTCAATTGAGATATCAGCTCTGAAGCGTTATTAGGACCATAGGGCCCCAGGGTGCCAAGCTGTGACGTGTCAGTTAATTTCTTGCAAAAGTTGACTTATAAAAACGATGCTCCAAGCTCTTCAGGACTGCAAGGTGAATACCCCAGGCACACAACAACACTGCAGTTTTCACGTGGAAGGAGAAAAATCTCCAAGAGGAGAAATTAACACAGAACAAATTTACTTGGGAAAGCAGCCGCTTTCCTTTGATCAGGGAAAAGCAGGCTCTGGTCTGACAGCCAGGCTGGGCGCTCCCAGCCAGGAGCCGAGGGGCCAGCCGGGGCCTGGGGCCCAGCACGATTTCAGGGCCACAGCTCTCAGGTTCCCGCCAAGTCTCAGAACTTTATGTTCCAAGTGGCAGAGGTCCTCCTAGTTTATCTGAGCTCAAGTGACCTGGACCTGATCCCAAGCTTCGTGGGCTGTCCTCAGGGGACTCAGCAACCTGTGAGTGTGGCTTCCTGCCGATCTGTGGGCGAGGTTTCCTCTGGGAAAGCCTTGGAGTAGGAGGCCTTTCATCTCCTCTGCTTTGAGGGGCCTGCTGGTGATGCCTGCCTGCTGGGACCTGACAGCTGCTGCCTGCCCAAGGCTTCCCGCCCTCCCAAAAGGGAGGAAAATGTCTCCTTGAAAAATAGAAAGGGCACAGGTGCTTAGGGGCCTCAATCTAAGGAGCAGAGGTCATGGCTCGCCGTTACAGGATCTAGCAAGAAATCCTGCCCCTCCACTCCTGATAAAGCTCCTCAACCTGACCACTGAGGCTTCACATTTCTTCTCCAAAAGGCAAAATATTTTCTTCCTTGATGGTCAGACCAGGCAAATAAGTGCTCTAGGAAAGGAGACAGGGAGGTACATTAACCCATACTTCACACTATAGTGTGAATGACTTCCAACAGAAAGGAATATACGGGCAAAAGGAGGAGCAGAGTTCATTCATTCATTCATTCATTCATTCAAACATTTGAGTGCCTGTTATGTGCCAGGCTTGGGGATACCACAGAGCATAAAACCAGGCCCAGCCCCTGTACTTAAGAGGTTTACTGCCCAGTAAAGGAATCAGATATTAATCAATCACTGTCTTTAATAAACACTTACATGGCAGTTTTTGCTGGCAGGCACGGTTTTGAGTATTTTAAAAATATTCACTCATTTAATCTATCACAAGTCTACTAGGTAGTTGCCATCATCATGCTCATTTTAGAAATAAAGAAACTCAATCTTGGCGAGATTAACAATAGAGTGCTTGAAAAATATTCACTCATTTAATCTATCAAAGCTCTGTTAGGTAGGTACTCTTACTCTCCCTATTTCACAGATGGGAAAGCTGAGGGTCAGAGAGATGAACAACCTGCCCCACCATACATAGCTGATAACTGGCAGAGCCAGGACTCAAACTCAGACATTCACTTTCTGAGCCTGTGCTCACGGCTATTACACCACGTAAACATGGAACAGGTGACCCACAACAAGGATATGCAAGGGAGTAAGTTGACCTAGTCAGAGGGGCCAGCAGAGGTCTCCCTGGAGAGGTGATGATGCACCTGAGGGCTGAAGGACAAGGCTGGAAAGAAAAGGGGCTTTAGATACAGACAGATTGGCTTAGAATACCATAGGGAGGAGGGTAGTGAGAAGGAGGCAGGCCTGCTAACCCTGGGTTTGGGCCTTACTCGGGTGGCTCGGTGATACCTCTACCAAACAGAGCCATTTTTTTTAATATAGGTCCTTGTCACTTTTGCCTTCCTGGATACATTCCTCTATTACAAAATATTAAAAACATTAAAAAATGATCTATTATAGCTTCATTGATAAAAAGACAAAAATAATACAAGCTGGATTATATTTTTTTCCTTCTGATTTTGAGAGAAATTAAAACACTTTCCTTAGCCCCTAAAAGTCTCATGGGCCCTGAGCCATGTGCCCGCTGTGCCTATAGAAGACAGCCCTGGGTCCAAATACTGCTGTGTGGCCTCAGGCAAGCCTACGCACTCTCTGAGTGAGGAAGCCGGGAGAATTAAATGGATAGTATAAAATAGCCTACACGGCACATAGGAGGAGCTGGTTCTCTGCTGCTCCCTTCTCACTATGTTCTTTGCGAGAGCAGGGAGAGCTGATGGAAAAGGCCCTCAAGTTGCTCAATCTGCCTTAAGAACCTCACAGCCCAGCTCCGCTCCAGGCTGTGAATGAAAACAGATGTTCCCTGGGCCGCTTTGTTCTTGGAGAGCCAGACCCTGACCTCAGTTCACCTCGCCATCTTGCCACTGACCTTCACTCAGTGTCTGTCTCCCCCTTAACTCACAGTTGATGTCCTCCCAACCAGGGAACTCCCAGCTTCCCTCTCCGACTCCAACTCCAACGAGCCTGGCTGACCTCACCCCTGCCCTGACAGTGACCAGTCCAGGCCAAATCCCTGGGAAACTGATGCCTCAGCTCTGGCCAATATGACCTCCCATGGGTCAAAAGGTCAGGTTCGAAGGCTGGCCTGGCTCTCTGACCCAGTTGTTTCCAACGTTCCCCAGCTGATTCTAATGAGCATCCAGAACCAGGAGCCCTGACAAACTCGGCCTCTTTCCCAACACCCGCCCCCCACCTCCAGGCCTCGAGTCCCTCCGCTCCCTCTCGCTTCTTTCTGCTGCAGCTCACTGGCCTCTCCCGTGTGCGTGTTCACCACGCACCCTTTGCCA
>NW_006494614.1:59426463-59429980 GCF_000325575.1 Pteropus alecto | reverse complement strand
CTTTCCTGTTTTCTTTGCTGAGTGAACTTAGGGCTTCCCCACATCTCAACTCTCAGCAAAACAGTCGGCCCCTTCCTTCTAGAAAAGTTCCCGCTTCTCCAGACCAGTTCAGTTTCCCCTAGGTCGGGCTTCCATGGCCCCGTGTGACTCCACTTGATAGGACCCATGCGACTCGACGCTGGCGGTGACAGGGTGTCCTTTGGGGGTGATGAAAACGTTCCTGAGCTAGTTAGTAGTGGTGGTTGCACAATATTGTGGATGCACAAAATGCCACTGAGCTCAACATTTTAAAATGGTTAATTTTTTAATGTGAGTTTTACCTCAAAATAAAGGAGAAACAAAATTAAAAGGACTAGATGAGCAGAAATGGATTCGAGTTTCCCGTGCTTCACAAGGTACCTCAGGGCAGAGACTTTTTTTTTTGCACGCAGCTGCTTCTTTTGGCAGACCGCTTGACCCTCTGCTTACTGACCTCTCCCTCATCCCCTCCTGACTCTGTGGTTCAGTGGTGGCTCAAGGTCCACCTCATGGGGCGTCAAGGTCAGACAATCAAGGGAGATGCTGATGCAGGCTCCATGAAACCTGAGCCAGGCAAAACCATTTAAGATGTTGTTTGCAAATGACGTCATTAAAAAAAGAAAAAGAAAAAAGAAAAAAAACCAACTCCGACTCCAGAAAAGTTGGACTTGAGAACACTCCCCTCTGTGGATGCCTGGCCTGGGAGGTGAGCTGGAGAATTTACAACCTTTTCCCAGAGGAAAGTCTTAACTGTCCAGGGAAGTAAGTGTTGCCCACGTTCCTCCTCATCTCATGTTTTCCTGGGATACCCGGGATCACAGAAGGCCCTGGCAACGGGGGTGGGGGTGAGGGTAGGGGTGGGGGTCCCGGGCCCTAGCACAGGTTCTGGTACCTTTATCCAGTGGGACTTGGATAAAACAGAAGAGAGGTTCCCCTTGGTCTGTGTCTATCCCCTGGACCATGCCTCACAAAAGGGATGGTCTGGGGCATAGACACAGACCAAAAAAGCCCCCAAAGACCAAAACAAAAAAACAGGTAAATAGTGCTAAATGCTATAAGAACACAAAAGTCTGAAAAAGTGATTATGGGACACTGTGTGGAATGGGGAGCCCCCTTTAGAGAGAGTGGCGAGGAGCGTGACTGGGGGGCGGGGTGACTCATAGATGAAAAGAAGCCCGACAAGTTGAGAGGGAGGGTGGGGTGGGAAGAATCTTCCAGGCGGGGCACTCCTCTGCACCCAGTCCCTGCTGCATTAAAACCACGAGGGTCTTGAGGGGTAGGAAGAGACTCTTGTTATCCAGAGAAGAGGGGAGGAATTGGAGAAAAGAATGGTGGGAGCAGGATTTTAAAGAGTGATCACCTAGTGACGAGGGCAGCTGATTTCCCCACTTCCCCAGCCACCTGATGATTGTTCTAAGCTAGCTAATCATGTATTCTGCCACCGCCCCCTACCCTCCCCCCACCCCAGGGGATTGGTTCAGAAATGAGTCTGTCATCTGATCTGGATCAAGGAGATGTGAGGGAAAGTCAGGTAAGGTACTTTGGCAAAGTGGTCTTCACACCTGAGAGACATGCTGGAAAGCGATTGTTCCTCTGCATATCAGGATGTGATGCCAGGATCCACAGCAGCCACTTTGCCACTGCGAAGAGAGTCAGTTGAAGAGTGAAGCCAACACTGAAATGCAGGGGTCCCCAACCCCTGGGCTGTGGATTGATACTGGTCCATGGCCTATTAGGACCTGGGCCACACAACACAAGTGAAGTTTCATCTGTATTTGCAGCCACTTCTCAGCGCTAGATTCTCATAGGAGCACCAGTCCCTGGTGCCAAAAAGTTTGGGGACAGCTGCTGAAATGGCAGCATGGTGCTGGCCTACTTCTGGGTTTCCTTTCGTAGGGCAACTAATCTTCCTTAGGGTTAAGCTGGTTGAATTGGAGCTTTTTGTCACTGACCACTAAATACATCCTGACTGATACACATAAAGTTTAAGTTCAGCTTGGATAATGAGCATCTATGAAAGCAGAGGCTAAGGGGAAAGATAATGAGAGAGACTCACCTACGGCTGAACACCTATTATGTGCCACACTTTGCACTAGGCATTTTACATAGGTCTCTCCTTAATCCTTAGACCAGACCTTTGAGGCAGCTACTACAATTTTACCCCACTTAACAGAAGAGGAAACTGAGGCTAAGAGGCAAAGACACTTTCCTGATTCCACCTGGCAGGGCCAGGATGTTAACCCAGGTCTGCGGTGGCATTTGGCCAGCCTGGCAAGGGAGGAGCCTCAGCTTAAGCTGAGCCACTGTTCCCTGCAAACATCCATCATCACCTCGGAACTGAGGACGCTGATCTGCTTGACAGCTGACAGCCCCCCAGAACCAAGAGCCCACCCAAAAGGGACAGGGAACCTGACTGGGTTCCACTCAACTGTGAGGACACCATTGTCAACACCCACAGGATGATTCCACTTGAGCCCTTCTTCTTCCTTCCTGGAGGACAATGATTCGGGCAGACCACTTGGCCGAGTGGTCAGTTGTCGGAAACCAGCCGACCAAGTCAAATCAGGTCCCTGAATGGGGGAGCGGGGACTGAGAAAAAAGAGAAGACAGACAGGGTGCAGGAGGGAGAACAGATCTCACAATCGTCTCTCCGAGTTTATTTCTTAGGCTCCTTTTTATACATAATCTGTTCCTTTGTGTATCCCAAGATAACATAAAGTAACATCTTGAAGATCAAAGTACAATCGACACTTCCTTTGACACTCCCTTCGACACTCCCTTTTTCTATACTTATTCTTCTTCCTGGAATTCCACAGAACCAGCCTTTTCCCTTTTTTATGCAAGCAGGCCGCCCGAGATAATCCATGCATTCTTTTGAATTTTGGGAGCTTTAGCTCCCTACACTTTTCTTTTCTTCTCACTTTGGTAGGAGGTAGTAGAGACTTACTTGGACGTGATTTCTCTATCCCTGCTCTAGGAAGTGAGGGGAAGTGCAAAGGGGGTTCCCGGAATACAGCGCAGTAGAGAATTGGATGTGATTTGTCCAGTCTCGCACAAGCACAGTATGTGAAGGGCTACGGGGGCTGCAAAACGTGGGAACAGAGACCTCGGCAAAGTCTTTCTGGTGGCATAAAGTTGGTATGTGAGGGACCTACGAGGTCCTGGAAAAATGATTGAGAAGAGACTTAGAGGGGCATGCTCTATCTTAGCTGCTGCCAGATCGTGATGGGCAGAGGAGGTCCCCGTGTAAGGGATTAGGCGAGTCTCCGAGGCCACTATGTCCTCTCCCCTTCCGCAAGCCTGTGAGTGGCAGAGGGGTCGTCCTGGGGCATGGCTGAGACGAGTCTCAGAGTCGACTTATCCATCTAAGCTGTTCTATCGTGTAAACAGCAGAGGGCGCTGTGTGAGCACCTAGGGTACGGGTGACACTGCAGCCTGTGGAGTTCTCAGGAACAGTTAGTCCGGTCTGGTTTAAATGAATACTTCAGACCATTTTTTG
>NW_006494614.1:59402374-59425213 GCF_000325575.1 Pteropus alecto | reverse complement strand
TCAGTTTTGTCATTCTCATGAACAATTTTTAAGTACAGGTGACGTGTTCTTTAATCTGATCTCTTTCATGCCTAGGGTCTAAAGAATCTCTAATCAAGGTCCAAAGCCCAAAAGTATCTACCGGAACCTTAGTAGGTCCGTGGGCATCATAGTAATCCTGTAACTTTTGACCCACTCTTAACCATGTCTCTAAATCGATTGTCCCTTCCTCAGGAAACCACTTCTTCTCTTCTATAAATTGCAAGAACTTCATTAACTGTTGCTGACCTACTTTAGCTCCTCTAACTCTAAGCATATTCTTAAGCATATGTACAAATTCGACTATTTCCAGACAGGGTGCAGGAGGGAGAACAGATCTCACAACTGTCTCTCCGAGTTTATTTCTTAGGCTCCTTTTTATACATAATCTGTTCCTTTGTGTATCCCAAGATAACATAAAGTAACATCTTGAAGATCAAAGTACAATCGAAACTCGAGAAACTCCCTTCGTAACTCCTGTTTCTAATCTTAATCTTCTTCCTCCTGGAATTCCTCAGAACCAGCCTTTTCCCTTTTATATGCAAGCAGGCCTCCCGAGATAATCCATGCACTCCTTTGAATTTGGGACTTTAGCTCCAGATAACATAGTTAAAGTAACATCTTGAAGATCAAGATACAATCGAAACTCCCTTCGTAACTCCTGTTTCTAATCTTAATCTTCTTCCTCCTGGAATTCCTCAGAACCAGCCTTTTCCCTTTTATATGCAAGCAGGCCTCCCGAGATAATCCATGCACTCCTTTGAATTTGGGAAGCTTTAGCTCCCTACAGTCAGTGGAGACAGCAGGACACGCTGAGCTTTCTGCTGCCCTTCCTGGCAAGGGCCTCAGAGAACACTTTACCTTGGCAGGAGTTTAAAAAAAGAGAGAAATAAAGGATCTTTGACCATTATTATGCAGTGCCTAGTGCACATAAATTTATCACTTGGCAAAAACAAGCTGTCCCATCATAAATCACAGTGCGATGGGCACATAAATTAAGAAAGTGATTTCGGCCTAGCTGTGCATGCAAGCCACAGCCCTGGTGGGTGAGTCAGAAGGGTGACAACCCACTTCTTAGGCCCACTGTCCTGCTCTCCTCTTCATCCATCTCTCAAGTCTCAGCCCCCAAATGCTTTTCTAATTTTTATTTATTTTATTACAAAGGTACAGGATTTGTACCAGTAGGAACACGGAAACTATGATGGATGTTTAAAACAGAGGGTGTTAAAGCAGAGACTTGGTTATGCAGGCGACAGAAAGGCTGAGAAACCAAGCAAGGGACAGCGAGGTGACCCAGAGATTAACCACAGCAAGAAGCTGCTGCCCCGGCCCCAAGGTGGGAGGACAAAGAGAGAAGAGGGTGTTTTTCAGGTCCAGGATCTGGGGTCACCCAGAAGAAACTGAACCACAGAAAGGCTGCCTGGTGACACTGGAGCCACAAGAGAGACACAGCCACTGCTCAAGGCCCTGCCCAAGGGGCAGACATAAGGGAAACACCCAGGCTTCTCCTTCCTCCTGCCTTCCGGCCTCCCATCCAGGCCTCCCATCCGGGCCTCCCACCGACTGAGTCCAGTGACTTGGGCAGCTGGGAACATGCTGCCTGCGGGAGCCAGTCTGCTGGTAAAGCCTTCCAGAATGGGAGAGGAGGGTGGATCCAGGGGCAAACAGGCCCAGGACCAGCACAAGGAGTCATTGCAAAGCATCGGCCCCTGGACACACACACAGTGACTTCATTTTCTCCCTTCCTTCTTCTTCTTTCCTTTCTCTAACTGGATCAAAAGCTGATAGAAGCCAAATTGATGGCAAAAATTTTTCATTCATTTGTTAAGCAGATATTTACTAAAAATCTACTACATGCTGGACATTATTCTAGGCCCTAGGGTCCCGGGAACTTGCATTCCAAGATAATCCCAGAATGGTGATATATAAAGGAAATAAAACAGTAATGAGCATTGAGAATGAGTTAGGCAAAGAATTCCTCTCTGAGCAGGTGACATGCCAGTTAAGAGTAGAGTGATGAAAAGAAATCACCTGTCCAGAGAGAAGTTCAAGGCATATTCCAGACACTGGGCACAGCAGGTGCAAAGGCCCTGAGGTGAACACCAGGACATTTGTTACGAAATCTTGTCCAGGCCTGTGCACACTCTAAGCTCATATCTTATTCAAAGTTCTCTTGGAGAGGAAGCTAGATTTGAGGCTCAAAGGACCGCAAAGCAGGCCTGTCCCTCCTCGAATCCCCTGACCACTCGGGCCCTTTGTCCTCTGGAGGTAACTTTCTTCCAGAGTCTCTTGCCCCTCTTCCTTCAAACAGAATACCAAAACCCTCCCAAGTATATTAATTAAATGCAAATAGAGTGTGGGTTTTAGAGTTGTGGTGTTAGAGGACATACAACTCCACTGGACAAGACAGCTTGTGACACATTGAGTGGGCAGGAAGGAGGCCTCAAGCCAGGACAAACAGCAGACACCATTTATGTCCTTGGATCTCCCATCAAAAATGTTCATGGTTGTTTTCTCTGGATGGTAGAATTAGGGTGAATTTCCTTTTTACTCTTCTATAGTTGTAATTTGTCTATAAAGTTCACATATTACTAAGAGTGTGGCTCTGGGTTCAAATCCCAGCTCTGCCACTACCCAGAAATGTTCCCTGGGGCACAGGTGTGTAAACTCTCTAAGCCTCATTTCCCCACCTGTCAAAGGGCATATGCTAATGGAACTTGCTCGTACAACTGTTGAGCAAATTAAAAAGAAACACCACGAAAAGTACTTTGCATAGTACCGCAAATAGTGTTTTTCTTAAACATAAATTACGTTAATCTCATTGTAGAAAACTCAAAAGTGAGTCTACATAGCTAACTCTTACAGTGTTCACGATTTTGTGGCACCACCAAGTGACATCACAAGGGACACAGGAAAAAGATAAAGTCGAGGAAAGACGTCATGCCACAGGTCAACCAGAAGGAACTGGAAATCACATGGAGGCGAATGAGTGACAAGCATGAGACACAAAGGGACTTTGTGCGTCAATGTCAAAGATACCGGCCAACATTCTTGACCAAAGCTGAAAGCTTTCAACTCGAAGAGTTGCTATGCAGAGGGTGCCTGACCCAGCTCTGCACCAGGAGAGCAGGCTGCACCCAGAATCCCAAGGGCCTCCAAGGGTGATAAAGAACCTGTGAAAAGGCCTTTGTCAAACACCTCACCTGTTGCAGCCCACAATTCTTATTTCTGGCGGTTTTACCCCCTCTGATGAGGAAATTGTGCATTCTGTTTACATTGCGGAGACGGGGGACAGGGCCTAGGATGATGGTTATAATAACAGTTGATTCTAGTGATAAAACGAATGAGAGTGACACATACACAGTCTTCATCTAAGCCAAGAATTTCACATGCTCACTTGATCCACATGATAACTCTACGAGGCAGGTACTATTATTATCCCTGTTTCACTGATGGGGAAACTGAGGCTCAAAGGTAGCTTATCCAACGTTACTCGTCTGGTTAACGGCTGAGCTGGCTCCACTATAGTCAGAGCCCTGTCACTTCGGGGCCCTGTCTCTATTTGCTGCCTTGACATCCCACCATGGAGGTGAGTCCCAAGTTACCTGATAATTCAAGACATGGACACCTCCACCCCCCACAACACACAGGTACTCTGGTCACCTGGAGACAGAGGGAGAAAAAGAGGGAGATTTATCTGAATTGGAATTGCCAATAGACACTGAGAAAGCTAGGGGCCCTGGGTAATATCCTGCAGGCACTGGAATGGACCATCCATTATGAAACCGATGCCAGGTGTCAAGGACTAATATAAGACTGGCTCACGACACCCCCTGCTGGAAGCAGCCAGATGCTGCCGAGGAAAGAATTTGAGTATTTATACCCAAGAAAGAATAACTTTGTCCAGTTCCCAGCTAGATGGCCCCATTAGCTAATTTTCTACCTCATTAAAATGAAAGTTGTCATAATTTCACTAGAGCTGGTCTGACTTTAATCGATCACTACCACCTGATTTGATTTGCTAAGCAAAATAACAGCAGAGGCTACTCCAGGGACAGATGCATCAAGGAGGCCCCATCGCCGCATAGTGTATTATTGCAGGACATGTGGATGTCCAGGTGTGAGGACTTTGTTGGAGAATTAGATAAACTTAAGTGCCGGAATTCCGTGCCTCTGTTGACATGGTGCATAACTCTATTGACTTGGGGAAATGTTCATAACATATTGCTAAGAAATAAAAATGAATTCTACAGCAGAATGTATGGTATATTGCAAACCTTTTTGCCAAAAAAAAGGTGTGTTTTTATGTATGTATGCATAGAAAAACGTAGAAGGATACATGCTTATAGTTTGGTTTTCTCTGAAGGAGGCATCATGAATACCCTTTCCCTTTTTTGGCTCTCCGATGCATTCCATTTTTCTATAAATAGAAAAATAGGTTATGTATATAAAATGATAAGTGACAAAGGTTATGTATATAAAATGATAAGTGACTCTTTGGTATTGAAGAGGGATTGCAGGAGGAGTGCTGGACCTACCAAAGGGAATGTCATCCAAGATTTTGCAAAATTCTTTGTTCTGGCAGTTTGATTGTTCACATTTATTCAGCTCTAGGTAGGTCAAGATCTAGAATCAGAGTCCCATGTGGGCTGGCCATCTTACCAAAGTCACACCCAACCTGCTGTCTCGTAAACGCTCGACTTCCCCTAAATTGGTAGAAACCAAGAAAGAGTGGGGGTGGGCCAGTGTGACTCCTCCCCATCCTGGGAGAGAAACATCACCCACCCACACGCATGCACACACACGTACATACATGCACACCCACATGCACACATGCCTGGACAAGTGGGCCATGTGCTACCTTCTGCCCTAAAGGCCAGGGATGCAGCCCCACAACAATCCACTTTGTACCAGTGTCTGGCACACCACAGGCACATAGTAAGAACTGAAAATACGGATTTAATTTAATAAAAAGCTAGACTGGAGTAAACACCCGAACAAGTGGAATGCAGGGACTGAATGAAATGACATGGAAAGGAATGCGTAGAATGAAGCAAAGTGGACTGGCTCGAATCAATGAGTGGGATGATAGAATCTAATGCATTAACTAGAGTAAACGAATAAAATAGATTAAAACGAATGAATGGGATATAGTAAATGAGTGGGAGGAGGTGGGGTAAAGTAAAATAATGAGCTAACGAATGAATCGAATGAATAAAATAAGACATGGTTGTTGACCTTGAGGGGATTCGCATCTGGGGGTGGGGGTGGGGAAGGAGATATGTAAGCCAAGGATCACAGGAGTGTTTGACTAGTGCCTGACAACTAAGAGGCCACTTAGGGAATAAAGGGCATTTAATTGTAAAGAGTCTCATTTAACCATCACAGCGGCTGGTTCTGTGAGGCAGGCTCCTTCACCAGTTCTATTATGCAAATTAAAAAATGGAGACTGAGAAAGCTTTAGTCAATGTTACTCCCTCACCCCTCGACCCCCCAAAAGTGGTTCCAGGTCAGGCTCTGGGAAGCAGACGCTGATGGATCTTTGCAGCACCAGGTATTTCAACAGGACCCAAGCCGGTGGAAAGAAGAGATAGGAGACTGGGCCGGGCAGAGGGGAACATTGGCAGGGATGCAGTCTCAGCGAAGGCCTCGGCTGACCCACAGGGAGCTCTGAAGCTGGGACGGTCCTTCAGAAATGTCCTGCGTTAAGGGATGCCCTCCCCATTGACCAGTCATGGGATACAGGCTCTTCTATTCTCCCATAGTTTTGGAGGCTAGAAGTCTGAAATCAAGGTTAGTTCCTTCTGAGGGCTACGAGAGAGAATCTATTCCATGCCTCTCTCTCAGCTTCTGGGATGGCTAGCCATTCTTTGTGTTCCTAAGGTCTGTAGACATATTACTCCAATTTCTGCCTCTGTCTTCACATGGCCTTCCCCCTGTGGGTCTGTGTCTCTTCTCTTATAAGGACACTAATATTAAATCAGGGGGCCACCCTATTCCAGTGTGACCTCATGTTAACTAATAACACAACAACCCAATTTCCAAATAAGCTACCTGCACAAGTACTAGGGATCAGAACTTCAAAATATCTGATGTTTTTCTGGCCGGTGAGGACAGGGGAAGAGGGTAGACCCAACTTAACTTATAACATCAGCCAAAGAATTTTCCAGAGGGCTGATAACCGAGGGCTGTATGCTGCCAGCAGTGCTCCCGGTAGCTGAGGGACTAAGGCCTTTTGTCATGAAGGGGGTGTCAGAGCTGATAGTGTAGAAACCAAGGCTCAGGGGGTTTCAATCAAATCATTTTGCCAGGGTTGTGGCGCTAACAAGGCATTAGGCAAGGACTTGAACTTTGTGCTCAGGCATGTGCTAAGGAGCTGAAACTTGATCCTGTGGTCAAGAGGAAGCTCTTGAAGAAATTTAAGCCAGAAATTGATCAAATCTGCTTCCCAGAAAAGCAATCCTGACCACTCTGTGGAGAATGGACAAGAGTGTGGTGGCAGAAGGCAGGGAGGGTCAGCTAGGAGGATGGGATCCCAGCGGTAGTAGCAGAGTAATGGCCCTAAAGGTGTCCACAGTCTGACCCCATGAACCAGTGGGTATGTGCCTTTACATGGCAAAGGGGATTTCGCAGATGGGATTCAGTTAAGGATCTTGAAATGGGAGAGATTATTCTAGATATCTGGGTGAGCCCAATATAATCATAAGGATTCTTATAAGAGGGAGGCAGGAGGGTCAGAGTCAGAAGGAGATGTGACAGTGAAAGGAGAGAGAGAGAGAGAGAGAGAGAGAGAGAGAGAGAGAGAGAGAGAGAGAGAGAGATAGAGAGAGAGAGAGATATTGAGAGAGAGAGAGAGAGAGAGAGATTTGAAGGTGCTATGTTGCTGGCTTTGAAGATGGAGGAAGGGACCATGAGCCAAAGAATGTGGGTAAGTTTTAGAAACCTAAAAAGGCAAAGAAATAGATCTTTTGCAGAGCCTCCAGAAGGAAATCAGCAGAGCTGACACTTGATTTTAGCCCTGTGAGATCCTTTTCAGGTTTGTAACCTCCAGAACTGTAAGATAATAAATTTGTGCTATTTTAAGCCATTACCTTTGTATAATTTGTCACAGCAACAATAAGAAAATAATATACAACTAAGGAAGAAAAGATGGGGTTACGGAGGAGGTGGGCTTGGAGATACTCATTTAGTAGTATCATGTCACTTTCCTCCAGTAATACTCACTCTGCATACTTCTTACCTTGACTTACAGGGCCCACAGACCTGGCTCCATCCTCCTCCAGCTCATCACCCACAGCTCTTCCCCTCTTCCCCGCCCCTCCCAGCCCCACTGGACTTGCTGTCCCTCAAACACATCAAACTCACCTAGACAGCTAATCTTCCAATATAGAAAAAAAATTTGCATGTCTGTCCCCTTATCTTTTAGGTTTCAGGTCAAATGTCACTTCCAGAGAGAGAGAGAGAGAGAGAGATTCCCAACCACTCTGGGTAAAGTAGCCACTCTCATTGTCCTATGTTAATTCTTTCTGCAGCACCTATCATGTTCACATTTTCTTGTTTATTTTATTTCCGGTCTCCTGCTCAAGAAGGTCAACTGAATCTTGTGCAATGATGACTGCCTAAGGGTCTAAAATAGAACCTGCATTACAGTAGGCATTCAAATATTTATGGATGGATGGATGGATGGATGGATGGATGGATGGATGGATAGATGAAAGGAAGGAAGACTGGTAGATGGAAGAAAAGATAAAAGGATGAATGGGTGAAAGAAATAGATGGATAAATGGATGGAGAGATGGAAAGAAAGATGGAAGCACAGGTAGATGGTTGGATGGAAGGATGAAGGATGGAAGGAAAGATGGAAAGGTTGATGGAGGAAAGATAGATGGTTGGAAGGATGAGTAAATGGAATTATGGATGGATGAATGGATTGGTGGGAGGATGAAAAATGGTTAGATGGAAGGATGTTTGAGTGGATGAAAGGATGGGTGGATGGAAGGATAGAAAGATTGTCTGATGGAGAGATAAACAGAATGATGAAAGAATGAATGGATGGGTGAGTGGAAGTATAAGTGGATAGAAGGAAAGACAGAAGGATGAATGGACAGAATGATTGGTTGGTAAATGGAGGATGAGCAGATGGATGAAAGGAAGGATAAATGTAAAATTCCCTAAGAGGTGGCTACCAGACTAAGCTGGATAGATATTGCTCATGCTAAACACATCCCATCTGTGTTTGAAGGGACCTGGCAGCTCTACATCTTTCCAACGAGGACTTTTGTTGCCAAGTGACAGAAGTCAGCAGGCTGTTTGTGCCTCTAATCTTTGGAACCAGAACTCCATAATCGTCTTAACTCATCATCAAATATCTATATTTAATGAACTCTCCACCTGATGCTGGACTTCCCACGCCCAGCTATTGATTTAGCGGCTTTATCACAGGGCTTGATAATCCCAGTTCGAAGCATTAGCATTAACTTCTCCCATCACCAGTGGGGTCCCTCTGTGCTCTGGCATCCTTCCAAAAAAAAAAAAAAAAAAAGACTTGATCACATCACTTAACTGCTTAAAGCCTTCAGGGAGCAATCTGTAGCTCACAGAACAGATGCAAATTCCAGGGTACTCAAAGTCCTTTACATCCTGGCCCTCGCCTAACTCACCAGCCTTGTTTACCATCCTTATCCCATCACTTAAATGCCCTGAGTTGCCATCATATGGAATTCTTCCCTATTCTAAGAAAATATCCTGCTTCCCCAGACCTCCAAGCGGCCATATATGTTGTTCTCTTGACCTAGTACACTGTTTAGCTCTTCTTTCCATCTAGGGAATGTCTCTCATTCTTGAAGCTCAATTGTCATGGCGTGAAGTTCCATTAGTCCCTCAGAGATAGTAGCTTCACAACTGGAGCCATCATCACATCCTGTCCAAAGCTGGTTCTTCTGTATTGTCCAGATCTTAAAAGGATCCACCCTATTCCCCAGACAAGAGACCGAGGAGGAATCCAGGACGCTGCCCTCTCCCTCATCCTTCACACCCCATCCAATGCCAAGTGTAACTCCTGCTCCTGCAATTTTCAAGCTTCCCAGGCCTCTCTCCCATGCTCTCTCACTACCGGCTCCCAACCCTCTTCCCTCTCGCATCGATGAGGCCAAAGCCCCCACACTCACTGTCCCACCTCCATCCTTGCTCCCTCCACTCACCTCCACTTCAGCCAGCCAGACCTCAATAGAGCATAACCTCTGCTCTAGTAGGCTTTCGCTACCCTTAGAATAAAATTCCAAATCCTCTCCTCACCTTCCTAAGGTTTCCTGGTCTACCTCTCCAGAGGTAGAACCAACCTCTGAAGCTCATGACTACCTCTCCAGCCTATGTTAGATAACACTGTGAGGGTCAACGCAAAACACTCTTGCAGGCTATGTTCTGCCTGAGAGAGCAGTCAAGGTCAAAGCCTGACCATTACATTTTATAGCAATATAAGGACTCCATTAAGGTAGGTCACAGGGCAACATAACGGCAGAGTGCATATTCGTGGGCAAGTTCTTGGACCCTTCAAACCTCAATGTCCTCATCTGTAAAAGAGACAATAACATGTCTCGCTTCGGGTTGTTGGGAGGATCACAGTGCCCGGCCTCTGAGGGCTCAGTAGGTGTGAGTCATCTCTGCTGCTGCTGCTTCTGTTTCTGACAAGGTTTTCTCATCTTGGGTCTGTCTCCCTTCATCAAAATCCGTTCATATTGGTCAACATCGGCAGCTAAAGATGAACGTTTGTGTCGCATTGACGGTTTTCTTATTCTGGAACTCGTATGGTTGAGTCATAACATCCAGGAAAGGCCAAGCCCTGTTTTGTCCTCCAAACCCTAAGAAGCTGCATTCAGATGACTGCGTCCTGTAATACCACGGCAGTCGTAAAATTGTTGTATTAGTGATGTGCTCTCTCTTGAAACTGTTTTTGACTCATGTATTAGCCCATGTTGTTTCAACTTGTGGTTTTTCAATTTTACTAAGGTCAAGTTTTAAAAATTATATTTATGTGAAAAGCAAAATGTAAAAAATAAGTGAAGTTTCTAGTAAAAGTTAAAAAAAGAAAAAATAGCTTTCACCTTGTGAGCTTCTGAAACTCACAAAGCCATATCTCGTTGGTGATGTCCTTGTACTGAAGGTTAACCTCATTCTAGTAACGGTGAAATGGTCTCATGCGCCATTAACTGCCTTGTGGAGGCGTGAATTGTCCTAAGGCACCATTTTTGCCAAGGGACTGATGGCCTGAGAAGGGAAATCAGAGGCTGGAGGATGTAATGTCCCATAAAACACAAGTTTCATGACCACTGAGAAGATGAAGCTTCTGTGCGCCTCATTGTTCATTTCAAGTGGCCTTGGGGGACACTTTTCAGTCTCCAGGTGAAAGCTGATGATTTGGAGGGTGATAACAAGCAAATGCCTTTCAAATGGTCTAGAAAGTAAGCTCGCCCTGGTCCCAATGCCTTAACTAAAAAAAAAAATTCTCTCCCCTTTGAGGCATCTGATGAGAACTAAGTATAATTAAAGAGGTAACAGGGGCAGAGAGATAAAACAGCTATTAGAGGGACAGAATTTTTCCAACTGAGCTGTGGGATCAATTAAATCCCTGCGCTGAGATATCAAATCATTAGCACCTCCCTAATCCAGGGGCAGCTCAGCCCTGCCAGGGAGCATGGAGGAGGGGCACGAACACCCAAGAGTTGGTGCTGATACAGGGCCCAGTCAGGGCGTGCGAATGGGGCAGGCAGGTCCCTGGGTCAAAGAGGAAGGCAGCAGGAAACAAAAGCAATCGTCTGCCTCTGCCCTGGTGGACTCTAGGTGAGGTCAACTGAGCAATCTTAGTGAGCCAAATGCACTTTGAGGCCAGATCTTTCCCCACTCTTTTGAGCGTTAAGGGTTGTCGGATTGCACCAATCTGAGATGGCTTCAGGCCCCCAATTTCTACCCCTCTGCCTTCTCATGGGGGTGGTTGTGTACATTAAACTCCTGGGTTCACTCACCAGCTGCAAAATCTTGAAAGTCGTACCAAGTCTCTCTGGGCCGCCATTTCCTCATCTGTAAAATGGGGGCAAATAATAAGCCCACCTCCCAGGACAGCTGTGGGAATCAAATGAATGCTCCAGCAAAGTTCCAGGTCTTGGGAGGAGCTCGTCAGGTATCGCCTCTCATCCTTAGCCTTTCATCTGAATGGTGGATATGTTTTAACTTCTTTAAACCCACAGCGGGTGGGATAACTTGGTGGTTAGAGATGACTCTTCAGAGTTGTTCCTCCAAAAGAGGCTGGGTTTCCTCCCAACCCGAGCAGTTTCTACATCTACTCAAGCCGAAATGTGGCCAAGGTGTACCAGACTAGCCATGCAGGTTGCTCAAGTACTGAAATCTTTCCATACCAATTAGCAAACAACCCCCCACCGACGAGCCCTCTCTGACGATTCCCCACCATCTGGCAGCTTACAAGTTCACTTTGGACAGTAGAGTCCTCTGGGATCTTACTGCTCAAATCCATTCAGATTGATCAGTGCCATGCTATAGAGGCCCTGCATTGGGCTCGCCGACACAGGTGTGAGAGCTTCACCATCCCGCATCTATATAGTGGAAGAAGTTGGGGCACCCAAAGGGGAGCTGACCAGCTCAAGGTCACTCTACCAGTGAGTGGTAGAGCCAGAGCTGCCAGATCCCTGGAGACAAGGTGGGAGCATGCAGGGTGTTTGGGGACATGTTGAATGACTCCCACGCTTTGCCTCACCTCTGTGCTGACACCACCTGCGTTTGAATCCTGACTCTGCTACTTAAAAGCTGTGTTACTACAGGCATGTAACTTATGTCCTTTGGCTTCGGTTTCTTTATTTGTAACATAACAAAACAAAAACACAGCTTTATGACCTAAGTACTATTGATGTTTGAACCAGATAGGTCTTGTGGCGGGGGCTGTTCTTTGCATCGTAGGATGTTTATTTAGCAGCATTTCTGGCCTTGAATCACTAGAAATCAGTGGCACATGGTCCCCTTGGTCAGAACCATCAAAAATGTCTTATGCCTTATATCCCCTTAGGGGCAAAATCATCCCAGTTGAGAATTCCTAATATATTAAGGTCGCTCTGAGGGTTAGTGATTTACAGAGAGGGCTTGACATAGTTAGCCACTGTCATTACCTGGCTGATCAGGTAGGATTGGGTTTGCCTGCAAGAAACGGTGACCCAAAATGACAATGACTTAATCCAAACAGCAGCTTGGTTTACTTTCATCTAAAAGGCCAAACGTTAGTAGTTCGGGGATACATGGTGGCTCTGCTCTCCTCCGCCATCCCTAATATTTGACCTCAGGGCCCAAGGTGACAGCTGCGGATAACAGTATGGAGAAAGGGATAAGAGAGAAAGAGAGGGGCAGAGGGCATGTGCCTCCCAGTCGTCTCTTAAAGTAGATCCCCAGATGCTACCATGTTGACCCTCTACTAACAACCCATTGTCCAGAGCTTGGTCACATGGCCACGCCCAGCTGCAAGAGAGGCTGAGAAATGTGGTCTTTATTGTGCATGGCCACGTGCCCAGCTGACATTATACTCCTGTGGAAGAAGAGAGAATTGACTATACGAAGTCATGGAATCTCCTGGACCTGCCCTTGCCAGGAAGCTGATTAAAGTGAAAGGCTGTCAGCCACCAGGGTGGCCATGAGGGTGAATCCTTGGAGCATCTAGTCCATTACTTTTAATAAATCACTAGAAAAGAAATATTGCAAAGCACACGTGAAATAAAAGCACAGGCTATTCATCTTTGAAAAGAAATCCTGAGAAATGCTGTGAGGCCGGTGCCTTTTATAATTAATGCACTCCCCGCACCCCCATTTGCCCTCCATGTTCTATGTGAATTTGTGATGAGAGGAAGGGAACGTAGGACACTGGGCCAGGAATCTGGGGGACTCTGCTTTCCATCATGCCACCCAGATCAAGTTACTGCGCCCTCTAGGCCTCAGTTTTCTTACCTGTAAACAGGGCCAATACTGGAGTCTCAAAGTGAGAAATATTTGTGTGTGTGCATTTTGTAAACTCTATAGCAGCACTGTCCAATAAAACCATCTGTGATAATGGAATGTTCTAGACCTGCATTTCCCAATATGGCGACTACCCACCACTAAATGCGGCTGCTGAGCATTCGAAATTGCTGGTGCAACAGAGAAACTGAAACTGAAGTTTTTTAGTTGCGTTTATTGGACGACGAGGCTCCGGAGCACTCGCTGCATGTGATGATGGAGTGGTCGATGCTGCTTCCTCTCAAAGACGTCTTCAGATCTTCCAGGTCCCTCATGTTCTCTCCCTCTTCCCCTTATTCGAGCCCTAAAAGCACGACTCCATGAAACCCATTACAAAAGCAAAAAAGAGAAAATGAGTGCTGGTGAAGATGTGGAGAAAATGGGACCCTGTGCACTGCTAGAAATAATGTAAAATGTTGCAGATGTTATGGAAATGATATAGATGTTCCTCAAAAAAAATAAAATAAAACTAGAATTGCAGTGTGTTCTGGCAATTCTATTTCTGGATGTATATCCAGAAGAACTGAAAGCAAGAACGCAAACTGATATTTGCACACCCATGTGCATAGCGGTCATATTCACGATAGCCAAAAGGTAGAAGCAACCCAAGTGCCCACTGATGGCGGAATGGATAAACAAAGTGTAGTCTACATATACAATAGAATATTATGTGGTTGTTAAAAAGGAAAAAATTCTAACACATGCTACAACATGGACAGACCTTGAGGACATCATGCTGAGTGAAATAAGCCAGTCAAAAAAAGACAAATACTGTATGATTTCACTCACATCAGGTACTTAGAGTAGTCAAATTTATAGAGACAGAAAGTAGAATGGTGAGTAGATATATAAAAATCTATATATCTACAGAAAGTAGATAGAACAAGAATTACAGACTCTAAGAGTGCCGGAGGCTGGAGGGAACGCAAAATGGGAGACAGACTTTCAGTTTTTCAAGTGAAAAAAAGCCTGGAGATGGCTGGTGGTGATAGTAGCACAAAATGTGAATGTACTTAATGTTACGAATTGTACACTTAACATGGTTAAAATAATAAATTTTATGTTATGCGTACTTTTATTTATATAACTTATAATTATATATATTTATTTGTATAGTTTATTATTTTTTTAAAGTACCCCCAAAGGACTCTGAAACTTATCTGCACTATGAAAAAATGTCAGGTAACAGACTAAGTGAGAGACCCCTCCTGGGTCCAAGGATGTCGTAGCCTCCAGCACAAATGGTGGAATCCGGATGTCTGAGGAAGATTTAGGGGGCACTAGGACCTTTGAGCTCCCCTGAAACCTTTTGCCCGGAAGAGCAGCCCTTCAGGATGGTGTCTTCTGCCACGTGGAGCCCGGGGAGCTAAAAACAGACCAACCACTTCCAGAACAAGTGACCTTTTCTGCCTATTCCTTGGTGCTCTCAAAACTATAATATGGGTCTCAATGTTAACAGAAAATGTAAAAATAAAACAATGTTAAAATAAAAGGTGTCCCAGTCCTCAGGGTGATCTTGCCTAGGAATGATGCTGGTCTGGAGATACAGCTGCTTCGGAGGCCACAAATATGGACCACATCTGAATGTGATGCTCAGACAATTTTGTTTGGAACGTCAGGTATTTGAATTTTCTTTTTAATTAGCTGCTAACAATTTTAAATGGCAAAGATCTATATAAAAATCTATATTTCCAGCTTCTCGTGAGCAAACAGGAAAATCTGGCAGTGTGGAGCCACGTAGCAGCAATCAGCTGTTCCTGAATGTGGGTGATCCCTTCAGATGAGGCTCAGTTCACCACGATCTCCACCACTTCCTATTGTCTCTCAATCCCACCCAGCCAGTCTGGGTTTATGACCAGCTCCTTCCCCACTGGTGAGGTTTTGCCATCTCTATGAGGCAGAACACGAATTACAGACTCTAAGAATGCCTTATACAGACAGGAAATTTATAGACGTTTACAGATAATTCAGGTGAAGTCCATTTTATAGATGGGGAAACTGAGGCCCAAGAAAATAAACTACTTGCCCAGGATTTTTGAGTCATCAATGAGGTGCATTGGAATGAGATGTTAGGTCTCTGGGATCCCATTTCTATTTTCTAGCTGTTCTCCTGGCCTTAAAACACGCACGTGTACACGCACACACACACACATACACATATCCCACTACCCTTGCCAACAACAATGACAGTGGTGGATGTTTTACTGATTGCTTGTTACTAACCCAGGAGGCAACCAGCAGGCCATGCCAACAACCTTGCTATGTTGGAGACACTACCACTTTCCCATTGGGATGGTGAGATGACGGAGGCTTCGCCAAGAAGTGAAGCATCCTGCCTGAAGTCACATCACTTGGAGGAGGCTGAGCTGTGGCTTCTCTGTGGGGCTGTCCAATTATCCAGTGCTTAACCACAATTGCAAATTCTATCCCATTAAGCGACAGTTACCATCTCACCCTCTAAAAATTGCATCAACCCCAGGCATTTAATAACTGTGAGCCAGAAAGACAATCAGGCTTGATGATATTACACTCAAACGGAAATCTGGCTTCTCCACATACACAAGGATCAGAATTAGGCTGTGGGAATCTGTTCAATTGCCTCATTATAGTGCTGTCATCATCAATGGATTCTGTAACTAATAGCTCACATTCGGCCCAAAGCAATAGTGAGTCTTCTGTGTAATTTCTGATAGTTTAAGTGCCCCCATTGACATAATGGAATTTATTTTTCTTTCTAAATACGTTTGCAAATGGTTATTTCTCAAATCAATACATCATGAATAGGAAAAGCCAGAGTCATGGAGAGCCTCACTGAACACTTTCTGCATGAACTGAATAGATCAATTCTATTGAACCAGCTTCAGAGGAACAGAGGACCTAAAAGTCATAGAGTCCTTGAACTTGGGTTTAAATTCCTACTCTTTTGAAGCTGTGTGACCCTGGGCCAGGCACTCGATCTCTCTGGGCCTTGGCGTTTTCACCTATAAGACTGGATTGACACACCCAAATCAGAGGCCTGCCGAATAAAATAAGAGTGAAGCGCATGGTGCGAGTTTGTACATTAGAATGAGTTATGCAGATGTCCTCTGCTATTCATCTTTTGTCAAGAACTAAGAGCATGCCGGCAATATTTGACAATTTGGACCTCCTGGGTTTTAATCTATGTTTATTCTGTCTCAAGTTCAAATGCTTTTCCTTAAATAATTAATTTCTTTTCCGACTGTCATCTTCAAAGCCCTCGACACCTGCAGTTGGAGTAAGGTGGTGCAACTGAAAGCACTTAAACTCTTACTATGGAGACATTAAAGAGAGGACAGGCTGGACACTGGGGTTCAAGACTTAAGGACACGCTGCTCCTCTGCCTTTTAGCCTCCTCGGCCTACTGTGCCATTGGAGCTGGAACCCTGACACACCTGAGCCAGGGCAGCGGGGCTCTGGCTGAGATGTCAGCATGCCCACCTCGCCAGAGCCTTCCATCCTTTACCATTTACATTCTCAGCCACCAGAGAGGACCCTGCCCAAGAACACTCTGTGAAATCATGTGCTTTGTTGTGTCAGGGGCCACAAAGTGCACCAGGATGACACAACAATCAAGAACAAAAAGAGGCCTAGAGAATTTCTCTGACATGTGACTCCAAGGTGACAAAGGATATCCTGGTGTGCCAGAAAGAGAAGGGATCCTTTGGAAGAGATGGCTGTCCTGGTCTTCCTAGCCCCCAAAGCCCACTGGTGTGTTTATTTTTATACTTGGAGCATGCACTCTACATAAGGGTGTTCTTGATCCACCAGAGCTGTATTTTTCTATGGCGATTATAAAGCCTAGGTCCCAGGGTGTTCCAGAAAGCCCCTCCAGGCAGATGGTGTCACTTCTGCTATCTTTTCAGCCACAGAAATCAGAAGTTCTCTACATCTGGCTGTTGTCCTTTCCTTTAGTCATAAAAAAAATGAATTTACCTTTTAGATCACAAAAAAATATATTTGCAAGTTAATTTTGCTACATTACATTTATAAGAATGTGTAGCAGGGTGTTTAAGGGCATGGACTTGGGTGTTAGACTCATAGCTCTCCCCTCACTGCTGTGTGACCTTGGACAGGTTGAGCAACCTCTCTGAGCTTCTGTTTCTTCATCTATAAAAAGGCAATATGAATAGCTCCTATCTCAAAGTTATTGTGAGGGCTAACTGAGGTGACGATGAAAAGCATGCAGCAAGCCTTCAAGTATTTACTCTGAAAGGTGTTGAAAAGGGTCTGGAAATATGTAGAACAATGGAAACAGTGATTTTTTTTGTTGAAAGGAGAGTGTACATTTGGATTTTTTTTACGTAGACATAAATGTACAAATACATGAAAACCACATATGATCATTCAGAAAATGTGGAAATTTTAGAAAATGTGGAAAATTCTTTGGCAGAAAATAAATCTTATTTTCTGTAATCCCAGCACCATATCCCCAAGGGAGAGATGATAGATTATTAATAAGTATTCTGATCATTAGCCAGGTAAGCCTACACGTGATGCAGACAAAGGAGCACAAAACATCCTTTCCTTTGGGTTCTGGTCAGAGTTTCCCAGCAAAGCCCCCAGGAAGTCGGAAGTCAGGAAAGTAACTCCCACTCCATTCAATTCCTCTATTTACTCATTCGTCCAATGCTTACTGTCTGCCCCTTCCATGCCAGCCTTTATGCCAGGAGCATAAATGACAAACTTCCAGCTCTGGCCCAACTTCACACTCTGCAATCGAGCTAGATTCTAGCCCACTGCCTCAGCCCCAGGCCAGCCCTGCTTCCACAACACAGCACTGCCAGCCAGAGTCTCAGTCTTCCACTCTGGCGGCAGTGAGCAGACCACCACTCCACTTCACCACCGTTTGTTTGTCCAGATTGCTCTAAACACATAGCTATTATTCCCATCTACCCTTCCTGTTTATTTTGCTAGGAAGAGGGATAAGTAGAAAGCCAAAATTTCTGCTGACAGCAAAATCAGTCAAATAAACATTTTCTTTTAGTATAACAAATGGTTTTGGGTTTCATCAAAGAACAAAGCTTCTGCACTTAAAAAAAAAAATCAGGTCAATTATTCTATTGCTTTTAGCTTCTCAGTCTGGTCTGATTAAATACTTACTTTAGAATAATGAAGACCTATAGGACATCACACTTTCCTGGTGACCTTCTTGCTCTCCTCTAAGGAAAATCACTGCCCTAGATTTTCAAAATCTTCATGATGGCAGAATATATTTGGAGCAAACAGTTTTTAAAAGGTGTGAAAGCGAAGTATGAGATTTATCTAGCAACAAAACTGGGTTTGTGCTCCTGATAACACATACACACATAAGGAGCTATTGTCGGAATGTTAGAAATCATTAGGACCCGGTTATCTTTTTAAAGTTATTATTAATAATATTGCTAAGAATAATCCCTCACTTTGACTGCTTACTTTATGCTGGACACTGTGCTAAGTGCTTTCCCTGTGTTGTCTTAGTTAATCCTTGCAACAACCCTACCTTTGAGGTAGATACAATTGGCTTATTATTAGCCCCATTTTACAGATGAGGAGACTGAGTTTCAGAGAGTCAAAGTAATTCGCCCAAGGTTACAAAGATAGACATTAAAAGAACTGAGATTTGAATCCTGGAAGTCTGACTCCACAGCCTATAAGCTTAATCTTCACACAGTACATGCGCTTTGCATTTAAAAAAAGAAAAATACAAGTATGACATATATGCAACAAAACAGAAATCACGTCTAAACCTTCCATTCAGAAATATCCACTTAGCACCTTGATAGATATTCTTCCATTTAATTTTTCCTTTGCTTTCTTCACTTACCAGTATCACGAACATTCTCTCATGTCAATAGGCATATTTTCTGTTGTGTTTGAGTTCCGTGGGCATACATTACTGGAAGCTCCACCCCCAAGATCAGAGGCACCGAAAAATAAAAGATATCATGACTGTACAGCAGTTAGAACTGGGAACAAAGATTGGATTTATAGGTCTACTCTTCCCCTGGTTTCTGCCAAAGCGTTGTGGTTTATTATGAGACGTGGGTTGTTGTAAGTCAACAGAAATGACCAAAGAGGAAGGAAATTGTAAAGGAGCAGTAGTAGTCTTAACATGATCACAAACTCTTGGGCACCCCTCCCATTGAGAGGTGGGGCTGTGTTCCCTCCCTTTGCGTGTAGGCGGGCTTGTGACTGCTTTGACCAATAGAGTACAGCAAAAGGAACATGTGACTTTTGAGCTTAGGTCATAAAAGATCATATAGCTCTCACTGGATTTACAGGAACATAAGACACCATATTAGAAGTTCAACCATCTACGCAGGCCTCCATGCTGGAGAGGCCAGCTAGAGGTCCTCTGGCCAACTGGCCCGGCTGAGCCCAGCCTTCTGGCATCCCTGCCAAGGTGCCAGACATGTGACTGAAGAGACCATCTTGGAAGTGGTTCCTCTAGTCCCAGATGTTTGAGTCACCCCACCCTCTGGGTCTTCCGGCAGCGTCCCCAGACATCATGGAGCAGATACAAGTCCTTCTTGCTGTGCCCTGCCCAAATTTCTGTCCCACAGAATCCATGATTATTATTTTTTTAATCCATAAGGTGGTTATTATTTTATGCCACTTAAGTTCAGGATGGTTTGTTTTGTGGCGTCAGATTCTTGGAACAGAATTTGGTGCCTGGAAACGAGGACCGACCTAAACAAACTTTGAGCTGAACTCAGGGGTTGCTCTCCTTGCATCTGAAGCACCACGAGCATCATGAGACCAAAGATACCGACAGCCTCATTGACCCAGGTCATGTTTGCCTAGGGAAAGGGTAACAAAAAGTAATTTTCAAACAGTTTTTAAAAATGCCTCTTATCCCGATACAGAGTGAACACATGTACAAAACCTATTGTATGTACTTATTAATAAGGGAGGCAACAAGATGGGAAAGCTGGTCCAAGAAGCACTCGAGGACCTGGTATTTATAGGCACTGAAGAATGTTGGGATGGTTGCTGGAGGAGACACAAAACTTGTGAATGTTCTGCAGGGCAATGAAACCACAACTTTTGAGGTTCCTTTGCTAATAGATAGAAACTATATTCATCTCTACCAGACATTATTATGAAAATTAACATGTTCGCTTCAGAATCTGGACTCTAATGAATAGTAAAAAGAGTCTCAGAAAGGCACAATTCTTTAGAGAATTCAATATAAATAACACCTGGGCAGGCCTGTCAGTCAAAGCTTCAGTGTGACACTGAAAGAACATACAGGCCTCCATTTGCCTTCCTTTCAAATTTTTTATTCTTTTCCTATGGACAGTTCTGGGAGCAGAAACACTTGCCACCTGGAACACATACTGCCAGATACACTTGGGACCTTGGCACCTCTCCTCTAAAACTGCTCCAGTTCTCACATCCTGAACTTGGACATCGGTCCCTGCCTCCCCGCTTTGGCTACTGTCCTCCTGGAAACTTCAGGCTCTCAGCTTCTCCTAGTTCCCCAAGGTCCTCAGTACCCACTGCCTCTCCTTCCTCCATTAGGTCCCTCTGGCCCCCAAGACCCTAGAACCCTCAAACTTCTCAGAGATCTACTACAAGTGGATGATTTTAAAAACAGACCAAGCTTCCAAATCACGAGAAAGAAACCCCTGCTATCAATATAGGGTTTAATGGGTAGCATTTATTTATTCACTGGCCAATTTCAATCCAACATATTTCATTACATTTAAAAACAATAGTCACTTTATTGTCTCATTTTGAAGAGGCTTATCTGGAGCAGGTACAAAGTGTGCCGAGGAGTCATATAAATTATAAATTAAATGAGCTCCTCTCAGCCAAAAGATTTCAAAAGCACAATAATAAATACATATGTTCCCACATCTTTGCAAAGCAAAGCACTTCTTTGATGTGGGATGGGGGTGCGATTAAGAAGTCAGATGTAACGTGAGATAAAGTAAGACAACCTGGCAATGGGCTTCCTTCTCTCCCTCCCTGTGCTCACTCGGAAGGGATACCCCTGGCCACCAACAGTGTGGGTGTCTCAGGCTCAGAAGTTCTTATCTCCTGCCATTTGGCATGTTCAACCCCTTCCACATTCAAGCCTGGAAAGACGACACTCTTGCAGAACAATGTTGGTGAAAACTGTCCTGCTGCCATGCCACAGGATCCACCAGCACTCTCTGACTCAACCCCTTCTGCCTCTGCTGGGCAGTCTTTCTTCCAGGGCCTCCCTGTAGCCCAGCATGTCCCAGGCTACGCTCCCCAATAATGAGGTGCAGAGAGCTGGCCTATCAAAAAGGGAGGATCCTGGAGGCAAGAAATTGAGGAATGAGAGTTGACATCTAGTCCTCAGTCTAGGAGAGGTACTCTGCATGTCAGCCTGTTCAAGGAGCTGACCTGTCTCCCCCGAGACTTACCTGGCACTACACACTTTTCCTTAAAGGCCTTATAGCATGCATGCCCAGGATGGCTCCTCTGACTGCATGCCACTGAGGATAGCCACGCAAATACACTTTTCTTTGTGTGAAGGCAGAGAGCAGGGGAGGGGGGGGCCTCTAAGAACCTGTCTACCCTTTCTACCCTTTCACAGGAAGTTATTCTCAATCTGACAAGGCACTATGACCCTTGTGGGAGTTTTGTTTGCGGAGCCATACAGACTCCCACTCAAGCTGTTCTTCAGAATCCCTACCCAGCTCATCAGATATCCTCAGGGTTCTCTCTCTCTCTTTTTTTTTCTTTGTCTTCTTACGTAGCTTTTTTTCTAACATTTTATTTTTTATTTTTCCCCTCCCCCCTCCCTTCTAGTCTCAAGGTTCTCTTTAAGCATCTCCAGAAGGTTCTCTTGTTAGGAGGACAATCCTGCCTGTCGCCCCCATGACCTGATACGAGCACTTCGCCATAAGGGACACACTGAGGATAAGCCTGTTTCCACACTCTTCAAGACCAAATTCAGTCTCATTCTCTGCCTCTCGGCCATGTCAACAAAAGTTTGCTGCTACCGATCTAATGCCCCAATCTGAGAAGCAGTAAATGGAGAGACTTTCTTCAGGTAAACAGTTTGCAACCAGGAAACATAGCCTCGTGAGGAAATCAAATGTGCACTCAGGGGAGAAAGAGAATACTGCCTTTTATAGAGAAAGTTCCTGCCTTGGTTTCTGATTGGTCCACTTTTATGCAAATTAGGAATCCAAATTTGCACAGCACTGTCCCAGTTGGTTGGCTTCTAGAGTTCTGGTTGTTACGGATCTACTCTGGTCAGTATAAATGTAAATGAGAATATAGCTGTGCAGTTCTAATTGGACAGAGCAGGTCTCAGCCTTGCTCTGCAGGTCAAAATATGATATTAGGAAATCCTTTATAAGAGTTATGGCAGGAGCACAGCTCAGTCTGTGTCTTTCCCCTGGAATACAGAGTTCATGAGAGGCCTCTTTCTGTAATGGCTCCGAGACTCTAATTATGAATTTGTGCCTAGTTAATCACGAGGAGTCCTTCTTGGCAGATGTAATCCTTCTTGAGTTCCACATCCAGGACTTGGCCTTCTGGAGAAATCCTTTCCCTCAAGGCCCTCCAGGCCTCTCAAGACCCAGAGGTGCTCTGTCTCACAGTACCCAGAGGAAAGTCATTTACACATAACCTCGCCTTCTGGGTCACTTCACTTGCCTGCCCCCTCCTACTACCTCCCCTCCTCAGCCGCACCTCCCTGAGGGTGACATCTTCTCCCTGAATGGGCTTCTGAGAAGACTAATGTTTGTGCTTCCAGCCCTGAGCATTCTATGGGCTCCAGACTCAAATTAC
>NW_006494614.1:59400444-59402344 GCF_000325575.1 Pteropus alecto | reverse complement strand
TTTCCCTAAACCTCTTCTCCTCCCTTGCTTCTAGTTTGAGTTACTGCCCCCTACTTCTGCTCTATCATATAGACCAGAAATCTGGGGATCACCATAGCCTTCTCAGGGTCCTTCACTCCCTGCATCCCACCCTCCATTCACCCAATGCTCATGAACACCCTGCTAACGCTCCTACTGAGACATGCCTGCACCCCTACACACACCTCTCTCAGTCTAGTCCTTATCGACCTCCTCACACGCTTTTATCATGGTCTCCTGACTGAGGTCTCTGCCTTATCTTTTGTCTTCATCTGATTTTCACATCCCATCCTAGATGTATCTTCCCTGAGGTACGTCAGATGTGGTCATATTCTTTTTGAGTTCTTTCTGTGACACTGTAATGCCTTTGGAATAAGATCCGAGTGCCCAACCTAGTATTCAACGCCATGTTCTCTCTGAACCTCTATTTCCTTTTCTAACCTAATCTCTGACTGTCCTTCTGAGCTGACCACACTCTACTCCTCAGACGCACCCCATCCTATACGCTTCGGCCCTCTCTCCTGCACTCCCCCTAGCCCCCAACGCCTTTGTCAGTGTCACTACTCAAATTCCTATTTATACTTCCATGCCCAGCTTAAATGCCCCTTCCTGCAAAAATCTCTCTTGGATTCTCCCAAAGTAAATCAATCTCAAATGTCCCTGCCTTTCCAAAACTCAGTGGTTTACCCCATTAATGTTTTTCTAAATCTTTTTTGAGTTTGTGAGTCTGTCTCTCAGATGCACTGTCCTGAAGTCCAGGGCTGTGTCTTAGTCATCCTTGAACACCACTCGGCCCCCACCATAGAGCCCCATCCATAGCAGGAATCAGTGGGGGGCAAACTGAGCGCCTTCTACATGATCTGTGCAAGCACCTCTGCAACAGACCTAATAAACTAGCCAACTGTCCTGATCATTAAAAAATCACACTAGTAGGGGAGGAAAAAAAATGGCGTAGATGATAGAGGCTCTGTTCATCTCTCTGGCGACCAAATCAAAGTTGTGATGGAAACAAGGAGCAAACAGCAAGGAAAAATTACCTGGGATCTAGAGGACAAGCCATACAACTAGGGAGAAATACAAGAAACCACCCTGCAACAGCAGAAGGTGGGATTGAGTGGCTGAATGAGATGGAGGCTGCGGCAGCGGCAGCGGCAGATACCTCTTAAAGGGGCCGGGTCCATGACTGGATTTTCGTGGTCACGGATCTGCTTTCTCTGAGTACCAGTGCCAATTTGGCTGCACGCAGGGGGCACCAGGGACTTACAGGGAGACATTGTCGGAGTGAGGCCCAAGGCGAGACTCGCTGTGTACAGAAGTGCTGGCGGTATCCATTGTTCCCAGTTGAGCTCTATCCCATACCAGTGTGCCAGACACAGCGCTCATCATAGCAGTGACATCATCAAACTGGGTAACAGAGGTCGCTCCGCCCCGAAGATTCCCTGAAACCTCGCCTCCCCCAACTTGTGGCCCCATCCAAACCATATCCAGGTGTATCCTCAGCGAGTCAACTGCTCCTTGCTGAGCAGCACCTAGACTCACACTTGTGGCAGCTGGCCTCTGTTTTTGGTGTGGCCTTTTGAGGCAACTATAAGCACAGCATCTGTGGATCATTTGCTGAATCTTAACAGGTGTCCCAGGAGGGGTAGAATCTTGGGCTAAGTTTGACCTGTAGCTGAACCTCTCTCAGGACTGTGCCACTGGATGCCTACTTCACAAATCCACACTAATAAGAATGGAAGACTCAGGAGCTTTGCTTAGTACATAGAAACAGACACGGAAAGGCAGCCAAGATGGGAAGACAAAGAAGCAGAAACCATCTGAGAGAACAGAACAGAGATCCAGGAACAATGGTGACGCGCAATCTCACAGACGCAGAGTTCAA
>NW_006494614.1:59395723-59399516 GCF_000325575.1 Pteropus alecto | reverse complement strand
GACACACACAGACTAAAAGGAAGGGGATGGAAAAAGATATTGCTTTGATGGACCTAGAAGGTATTTAAGTCAGACAGAGAAAGATAAACACCGTATGATTTCACTTATATGCAGAACCTAAGGGAAAAAAGAACAAACTAATCAAAAACAGACTCACAAATATTGTGGACAATTTGGTGACAGACAGAAAGGAGGGAGATTTGGGGGGTTGGGAAAATAAGGTGAAGAGTTAAAGAAGTACAAAGTAGTAGCTGATGGATGGTCACAGGGACGGGGAGCACAGCACAGGGAATGCAGTTAGCATTAATATGTTAGCTAGGTGGAGGGTCAGAGGAGGGAGGGAGCAATTGGGGGGATCGTTTTACGAGCTATATAGATGTCTAATCAATGTACTGTATACTTGAAACCAATTAAAAGAAATAAATAAATGGGCTTTCTCTCTTGTGAAAAAATAACATTAATAAAATCATAACTTTATTATAGTTACCAATATTTGTTGTATGAGGTCATTACTATCATAAAGAGGTTGCGAAATGGTACATGAGGATTAAAAATAGGGTAAGTGAAAGGTAAAAGCCAGGATCTTTGTAACGTGAAGGTTACCGATCACAGCTTAATCTACACCTGGTCTCATCTCACATGTCTTACTTAACCTTAAACCCTTCTCCTGGCCTCCGTTATCTCCTGAGATAGGCACACAGCCCCAGCGTTAGTCTTCATGGAATCTGAAATGTTGGTGCACTGTAGCAGAGTGGCTAGCTGCAGACAGACCTGATTTTGAATCTGGATGATCGCAGGCAAGTTCCTTAACTTCTTCAAGCCTCAGTGTCTCCATCTCTAAATTGGTAGAATAATTGAATCTACCTCTAATTGTTGGGCTGTTGAAAGGGTTAAAATGTTATTTAATTCAGTGCGTGGTACCCAGAATTGCTCAGCAATACATAGTAGTGAGGATGTGCTGGCCGTTCTCCTCAATGCCCCAGCCTGGTCCTCTCTGAGCTACAGAGAAACCACTAAATGTGCTGTCTTTCCGCTGTGAAAATTGCAGGTGTGAGTGCTGGGAGCTCGTCTCAGAGGGAGGGAACAGCTAGCTCCTCATCTGCCTTCAGATCCCCAACTCCCTGCACTGAGTCCCACCATAGGACCAAAGATGAAAAGCGTTTAAGCCCAAATATCACTCCCAGAATACTTGCTAATGGCAAAGAAAAGCGTTCTCTTACAACGGACTCACGTACCGTGGCCTCCTTAACCCGCCGTACATCTCAGCGTCATCGCCCAAGGACAGCCAAGCATCGAGCTCCCCGTGTCCCCACCTATGAAGCATCCTTGCCCAGACTGCTTAACTCACATGTATTCAATACTTTAGACCTAATTTCCAGAAATAGGAGAGGGAGGGACCTGGGAACAATGGGATAAATCTAGAAGGAGAAACAGTCTACAAGACAACTGGCCTGATCACTTAAAAAGTCAGTGTCATGGAGTGGGGAGGAGGGAGAAGGTGCTGGGAGCGGGCAGAGGACCATTGGAGAGTAAAGAAACGTAATCACCAAATGTCATATGTTGTCCTTATTTGGATACAGGTTTTTGAAAAATAAGTATAAAAGATATTTTGAATACAGGGAAACTTGATTATGAACTGGGTATTAGATGATATTAGGAAATTATTGTTAATTGTGGTAGATGTGATGATGGTTTTGTGGTTATATAGAGAATTATCCTTATTTTTCTGGATGTTCATGCTGAAAAATTCAGGGTGAAATGTCACAGTGTCTGCAGTTTGCTCTGACATGTTTCAGAAAGAAAAATATATATTCATATATAAAGTCAATATGACAAAATGCTAGTAATTATGAGCCTAGGCAGTGAATAGGGACATTCATTGTATAGTCTTGCAATTTTTTCATTTGTTTAATGCACCTTGGGGGTAGGGGGAGCTCCGACCCCAGGTGTGTTCTGTTCTGTAGCACCCTCAATTAGAATATAAAAGCCAGTCTCTCTGGAGGGGGATCCCTCCACCAATAAAAGGGACTCAGCTTCCAGAGCTCTGCTGCCTGGCGTTCAAAAGCAAAGCATCTCTTTGTAGCAGAGGCTGTTTCTGACAGTTCACAACTTCTGCAAACTGCCCCAAGGACAGACTCGCTTTCATTTCAGACTGGGTTAATTGCATCTTGAGCAATATTTTTAAACAGAAAGCTGAAGTGGCTGTGAGTGGTCCAACCATCTCTCCTTCCTTCCAGAAAAGGAAGGTAGAGCGGGGTAGAAGATGGAAGGGCAAACCTTCACCTCCGACTTTCCTCTGTCTTCAAGAACCTCAGAATTCTAGGAGGGAAAGAGGGAGTGAAGAGGGAGTGGGGGAGGCCAGGGTGCAGGTAAAGACAGAGCTGGGTGGAACTGCAGGCTCCAGCAATGACTGACAAAAAATATAGGTTCCAAGCTGGGGTAGCTTGAAAGCCTGGCCATTTCAAAGCTATTTGCTGTGATAGCCTGGCCACAACCGGGAACTCAAGGCTGAATCCAGACCACTGATACTTCTTATTTGGCCCTCCATGGTGGTGGTTGTTTAAAACAAAACAGCAACAGCACAACAATAAAACCACTTTTAAAATTTAAATACAGCATGCATACTAAAGTACTAAAGTACACACATCAATTCACAGATTCAACACACTGTGAAATTAGCTCCCAGATGAAACAGATCTAACGACAGTGACCAGCCCCAGAACCCACTATGCACCCTCAAAAGTTAATTATTTTCCTGTCTTTTTATCACCATTGATAGTTTTGCCTGTTTTTGAAGTTCATATCAATGGAATCATGTATCTGTGCTTTTGTGCCTGGTTTCTTTCACTCACATGACTGTGAGATTCTTCTATGTTGCAGCAAATGCTTGTAGTATGTGCATTCTCACTACCGTGTCATATTCCATTAGATGAATATACACAATTTATTTACCAATTCTCTGTTAGTGGGCATTTCACTTTGCAGCTATTATAGAACAGTGCTGTGATCAGCCTTCTAACCCATGCCTTTCGGTGTGCATATGTGCACGTTTCTCATGAGTATTCACCTAGGAGCAGAATTGCTGGGTCATCAAATATGCACGTGTTCAGCCCCATGGTGCTTTATAAATTTCTGAGTTAGTTGGCAGCATTTAGAGCTTGAGAGATTTAGCATAAAAATCAGGATTACAAGTGTAAAGATGTTGCAACACTGGCCTCACATTCCACCTTCGTGAGTCGGGGGTTGGGCTCCCCGTTTTGCTGCAACGCCCATCAGCCTGCCTTGCATCATCCGCCTAGCTCTTGGAGGCACCTTGACTTTGGAACTCTCGGTGGCAAATGATTCAAGTGTGCTTCTACTTCCAGTCCATAATGAAAATTACTGTGCTACCTTGCTTTCCCCAATAAGGTCATGCTGAATGACCCCACTGGCCCAAGGATTGTGATCAGGTCACTCCAGTGCTGTCTGTGGCCTTGGTCTCTAACCAAATCTCCCTCTTTGGGTGTGGTTTAGGCTAAAATGGCTGAAGGCAGGGCAGAATCCACCCCCTGCTGTTTGTATATCACATTTCATGGGGTTCGTTCTGTCTATTTCGGCTTCTCTCCCATCCTCCCTTCCAGCCCTATATTCACTGCCTTATTCATGCCTGTACCACCTGCAGCCAGGTCTGATAAATCACCTATCTCTTCCAGGCTGGCTCCTCCGCTGCATTGGTACCAGGATGCCTTTTAATTTAACTTAAAACAGGTTTTGAATCAATACATGCTCATTTTTTTAAATTAAATAATATAAA
>NW_006494614.1:59393769-59395680 GCF_000325575.1 Pteropus alecto | reverse complement strand
ACCTCTTGTTTTCTCTTCTAGAGGCAACCACAGTTTCTAGTTTTCACCCATTTTTCAGAAATAAATATTCTATGCACACACACATGCACACACACTCCTCTTGTCTATTTTTACACAAGCCAGCGCACTCAGTATGATCTGTTCTGCACCCTGCACTTTATGCATCTCGCTGGTCCTTCGCATCAGTATGTATAGATTCCCTGCTCCTTTTTAACAGTTGCAGAGTTTTCTCGTGCCTTTATGACCAGCCTTTATTCAACCAGTCCCCTAATGAGGGATATTTTCATCATTTTCACTCTGCTGCTATCACAAACAATGCTGCAATGGATGTCTCTACATGCATGTCTTTGTGTACGCGCACAAGCATATCTGCAGAATAAATTCCTAGACGTGTAATAGTAAATCAGAAGGCGTCTGCATTTCTTCTGTTGATCAATAGTGCCAAATTGCCCGTTCACAGCATTGTGCCAATTTACACTGCGTCTGAATGAGCTCTGGAAAATGTATACCTGATCGTGTCAACTCCTGACTTCAAGCACCCATTCCCAACCCCGGCTGCATGTCAGGATCACCTGGGGAGATTTCAGAGCAATCCTATATGTGGGCCTCCAAACTTCAAAGTTGATTGCATTAATCTGGATGTAGCCCAGTCCCTGGAGTTTTTTAAAAGCTCTCCAGGGCGATGCTAGAAGGTTGCACAGCTTTAATCATCCAAGCTGGTGTAAAGTCCACAGTTCTCAGCAAGGGAGAGAAGCCCATCATTTTTCGTTCCCACCTGTCTCTCTGCTCTGATTTCTTGCCTCACCTTCCCGCTGCTCACCCATCAAGGTTCACCCAGGGTCACGCCTTGGGAAGCACTGCCCTGGCTCCCTGGTGAGCTGTGTGTATGGAGCCCACTGGCACAAGTTTGCAAGAGCCCATCATTAGCATCTCTTCCCCGCTTGGCTTTCGGGGCTGTTATGTTTTTAGCACATAACTGGTCATGGTAGAAGTATTTACACCATAGTAATTGGCAAACACTACAATCAGGATTTTTCCCCACGAAGCAAGCCAGTTACTATTGTTTAACAGCACCCCATTATGTATTGCCTCCTCTGCTCACTCACAGCACCCTGGGACCCATCCCTCCCCTCCAGCTCTTCGCATCTCTATTATTAGCAGACTTGAGTTCCTATAATAATAAATAGTAGTGATGATAAAAATAGTAATTTCTAATAGAGCATTTACTAAGTGCCAGGCACTGACATCAGGGCTTCCATGCATTAACTCATTCGCTCCCTACAATAAGAACTGTCATTACCCCATCTTTCTTGAGGAACACAATGGAAAGGTAACCTGCTCAAGGACACACAACCAGTAAGTAACAGCTACAGCAGCCTGGATGCTCAGTAAGTGTTTGTCGCGTGCATGGACGGATCCCAGCTTTCAGAAGCAGATGCTTGGAGCCTGGCTGTACAGACATGGCAAGACCTTCTCCTCAACAAACTGCAAGTACCTCTGACAGTTGGTGTGTGACCTGCCTGCCCCACTCCCAGTCAGGGCATGAATTGCTGCTGTAATAAATACTGCAAATTTAGCAGCTTAAAACAGCACAAATTTATTATCTTATAGTTCTAGAGGTCAAAAGTCCAAAATATGTTTCACTCGACTAAAAGATGTCCAAATCTTAATCCCTCAGACTTGCAAATATATTCCTGACATGGCAAAAGGAATGTTGCAGATGTGACTAAATTAAGGTTCTTAAAATTCAGAGATTATCCTGGATTATCCGATGGGTTCAATGTAATCACAAGAGTCAAGGGAGAAGTGGGAGGGTCAGAGAAGGAGAAGCAAGGACAGAAGCAGAAGTGAGTGATGCAGCCACAAGCCAAAGAATGTGGGCGGCACTTAAGAGCTGGAAAGATTCTCCCC
>NW_006494614.1:59369583-59393758 GCF_000325575.1 Pteropus alecto | reverse complement strand
GCCAGGGCAACACATTGATTTTAGCCCCATAAGACCCATTTTGGACTTCTGGTTTCCATAACTGTAAGATAATACATTTGTATTTGTGTTACAGCTGCCATAGGAGACTCATATATGGTCACTGTGGCCCAGCCCTTTATCACAAATACATGACAGGTGACAGTCCTTCAGAAGAGAGCAAAGATGGGCTGGCGTGAGCTGCCCTGTATCCCAGACTTCCAGGATGCTGAAAAGGGCCAGGAGCCTGTCTCCTTACCCTGGTTGGCTGAGGTAAAGTACACACAAAAAGAAGGAACATTATAGGGTAGGAAGACAGTTGCATTAAACTAAAAGGTGACTGGAACTTTTCCAAGACCTGAGAAAGGACTCAGTGAATGCCCTAGGGTAGGGGCTAATGGGCCTGGACATCAGACTAAAGTCAAGGCTCCCATAGTTTGAGTAACGTAGAAGGCATTGGGGCTGTGGAAAGTGCACTGGACTGTGAGTCCTAACTGAGCTTGGCCCTGCCATCAAAAGACCGACCACACTCAGACAGTTCTGCCCCCGTCTCTTTGTTTCGGTTCCTCTATGACTTAAACAGGGGCTTGTTCTTGATCAGCACCTCTCAACTTTTCTTTTAGAATACTTTGTTGTTGTTTTTTTAACAGCAGACTCCTGTCTTCAATCAAAATCTATCTTGTATGACTTAATTTGTTAAGATAATATTCATAATAACTGCGAGCCCTTAAATGGGACTTACTTTACCCCAGACACTCTTCCAAGCACCTTATAAATGTAAATTGATTTGTTCAATATTCACAACAAATCAATAGATACGTTCTATTATCTTCATTTCACAAATGAGTGACTCGAGGCCCAGAGAGGTTAAGAGACTTGCTGAGGTTCGCCGGGGAGAGAAGTGGTAAATTCTCGATTTGAACCCATGCGCTCTGGACCTAAAGAGGCAGAGGGACAGGTTGGGGGAGATTTAGAGGTGGAGTCAAGATAACTAATAAAGGGGGGAGGGGAGGAGGGGAGACAGAGAGAGAGGAAGGGATCAAAACAGCATGAGCTTGAAAGATCCTTTTGGAGTCTGGCCAGTGAGAGGTGTTTCAGCAGCCACGGGGAAGGGCGAGATTTGGGGAAGAGGGACAAAGCGTCTCCCTCCCTGACAGGTGATCTGCGGGTCTGGTGTCTCTGAATGGGCTGAGTGTGGAGACTGGGCCTGTGGGGCCTCGGCGCTTATGTGGGGTACACTTAGAGACTCACTATGGGAAACTGATCAGAGTAGAGCTGCCGTGGTGAGGCGGGGAGTCTCATCTCTGTGTCCTCCCCTTTGTCACCCCCCATTGCTGCAGAATCCTTGGGCTTCGAGCAACACTATTTGAGAACCACTACCCTAGACCACTTCTATTCAATAGGCTTTTCTGCTCCTTCATGGATTCATCCCCATAGCCCAGGCCACGGAGCCCACTGAGGCCAGCAGCTCCTGCCACCCACTCCAGGTAGCTATGGAAGACTTAAGCTCAGATCTTCTTTATTCCCAGATCCTCACATCGGAACTCAAAGTCTCTGCTAAGTGTAGATTCCAACCAGCAAGGTGACCTTGAGCAAGCTTCTTCCCCAGGCCTCCAGACTTCATCTGCAAAACTAAGCTGACAATGATAACTCACCTTTGGAAGCCAAGAGACTGGGCCAGAACCTTTTAAGAAAATTAAGACGAGCCAGTGTACATTAAACACCTACATGAGAAGATAATTTTGCAATTTCGGTCATCACTGCTTCGACTGTCCTCACTTGACCAGTGAGAAAACAGAGGCCGAGAGAGAAGTGACTGACCAAGGACACACAGCAAGGTAGGGAAGTGCAGAGCCGAGGCTGGGCCCTTAGAACTATGCCTCTTGCTGCTCACGACAAGCCACCAGCCAAACCCATAGAAGGAGCCTGCTCTGTGGCTTCTGGTGTGACCTCCCCAACCCCTCTATTATTCTCATATTTTTTTACAAATGAGGAAACCGAGGTTCAGAAGTACTAAGTCACCTGCCTACGGGCATCCAGACATTCGCGTTGGAGCCGGGGATCCAGGTGTATGTGATTCCAGGTTCACATCTCTTTCCAGTCCATCATGCAGCCTCCGGAACTCCCACCTAGCACTGGGAGACTGGGCTTCTCCGAACCTGTCCCAAGCTTAGGCTGGTTTAAAGCAGCAAAAAGTTCCTCCTGCAGCCTCCACCTGAGCACCTGCCTGTCATCAGCACACCTTGAGGAGCCTCCGGGTTGCCAAGGACAAGTAGCTGCAAATGCCTCGGCCCCAAGTTGTCCTCTGCTTTTTCCAAGTTATGCTCCTCCTTGGAAGAGAGAGGAGGACGGCTCTCCTTGCTTCCAGGCGGTTGGCAGAACAGCGGCTGCTGCTGCTCCTGCCTGCTGCCTGGCTGATGGAGAGATTATTTCTAAGCCCTTCCCATTCTCCACCGCCCCCCCTTCTCTTGCAGGACCACACTGGCTGTCCCTGTGGGACTCAGAGTGCAGAGCCCGCAGCTGAAGCAGGACAGCTGGCACAGCTCTCTCCTAGCAGGAACCCCTCAGACCCTCACCTCTCATGGGGTAAGGGACTTCTTGGGTCCTTTTAAAAATTCCACCCACTCCCCCAGGGCTATTCGGCAGCTGCTGGAGAGAGAGATGCAGAATGAATGGACTTTGGGTTTCTGGAGGAGGCAAGAAAAGAAAGATTGGAAACTAACTCTGCCAGAAACTGCTGTGTTTGGGATTTTTCCCCTTCATCTCCACCACAAACCTGTCTCTTCCTGGGGCATCGAAACATGGGCTCCCCTTGCCCAGCAAAGAAACAGCTGGAAACGGGCTCCCTGAGACAGGAGGGTGAGTTAAACTTCAGGGGAAGAAGTTAGTGTTTGCTGCAGGGGTGGGGGTTTGCAGGACACTGTGAGGCATCCTTGGCCTAAGTGCTGTTTTAGTGACTACCTTTTAATGCTCTGGAAGGAGCTTCGTGTGCCGACTGTTTTGGGGGGCACTGGATTGCAAAAGTTGGGGTTGTGCAGTGAATGCAGAAAGGGCAGCTCTTTGGGTTCTAGAAGGAGCCCCAGGCTGGGAGACAGAGTCCTGAGTTGGAATCGGATTCGCTGTGTGACCTTGGATGAGTCACTTCAACTCTCTGGGTCTTGTTTTTTTGCAGTCAGAAAATGAGAATGCTCGGGAACAGCTCCCTGAATTTCCGAATACTCTTCTCTTTGCAGGCTGCTCATCTTCCTCTGGCCATACGTTGTAAACGAAGTAATACATGCAGAATAACAGAATGTTGTGTGGGGAGCAAGTGTGAAATGCATAGGCTGTGATTCAACTCTTCGCTGTCTGCCGGAATCCAACTGGCTCGAAAACTGAGAGGAAGTTTTATTTCCATCCAGCTGCCGTGTGTTTCTCTTGATTGGAGTGCATTTCGTAATGTAAGGTTATAGATGCTCTGGAAACAGCTCTGGCTACAATGAATAGCATAGGAAATGGTTGCAGGATGCTGAAGATGAGAACTGTTGTGGAGGTGATTTTTCAAACACATGGGCTAAATCTAAAACCCTGTTCTAAGTCGAGTGCCCCAAATAGGTCTGAAAGGGAGAGAGCGTTAGAGGCCCCTTCATTTTGCAGATGGCAAGATTGAGTCCCAGAGAGGGGGAGTAACTGGCTCAAGGTCACACAGCAAGGGTGGCTGAGACAAGCACCCGATGAACGTGGAAGAGCACTGTCACAGATAATAAAGTCCTCCGAATGAGAAAGTAAATAGGAGGGATGAGGGGTCATTGTGGAGCTTCTCCTGAGAGCCAGATGCCATGCTAAGCATGGTCACATTCCTCCTTACTTAATCTTCCCATGCCTCTGTTTCTTCACCTGTAAAATGGAGATCCTAACGTCTACCGCACGGAGTTGCTGAGAAATGTTAATATAAGGAAGCATAAAGATGGGTGCCTGGCGCATTGGGAGCATCTAGAAGTGTTCTTAAAATATACTTTATGTATCTTACTGCGTGTAACCCTCACTGTGCTCCATGAGGTGGGCATTCGAACTAATCCAGCTGTATAGATGAAGCGAAGGGCTTAGAGAGGCTGAGTAATCCACCTGTGGTGGCAGTGACCTTGAGGACCCCTTACACTCTTAAGCTCTATTTTTACCAACTGGACCTTGCAAGGTTAGTACGAGTCTTGTCATGAAATGAACGGTGCTAGATCAGAGCAGTTAAGGCACATGCCCAAGACCACACAGCCTGAAAGTGGCACAGCTCAGGACTGAGCTCCCCAAGACCCAGTCCACAAGGAGATTCTTCTGAGGTTTAAGTGTGTGCTCCATCAGGAAGGGATGTCATTGTCTTCTTTTGTTCACTGACAGGTCCCAAGTATATAGTAGGTGCCCAATAAAGCTGTGTTGGATGGAAGATTAAAAGAATGAATAATGCAGATACAGTTGCAGGAAAGCAAGCATGACACCTAGGACTCTGCCCCGAGACTGATTTCTCCCGTTTTCTTGTTCTTTTCCCTTGGGGTGCCAGGACATCTTCGGCGATGGCCATGCCTTCCAGAGTCAGGGGCCTGCATCCCAGACACTATCATTTCGGCTCCTGCAGCCCTTTGAGTCATCTCTTGCCTGGCTCCGTGGAGCCACCGTCCATCAAGGGCCTTTACTACCGCAGGGCCCGGAAGGTGGACGCGCTGGATGCCTCCCCGGCGGCAGACCTGAAGAAGGAGATCCTGGTGAATGTGGGGGGCAGGAGGTATGTCCTTCCCTGGAGCACGCTGGACGAGTTTCCCCTGAGCCGCTTGAGCAAGCTCAAGTTCTGCCGGAACCACGAGGAGATCGCCCAGCTCTGCGACGATTATGATGAGGACAACCAGGAATTCTTCTTCGACAGGAGCCCCAGCGCTTTCGGGATGATCGTGAGCTTCCTGGCAGCCGGCAAGCTGGCCCTCCTGCGGGAGATGTGCGTGCTGTCCTTCCAAGAGGAGCTGACCTACTGGGGGATTGAAGAAGCCAACCTGGAGAGATGCTGCTGGCGGAAACTGATGACGAAGCTGGAAGAGCTGGCCGAGCTGCGCAGGGAGGAGGCCCTGCTGCAACGGAGGGAGGCGTGCGGCCCTGCCGTGGACACCTCCCGCTGCGGGCTCTTCATGAACTGGCTGCGGGAGACGGTGGAAAACCCGCAGTCGGGGCTGCCCGGGAAGGTCTTTGCTTGTCTGTCCATCCTCTTTGTGGCCACCACAGCGGTCAGCCTATGTGTCAGCACCATGCCCGACATGAGGGCCGAGGAGGACAAGGTGAGTGGCTTCTGACCAGGGTCCATTTCTCCATCAAGCACAGTGCCCAGGGCCCACGAGATTTAAGGCCCATGAAAATATTTTAAGGTCATTTAAAACAAGAGAGAAAAAATGCATGTTATCCAGCATGGAGCATATTCATCTGTAGGTCAATGCAGTCATAAAAAGATAATTTTTAATGTACTTTTTGGAGGAAGAGGCCCACGAAGGCAAAAGTACCTTGGACCCGTGAAAGTCATGAGGTGGCCCTGCCTCTGATAGTGAACCTCGGACATTGACAAAGCCACCCTTGGCCTTCGCGGGCCAGGCAGGTCCAGCCTCACTGCTCCTGGCTCTGTGACCTCTGGCAAACTGCTTCGTTTCTCTGAACCTCGGTTTCCTCCTCCATAAAGTGCGTAATATTTTTATGAAGTTTCACACATTCCATGCATTTGCCATGCATTTATTGAGCAGCTACTCTGTGCCGCGTACTATGCCTGGCCAGAAGTCCCTGCCTTCTTGAACCAGCCTTCGGTGGGCATCCTAGCTCTGTTTTCAAATGAAGAGACTGAGGCACAGGGCATTTGGCTTCCTCAGAGTTGGAGTAAATATGCTGATAGTGGCAGAGATACTCATTCCTCAGTTTCTCTGCTTTTTACTTCGCTCCTGAGCTTCTCGGACAGACTCACTGGAACTGAGAGATGAGTTAACTTCCAAGTGACTGCCACAGAAGGCAAAAGCAAAAAGCTTTCTGGCCTACTCTGCACTCTCTTTCCAGGGAGCTGTGGGGATCCCAAGAGCCCCCAGGGGGTCAGATAGTCTGAGAAATGAGATAAGAACCTAATATTTTGTTGGGAAGGTTATTGGAGAGATTCAAACTAGGTTGAACTGGGTTGTTTCCTAGTTTTAAATGTCACTCCTGCCCTGCTCTATACTCCTCTATGTCTCCCCATCACCCTAACTTAGAGAGCTTACATTATAGTAGGTGGAGGGGCCCATAAACGAAACGCATACGTAAGACACTGCGCACTGTTTGTGGCCTATAACCATTGTCAGTCGATATAAATTCCCTCCCCTTAAAGATATATTCCAGGGCAATATGGTAGGATCAGAGAACTTTCCAGATAGAGAGGACTTAGGATGGAGAACCAGCCCATTCCTCACAAAGAATAGGCTCTCACTGATTATTTGTTGAATAAAATGCATCTTGTCCCGCCTATAAATGTTTTGTCCTAAAGCAAACCAACCAAAATGTTTCAACTTTAACCAGCTTTTTTCCCCGTAGAGGACTGTAGCTCCAATCGTAGGCATTTTTTTCATTCTTTAGCATGATATCATGTGATTTAAAAACCTGCTCATTCACAGAAATATTTCGATATGGACACGGCTGTAAAAAGATTAAGACAAAATAAGTGGCCTCTGTCCTCCAGCACCCAAGGGTGCCCTTGATCCCAGTTTCTGAGGAAGGACGCCTGGATTTCCACCAGCTTGTTCCTCTTAGAGATTTTCAGGGAACCGGGATTTAGACCGTGCAGAGGGGCAAGTTCTTTTCAAAGCCTAATGCTTTGAAAATTACCTAGGGTATGAACCTATGCTTGGCTTAATGGAAACTCAGAAAATCAAACTAGAGGTGGGCAGGAGGCCCGCCGAACCGCGTAGCCCCAAGCGTGAGCGGAGGAATCAGGCTGCCGTTGTTGTTCCGGGGGTGAGAGGGCCGTAGTGCCTTTCTGTGTGCTGCCCCGAGAGAGGCTGTGGCCCTCATGCAAGTGTCTATTTCCCGGTCTCACTAATAATAGTAATTGAGGGAGCCAGGAAGCTGAGGACTGGGCTGTCTTTGTTCTTTCAAGACCATGTCCTTACATTTACACAAAAAGATGATGTGTCTCCCACCACACGTTTGCCCTCAGGAATGTCAGTCTGAGGGCAGTGATTCAGTGAGCTGGCCACGGGCGCTGGTCTCGGCTGGCTGCTTCTGGGGAGAGGTCTTGCTGGGAGGGGTGGGGGCCCAAGTCATCCTGTGAGGCCCTGGCAGTATTCACTCATAAATTAATGCCACCTGCAGGGGCAAACACACCTGGGATATGACCCACAGAAGCCTTCCATCAGACACAGGAGCGATGTAATGCTGAGTTGGAGAATTAGAGGACCCCAGAGAAAGCAGTCTTCCTTTTCTTTTTTCTTCTAACTTCTCCCAGCAACATATCTTGGAGTAAAGTTGGTGATCAGGGTGAAAGGTCTGTGCCAAGGTTGTAAATTAAAAGGGAGGGAGAAGGAGGCCATATAGACAGAAAGGACCAAGCCAAGTACCTGAGCACCCCCAGAAGCACTGAGACTTTGCCGGACTTTTTGGAGGAGCCCATCCACGATGGGATGAAAGAATGATGGTTATGAAGCGGCCCTCATGAGGCTGGCTGGCATTTGACAGAACAGACTGGATCCTTGTAGCTTTGGAAAGTAGATACCCCATTTTACAGATGAGGACACTGAAGCTCAGAGAAGTTTGATCACTTTCTTAAGCTCACAGTATGCAGAGGGGCCAAGATTTGCGTTCACCTCGGCTTGGCTCTAAAAAAGTCTTCCAATGCTGGGCCACTCCACATATGGTCCAGACACTCGGCCTCAGTGACACTTAGTGTTTCTGAGGCAGCCAGACTCTGTGAACTGCTTCTCTGTCCAGTATGATGCTTCAGACTGCAGATGTTCTGGGTGTGAATCTCGGCCTTACCCAGTTATGAACTCATTGATCTCAGGAAAGTCAACCACTTTGGGCCTCAGTTGCCTTATCTGTAAAATGGGGATGCTGTTAGCCCTTTCCAGTGAAGATTAAACGAGTCATTCTTGTAAGTAGTTAGAACAATAACTTGTAAGTAGTGACACAAAAAAGTGCTCAATAAATGTAATCATCTTCATCATCATTATCCACTCATTAGGTACTTGTTAACAGGAAATTACAACATTTATTTTTTCATTCCTTTGACAATAGTTAAGTATTTCTTCTAGGTATATTCTTCTAGGTGTTGGATATAAAAGAAGACAAATTTCTTACCTTTTTACAACTTATGTTCCCATCATCTGTACTCTATATTTAAAAATTGAGGTGAAATTCTCATAACACAAAATTAACCATCTTAAAGTGAGCAATTAGTTCGGTGGCAACTTACTAGAGTCACAGTGTTGAGCAGCCAACACCTCTATCAAGTTCCAAAGCATTTTCACCACTCCAGAATAAACCCCAAGCCCATTAGGTAGTCACTCCCCATCTCTCCCACCGGCAACCACTAATCTACTTTCTGTCTCTATGGATTTACCTACATCAGACATTTCATATAAATGGAATCGTACCATACGGGGTCCCTTGTGTCTGGCTTCTCTCACTCAGCATAATGTTTTCAAGGTTTATCTATGTCGTAGTGTGTGTCAGCACTTCATTCCCTTCTGCAGCTGAATAATATTCCACTGTCTGATATGCCACCATTTGTTCACCAATCCATCTGATGATGAATGCTGCCATTTCCCAGGTTCTTTGCTTCCCTCCGCCCAAGTCTTCTGCCAAGTTTGTCAGCCCTGCCATTCATCCCTCGCGCCCTTCCACACAGCCTCAGTCTTTGCCGGCAGCTCCGCTGCTGAGAATACCTTCCCTCCCACTGGGGGAGGCTGAAAGTCACGGCCAGCTGTAGCTGAACACTCACGCCTCCTCTCTTTCTCGCTCTTTCCTGTTACGGAGCTATCCTAATGGCTTCAGACAGACGGTACCTCATCATGGAAAGGAGCCAGAATTTCTATTTTGCTAGTCCTGGGTTCGAATCTCAGCTGTAGTGCTCCCTGGCTCTGTCCTTGGATGAGTCACCCTATTTCTCTGTGCCTCTGTTTCCTATAAAAGCGGATAATGATAACACCTGCTCAGAGGGTGGCACTAGGGCTGAATGATCCTATTTATCATGTGCCGACACAGAGTGAACACTCACTGTTTTTATCTACCCTTTGAGACTCAGGTCACACCCCTTCCACCTGCTCATCTGCTTTGCTCATCAACTTTCCCTTCAGCTCCATGGAACCCAAATGGCAGTAGCAAAGTCAGCGTCCAGTCGGCTCAAATGTCTTCTCTGTTCGTTTCCAGGAACAATGCCCTCCTTATGTGGGTGCAACTCAACTTTTGGGCTGCAATTTCCACCTCCCCACCTTTGATAAAAAGCCCGGTGCTGGAGCCAGCTTCTCCTCCTCTCCTGTCCTTTCCTTGGATCATGAATCAGCTTCATAAAGAGCTGTCCGCTCTTTGTAGCTTCCCTGTGTTCGGTGACATTTGGTAATTGCTCTAGGGAGTTCGTCTTAACCTGTTTTTTTTTTTTTTTTTAATTTTTGTTTTTTTCTCCTGCCAGCTGAGTCTGCCTATTTTCCAACCAATAAGAAGTGTTCCCCACTTCCTGGATAGGGCCCACTTTTCCTGAGTCTGTGTAGTTCACGCTGTTCCTCCTGCCTAGTCATGCTCCCTTCGCCTCCTCCGTGCCTAGTTCCTAGCCACATCTGCTTAGCCCCAACACTCTCAGAGCCCCTGTGTCCCAGCATTGGGGAGTTGGGGCAGCTGGGAAGAGGGCGTGCAGGGGAGGGAGAAGACCTGGGGCGGAGGGACTACAGCTCAAGGTGAAGGGGGAGTAGGGGGAGAGTTGTAGAAGGGGTGTAAAGGAGGGGAGAGATGGCAGAGAGGAGGGGGAAGCCAGGGAGAGGAATGAGTCAGCAGGGCCAGGCCCCAAAGAGTCTCAGAGGAAGCTGCCGGGACCTGAGGCCAGAGCCAGAGGCACAAATGAGGAAGATCACAGGCAGGAGAGGGGTGGGGGGAGAGAGGGAGGCCCCAGCTGCTGAATGGAGCAATGGGACCAGCACTGAGCTAAAGAGGAGGTGAGAAGTGGCTGAATCTGGCCATATTCCCAAGGGGGAGTTGGCAGGCTTTGACGTGAGAGAGAGAAGGGTGTGAGAAAAGCTCCAAGGTCAAGAATTCGGCCCTGAATCCCTCCCACATGGAAGTTCTAAAACTGGCCCTTACTGAACCTGCGGCGGTCTGCCGGGCAGCCTGTCCAGATGGACAGTGACTTTGCCCTCAAGGACAGTGACTTTGCCCTCGGAAAGCCCTGCCTGCCCTCTTACCCCAGAGCCTTTCAAAGCCGCTCTGCTCTGCAGCTTTGGAAAGGGAGTCGGGGCAAGGCTGCGGGACCAGCACTCATGCATCCGCAGCCGGGACTGACTCAGCCCCTTCAGACTCAGACCCTGGTTTCTTTTTTGCTAAGATATAAATCACGCACTCAACTATTCACCCTCTTAAAGTGCACAAATCACTGGGTTTTAGTATAGAGTTGTGCGGTCATTACCACTATCTAATTTGAGAACAATTTTATCACCCCAAAAGGAAACCGTGAACATGTTACCAGCTCCTCCCCGTTGCCCCCACTCCCCTCAGCCCGAGGCAACCATGAATATACTTTCCGTCTCCACGGGTTTGCCCTTTCTGGACACTTCATATAAATGGAACGATACAATATCTGGACTTTTGTGTCTCGCTTCTTTCACTAAGCATAAAGTTTTCGTGGTTCATCCATGTCAAAGCACGAATCAGTACTTCATCCTTCTTTATGGCTGAGTAATATTTCATTGTACAGATAGAGCACATTTTGTTGATCCATTCATCAGGTGATGGGCATTTAGGTTGTTTCCATTTTTTGGCTGCCATGGACATTTGTGTACGAGTTTTGGGGTGGACGCCTGTTTTCAGTTCCTCTGGTATATGTCTCGGAGTGGACGTGCTGGATTAGATAGCAAATGTATGCTTAACTTTTTGAGGGACCACCAACCTGCTTTTCACAATCGTTGTACCATTTTACATTCCCGCTCGCAATGCTTGGGGGTTCTAATTTCTCCACATCCTTGCCAACCCTTGTTATTTTTTGTCCTTAGAATCATAGTTATACTAGTGAGTGTGGATTGGTATCTTATTGTGGTTTTGATTTCTGACCTTTTTTATTGTCAACTCTTCATGATGGAAAATTTCAGGTACTTACAAGGTAAACAGAATAATATAATGCACCCGAAGTCCCCACAACTCTCCACATCCGCCATTCTTATTCTTTCTCTCTCCTCCCCCTCCCTATCCCCGGTTGCTTATTATTATTCATTTTATGTTTTACAGTTTTATAGGTAAAATTTGTATACATTGAAATGCACCAATCTTACCCGTCCAGTTTAAAATGGGATATCCGTATCATCCCCCCAAATTCTCTCGTGTCCTTTCACAGTCGATCCCTACCCACCCAGAGGCGGCCGCTGTTTTGGTGATGTTGCTCAGCCCAGGGGAGTTTTGCCCGTTCTTGAACGTCACATAAACGGAGACATCCACCAGCCTTATCTTGCCCACATTCTGTCTGTCAGATTCATCCATGTGGTTGCATCGCTCACACTCCCAGCTTTCCTAGGCTGACTCATGTACGAAGGAACCAGAATATACCTCATTTTCGCTGGCGACATGAGGATGACCAGCACTCTGTTTTGCCCAGGACTAAGGGGGTCATGGTGACCTGAGACTTTCCATGCTCAAACCCAGAAGGTTCTGGGCAAACAAGAATGAGTGGTTCGCTCCACTTACAAAAAACAACCAGAAACTTTATGGGCGAGAGAAAAAGTAACTTTTTTCTTTCCTTTCTATTTTCTTCAAATATTGGCTGGCCTTGGAATTATTTCCTTAGCGTGAGCCCCACGAATCCCCACCACCCCGACACTGGCTGCTAACGGGGCATTTCCCTGAGGCCCAGTGCTGGGAAGCTGCTTTAAGGATGTGGAGCGGAGCAGCAGTGCCCAGGGGTGGGGGGCGGGGTAGGGGGGTGGCGGGACATGGGGCAGAGCTTGCTGCAGTGCAGGGAGGCGGCCGGCTTGCCAGGGCCAGGGCCAGGCCCCAGGAAGGAGGTGGGTGGTGCATGACTTGAATATCCAAAAGCCAGCACTGGAGGCAAAGGAAGGACCCACAGAGCTTTCTCCACCTCTCAGGAGTCACCTTCCTGAGATTTGGGGTCACTAGTCTAGAACGGTTATACTCAGCTATAAGTGTCTCCTAAGCCGGAAGGAAAACTCCCAGAATGTTAGAGATGAAAGAGGCTTTGTAGGGAAGAATCTGGGCCAGATTCAGAAAAACTTCCAGGTGCCTCTGAGTCAACAAGGGTTTTTGCCAAAATGCAGGTCCCTGGGCGCTACTCCAAGGTTTTGATTTTGTGATGGGGGCCCAAGATTCTGTATTTATAATGAGCATCCTGGGAGAGTCTGATGCAGGATATTCTGAATCAGCTTTGAGAAATACTGATACTGTTCCAACCTCTTTATTGGAAACTGAAGCACAGAGAGGGGCAGTAACCACTGCTTGGTCACACAGCAAATTTGTAGCAGGATTGGGGAACTGGAATCCCAAATTCCCGAGACCTCCAGTATCCTGAAGCAAACCCGGGCAGTCATGGCAAAGACCTCCCAGTGTGTTGGAGAATTTCCTCAGCTTCCTATAAAGTCCAGTGGTAACAGAAGGATATTGTCACCCTTAAACTGACCAAGCAGACTATGTCTGTGATCAGTCAATCATCTCATAAAGATAGCTACACTGTACCATGTGCCTGCAGGTCCTGCAGCCTGCTAGCTAGTTTACATGTTTGGTCTCTATTCATCAAAACAACTTCCAGGGTATAAAACTGAAAGTCCAGAGGGACCAAATGGGATGCCTGCAGAAGTAGAAGTGTGGAATTTGAGCCTGTGGAATTTGAGATGCTCTGGACTCCATGACCTCAACAGGACTCCCACAGTCTCCCACCCCTTGGTAGCCCAGATACGAGTTAAGAGAGAAAGCTGCCCAGCCCTGGACAGGCAAACAGAGATCAGGACAGACCAGCAGCCAGACATAAAGGACATTTCAATTTAGTATTCCTGTGGGCTCAGGCACTGGAAATAATTTCTTTTTCCACTTCAGAGCCTTTTAATCCAAAGAAAACTGCAGTTGTCAACATGTTGCTTTTTACTGAGGCAACTGGCTTCAGTCATTCATTTACTCATCCATCGTATATATACTATTTTCAACTCTGACTCCACATTAGAATCATTTATGGGATTCTAAAAAATTCTACTGCTCAGGCTCAAACCTAAATCAATTAAATTAGAATCTCTGAGGTCCCAGCCCAGACATCGGGATTTTTTTTCAAAGCACCCCCGACTTCCACCTGTCCCAGGTGATTCTGATGTGCAACCAAGGCTACGAACCACTACACTGGACCAGTGCTTCTCAAATTTGTTAAAATGTAGATTGTGATTCTTTGGGGATGCAGTAGGGCCCAAGATTCTGTGTTTCTAACAAGCTCCCAGGAGAAAGTGCTGTTTCTGGCTCGAGGACCACACTTAGAGTAGCAGAGGGGCTGGTAGGAGAGGCAAGGTGTGTGAATGATACAAAAATGAATCCACGACAGCCCCCACATAGCTGGAATCTCCCAGAGAAACAGACCCTGTATGAACAGATGCAATCCATGTCACAGGACCATTCTAAGGATGTGGGAGCTCTCTCTGCCCCACGAGCCTCCAAGCCCCCAGAAACGATATCTGCTTCTCTAGTGCTTTACCCCCAGAGCCTAGCTCGGATCCTGGCACAAGGCGAACCCTCCATACATTTTTGTTGGAGGAATGAATAAGAGATGGCAGGCAAAGAAGTTACAAAACAGAGTATGGTGACTGAGAGATCGTCTACTATGTATGTGAGCTCAGGCAAGTCATTTCACTGCCAGAAACATGTCCTGGGCCATAAAGTAAAGTCGTAATGCCTGCGTCACTGTGGGGCTTAGGTGACTACACTAGAACAGTGTCTGGTATGCAAGAGAAGCTTATATTGGAAAAAGGTGAAGTTTGGCTTCTATAACAAAGAAGCTCCAAGGCAGAATGGGTTTAAAGGAAATAGAAGTCGATTTCTCTCACAAAGAGCAATCAAGGTGATGGGTAGTCTCATTCTGAGACCCGGATTTTTTTCACCTTGATGCCTCATTTTCCACTGCAGCGTTGGTCTAATCTGCTGGTTCTAAGCTGGGTTGCAGGGCCAAGAGAACTGTCCCAGCTCCCAGGGAGGGTGTGCAGAAATTCACACCAACATCTTAATTCCTGGAACCGGAGGTGGCATATATCACTTCTATTTACATCCCACAGGCGGGGACTTAATTATTTAGCCACATCTACCTGCAAGGGAAACTAGAAAGGTGGTCTCTGATCTAGCTAACCAGCCACATGCCCAATCACAATTTGATAGCTATGTAAAAAGGGGATTTTGGTGGACAACTAACAGTCTACAGCACAGCTCAATCAGTGTAGATAGATAATATATAGAATGCATTGAATCTTTATATATGGAATCTACGTATATGGAATTTATATCTATATCAATATTGATTCCCTATATCCCTATATCAATATTGATATCTATATCAATCTAGAAATATGGAATCTCTTTTCCACATGGATATTTCCCCCCAGCGCTGTTGCCCCTCCACTCACCACCCTGCGTTTTGTTGCCTCTTTAGGGTGAGTGCTCTCAGAAGTGCTACTACATTTTCATCGTGGAGACCGTCTGCGTAGCCTGGTTTTCCCTGGAGTTCTGCCTGCGGTTTGTCCAGGCCCGGAACAAGTGCCAGTTCTTCCAAGGCCCCCTGAACATCATCGACATCCTAGCCATCTCCCCCTACTACGTGTCCCTGGCGGTGTCCGAGGAACCCCAGGAGGACAGCGAGAGGCAGAGCAGCAGCTCCTACCTGGAGAAGGTAGGGCTGGCACTGCGCGTGCTACGGGCACTGCGCATCCTCTACGTCATGCGCCTGGCCCGCCACTCGCTCGGGCTGCAGACGCTGGGCCTCACCGTGCGCCGCTGCACGCGGGAGTTCGGCCTGCTCCTCCTCTTCCTCTGCGTGGCCATCACCCTCTTCTCCCCTCTGGTCTATGTGGCCGAGAATGAGTCTGGCCGGGTCCTGGAGTTCACCAGCATCCCGGCCTCCTACTGGTGGGCGGTCATCTCCATGACGACAGTGGGCTACGGCGACATGGTCCCGCGCAGTGTGCCGGGCCAGGTGGTGGCCCTCAGCAGCATCCTGAGTGGGATCCTCATCATGGCCTTCCCAGCCACATCCATCTTCCACACCTTCTCACACTCCTACCTGGAACTCAAGAAGGAGCAGGAGCAGCTCCAGACCCGCCTCCGCCGCCTGCAAAACTCTACCACTGCCAGTGAACGTGAACTTCTGAAAGACGTGGATGACCTGATTCTGGAGGGACCCACCTCGCCCATCAAATATATTTAACTAAAAACCTCTCATGAATATGCTGGGACTTCAACCCATCCCCCTTGGCTAATATGGGCTCAAGAACACCAGGCATAGATAAAATGGTGATATGCTTCCAGAGCTCAGGGAATACTTCCAAAGCTAGGAGGAGCTCAAGGCCAAAGACATGGGTCGCTGTGATTCTTGACTGGCCATGACAATCTGGGCTGACCTTATCGATGTCACTTGGCTTTTTCCTCTCTCCCTGCCCATCACTGAGCACATCCAGTTTTGCTGGGTTAAGTCAGGCTTTCTTATTTCCTTCCCAGCAGAGTCTTCAACACCCCAGCTCAAGCTGGTCCCAGATGTCCGCAGAACCAAGCCTACAGAATTCTGTTCCTCCCTTAAGACTCTTTCCTGGAGGGTCCAGTCATTGCAAACCCATCTGATCAGATTTCCCCACCCGGCCTATCATGGGTTCCAGCAGAGATCAACATGTTCTCTCTCCGTTCACCACCGCCAATGGTTTTCCTAGTGCAGCGCCCCCCCGCCCCCCGCCCAGCTCTGGAAGCTCTTAGTCAAGGAGGCCGAAGTGCCTCTTTGCATTAAATCGGGCAGGGCGACAAGCTTGCCATTCCTCTTGACTTGCTTGAGACCTGGGCATGGGTGCCACTTGCTAGCACAGCAGCCTCTTCTTGGCTAACTGGATTCCAGGTGGGATATTCTCCAATTACCCAGTCCTTGGCCAGGACAGAGGCTAACTCTTGCAGGGCTCTTCATTGTCCCTTGAGAGAATCGATTCTACTGCTTGTTCCTCCAGGACTGCAGAGACCTCAGTTTTTCACCTTCATAGCTAAGCCACCACAGATGCAGTGTTGCTTCAGGTCAGCCTTGGGTTCTGCCACTCACTGACCCCCTGGACCATGCCCCTGATGCCAGAGGATAGAAATTCTCAGCTTATATTTAAATGTATTTACTTATGTATCCATTCATTCATGAACAGATTTGGCCCTTTGCATCCAGTGTAGGAGGCAGATGCAGGACCAAGTCATTTGAGATAAAAGCATTGCATGCTAAGACTAGAGAGGAAAATAGCAATGAATCCTGAGCAGTCGACTCGCAAAGGGCTTCACAGAAACATAGGAGGAGTTGAATGTGGAGGGATATTTGAGAGGCAAAGCTGGAAAAGTGGGTTGGGGTGAGAAGGTAGTGGACTGTGGGTGCTGTGCAGAGGATTTGGACATTTTGTTAGAAGGAGAGGAGATATTGGAGATGCTGGAGGAGGAAGTGATTTGTAGGGACTGCATGGGTGGATGATGATGACAAGCAGATGGGATGCAGGAAGAACAGTTTGGAACAGAAAACGGTTGAGCAATTCAGACAAGATTCAAGGGCCCACCTCCTGCGAGTTATTAATTGTACAAAGTGATGCCAAGCCCTGGCATCTCATCTGTTGTCCCCCCACAAAACACACCTGGGAGAGGTTTCAGTAGCAGCTTTCATGTTTGACACAGCCACACAGTTACTCACTGTTGGCTGCAAATCCCCCAGGGAAAGTGTGCTGGATTACTAACGGGTGTGGCGAGGCAATCAGGGCTCTGCAGATTGGATGTAGGTTATGTGTAAGCGCAATGGCACTTCATCACTAGGGACAAGTTACCTGCAGTTCATTTATTCTGCTCGTATTTAACGCAGGCCTACTATGGGCCAATCACACACCTTTCTCTGACCTCAATGCCAGGGTCAATACAGCTGGAGTTTCTGACCCAGGGGAGTGCCCACACCAGCATCTGGCTTCAAGCTAGCCTTGGCCTCAGGGGAAGCCCTTTGACTGCTCCAGGTGCCCTCCTAGCTGACTGGAGCACATGTCCCCATCCCTTTAGACTCCAAAAATAGGCAGAGCACATCCCAGTCCCTCCCATGCTGACATTTCATGGAGTAAAGTCTTCGCATTGTAGCACAGAGGCCGCTCACACAACGGAAGGCCATACCCTTATACAATTCAGATGAGACCTTGGCCCCTTTCCCTCTCTGTCAGCTTTAGGGATTGGGCTAGATCTGTGGTTTTCTGGCTAGAGTTCCACGAAGACCCTCAGGGCGTCTATGTGGGTGGAGAACTTTGGACCCCAAAGTGTAACATTTGTAAGTAACAATTTTTTAAAAAATCGCAAATTTCTGAACACCTTACCCACTTTCAATCAGTGCATGTCCACGGCCCCTTAAACTGAGCTGCTCACCTTGGACCAGGGAACAATCTTTGACAATCACTGGAAGGCCTGAAACCCACATCAGACCCCACATCGGCCCTCCCTCTTCTGATTGGAGACCTTTTCTGCGCTGAGTGCCTGATGCAATATCCTCACTCCAACTCTGCCTGTCGCTAGGACTGGTTTCCACCCAAGCATCTTCATTTTCCTCTGTTTCACATAGCAGTTATCTGATCAAAAGCAGGCAGGGACGGAAAGAAAAATAGGTGAGCCCAACACCAACGTTACAAGGTTCTACAGTGTCTTAGTACACACCCAATGGAAATTCTTTACTAAATTAGAAGTGGAAAATTGAAATCGATTGCTCACATGTGAGGCTTAATTAAATGCTCTATTTTTTTTCTCCCAAGTAATACCCTGAAGGACTAGTCTAGCCTTGCAGAGCAGCCTTTCCTTCATGCTGATTGGATGATGTAGAGAGGACAAGCAAGGTGCTAGGTGGTCTTTTTATCCCCATTGGCTGGAAGGAGTTTTGTGATTCCCAGAAGGGCTCGTTTTATCTGAGGCCAATGGGTGTGACTGTAGCCAAAGGGAAAAATTTTTCAGCTGTTGGTAAAGAGCTAATGGCTTCTACTTCAGTCCATTTTCATGTTATGTCATATATACATCTCCCAGAGATAACTTAAAAATGTTGGTTCAACATCTCTTTAGACAGAGTTGAGCCCCAAAAGTGACTTGGGGATGGATGGGTTAATTTTTCAAAGCAAAGTAAGTGGGGCTGCACCGACTGACTCTATTTTGGTGGCTTATAGGATCTGAGAAATTGTTAACTGGAAGGCCCATCGGAAGACAGTCTAAGCAGGGAGTTTCTTTGAGGAAGTCTGTGAACCTCTGGAGATTATGCATCACAGACTGCACAGCTTTGAAAAAGGGTCCAACGATTAGATCCTCAGAGGAATCCACGACCTCACGAAAGGGATAACAGATTAAGTAAATCAACTCTCACGTTTTAAGATGGAGAGACCAAGGCTCAGAGAAGGAAAGCCACCTGCCCGAGGCCACATAGCCAATTCATTTAGTTAAACCCAAGTATCCTAGTTCCCAGCAGAGTACTCTTTCTCGTATTTCATGCTGCAGCTCTTAGGCTCATCTGAAACTGTGCCCAAACCCCCAAAGAGAATGTTCAAGACGAGATTATGACAACATTCTGCCATGCGATCCTGGGCAGAGTAAGTAGGGTCGTCTTGGGATATCTTGGGTACCAACTCTCACTCTTCCTTCATTGTAAGACAGTGGACCCAGAAATTGATTTCACCGGGCCTTCTTTTTCTCGTCGATCCCATCAAGAGGGTGGGCAAGATGGTGGTTAAAATCCTCCCAGTGTGGGCAGTGTGTGATTCTGGAAGTAGGAGCAGGTAAGAAACAAGGTGAAAGATGAGAAAGAAAAACAGACCAAGGTCCCCGACTATCAACAGAATTGCTTCCTTAGCAAAAATCAACAAGTAGTTCACATCCGAATAGGAGTTCACTGAGATCTCGGCCCACCAGCTGCGTGCCACGTTACTACCCGCTCAACGTTGACGCTGCACACGCCAGTGCCTGGCTACATGTCTGTGTTTGCCCAGCTGCCTGCCCCTCTCCAGCGGCATTAAACTCTCTGCCTCCATTTGCTTTATTTGCTCTCTCTCTATATATTTTTTATTATGTACACATAGTATGTTTCTCTGGACCATGTGAGAGTAAGTTGACTACATCATGCCCTTAGCTTTTAGAACTTTAGAAAGTGGTAACTGGAAGGCCGATCAGAAGACCTTCGGTCTGAGGATTCTCAGCCGAGAATTTCCGTGAGGGTCTGTGACTTCTGGAGATGATATGCGACGAAGAATGTGTATGTTATATGTGTTTCAAAGTGCAAAGTGTCCAATGATTTCATCGGATTCTCAAGGAATCCATGACTCCCCCTCAAAATAAAAAGACAGGAAGCTCTAAGGTAAACCAACTCCACTGTAAAATAAAGCGCACAGGAAACTCGAAACATCTCGTTAGGTGTGTGGATCCTGAGAGCAAGGATATTCTCTTATAAAACCACAGTGTAGTTATGAACATCGGCATATTTAACTTGGATGCAATATTTTAATCAAATCTCTGTCTGTTCCAATTTTGTCAGCTGACCTAATAATATCCTTTTTAGACTTTTCCCTTCCAGGACAGAATAGAGTGTAGGATCAGATGTTGCATTTACTTGTCCTAGCTCCTTAGCCTCCTGTAACCTTGACCTTTCCTCAGCCTTTGATGTAGATGACATTGAAATTTTGGATGAATATAAAACCCCCCTTTTAATAGAATGGTCTCATTTTTTGTCCATTTCATGTCTCCTTGTGCTTAGGTTGAGGCTGTGCATTCCTGGCCAGACTCTGTATCCCTGAGGTTGTGTTCTTCTTAGAGTATCACACCTGGGGGCACCATGCTCCTCTCAGGTGACATATGAGCCCTTTATCTGGGAGGTGACCTCAAGAAACACTGGCAGGGAAGTGGAGAATGAGAGAGGGAAGGAGAGCTAAGGAGTGCTGGCCAGGCCCAGAGGTATTCAAACACGACACAAAATTAACTTCTGCTCCTGTGCAGATAGAATATGCCAGAGGGCCAGGTATGCATAGGCCACCTCAGGCTGCCTCTGCAAAAAGGAGAGATTGTCTGCCTCGCAAATAAACTAGTCCCTGAGGCTCAGAGCAGGTGATCTCTTTCCACCTGCCACCAGGAGGGAACCCTCCATTGCTCTTCCTTGACCCTGTAACTCAGGAGGGGCCGGCCTCATGGATTCTTAGAGCTAAAAGGAACTTGAGGGTCACCAGGCCCAAGCTGTCTATTTTAAAGTTGTGGACACAGAGGCCCAAGAAGGGGATGTAAGGTGGCAAGTCACACGGCCCCGGAGTGGCAAAGCCAGGACTACCCATCCAGTGCCCTCAGCTCTGTGCCTCCAGATCCTCACCCAGTACCTGTCTTGTCCAGCATTTGATGTCTAACCAACAGGCACTTGCAGGAGCACGATGTCGGTTAAAAAGAAAACAAAAAGAATGCTGCTGGCTGTCTCTATGGTCCCCGTGGCTCCAGTCGTCCCAAGCGACCCTGGCTGAGGCTGCACAGAGCCCAGCCCTGCCTTGGCACAGCCTGCTCTAGATGACACACGGAGAATGCGTGACGGTTATAACTTACCTTTTCTGTAAGGGGGACAAAGCCAAGGAAAAGGAAACCAATTTTGGAACCCTTAACTAAAATTAGTCAATCTTGCTGTTCCAAAAGCTTCCAATGTACACTGCCAAAGACCAGCTTGAAATAGGATCCCCCGGAAAGCTCAGCAGTTTCCCTTGGCACCTTCCTAAATAAGCTTTTGGGACTAACCCCCACCTCCACCCCGCCCACCCCCTCATCTCCCAGAGAAACATTAAACAATGTTAAGTGATATTGTGGCTTCTTTGGTATATTGGGGCATGTCTAGTCTCAGGGGCTGCTGGGGCTGACCTTGGGATGTGGGAAGAGGTGGGAGGGTCCCCCAAATGAGGGGTGGCAGGGGTCACAGGCCACCCATCCCAGGGCCACTGCCAAGTCAGACATCAGAAGGGACAGTGGTTGGGTCCTAGGGCAGTATTTGCTAAGTGCCTGCCGTGTGCCAGATGTTGTTCTAGCTCAGTGGAGACAGCAGTCAGTAAGATGGGGCTGACCTTGGGATGTGGGAAGAGGTGGGAGGGTCCCCCAAATGAGGGGTGGCAGGGGTCACAGGCCACCCATCCCAGGGCCACTGCCAAGTCAGACATCAGAAGGGACAGTGGTTGGGTCCTAGGGCAGTATTTGCTAAGTGCCTGCCGTGTGCCAGATGTTGTTCTAGCTCAGTGGAGACAGCAATCAGTTGCCTGTGTGGGCCTAGGCAAGGGGGAGGAGGGAGGCAGGAAAGCAGGAAGGCAGACCACAAATAAGTCAAGAAAGGAAAAAAACAGGATAAGCAGAGCTTGTGGTAAGTCCTAGGAACGAGGAGGATAGAGTGGTGATGGGAGTAACTGTACAAGAGGGCACAGGGGTGCCAGATTTGAACAGGCTTCTGAGATTGCAAGGGGTTTGCCAACATCTGGTTCCCTTACCACATTTCCAGCTTCCTTGCAGGTCAAGGGAGGCAGGGCTAGAGTTCTGGTCAGTAGAATGTGGTGGAAGGGGCACATGCCACCACAGGCTGGTTGCAAACACTCCTGCATGATCCTCTACATTCTCCTTCCCGCCCCACACCCTGCAAGTTGCAGGCAGATCCAAAGAATACTCAAAGTCCTAAAGCAGGGATCAGTAAATTACATCTGGCCCACTGTCTATTATTATAAATAAAGCTTTATTGAAACACAACCAGGTCCATTCATTCAGATATTGATTACGGAGCTTTTGGGCTACAACAGCAGAGCCGAGGTGGGCAACAGAGACTGTTATGGCCTTCAAGCTGGAGATATTTATTCTGGCCCTTTGCAGAAAAAGTTTGCCAGCCCTACCCTGAGGGCAATGGAGCTGCAAGATGGAAGCAGCCATGTCCCCAAACTCCTGCACCGCCAGCATCGATGGATTGCTCAAGCAAGAAGAAACTTCTCCTGTGTAGCCCGCTGAAAATGAGAGGTTGCATGTCATAGCAGTTGGCCCACCTTTCTACCCTGCACCCCATGGACAAAATACTCATTTCCTGTAGAAGCTTCCAAAGGCATTCGTGGGCCTGATATCCCTGGCCACTGGCCCCGGTGGAGTGAGGAGTCTGGCTCCCCAGCCACCTTCGCTAGCTCTGGTGATCTGCCACTCTGGGAACAAGAATCTGCACCCGAAGTGCAACAGCAAATCTCTATGGGGAAAACACGCACGCAAATGCATTACCACCTCATCCACAGCAGGGGCGATGTCCAAGTGTGATAGCTTCCCAGCTGACATCTACTCTAGACAATGAAATATTTCCTTTTCATGATGACCTGGACCCGTTGTTCAGTCCTATAAACGTGTCTAAAAGTCACCAGCTTCTGCCTCTGGCCCATGTCTACCTTTAGTGACAGGGCCTGGCACTCAGCAGGTGGACAGCAAATGCGAGCATCCTTCCCTTCCCACGAAGATTCCTTTTCTCTCATCTTAGTAAGTGGCCGCTGTGTGCCAGCCACCACGTCAGTACCAGGGACAAGACGGTGAGCAGCGAGACTGACATAGTCTCGCCCACAAGGAGGGTGGGCCTCCCTGCCTCCCCATCAAACTTCTCACATACACAAATGCTCCCATTTACTTAATTCTTGCATCTGCGCTAAAGACACTGAGATCTTCAGAAAGTAAATTAACGACTCCAGGCTCACCCTGGGAGAGCACTAGCCTCAGCTGGCAAGGTGAATCCGGGGTGTCAGAGGAGGACACTGGGTATGGGTGAGGCTGTGGAAAGGGGCTGGGGTATCAATGATGTGATCCACTGGGCTACCAGGCCCCTGCAGTGACAAGAGGGTATGCTGGTGGTTTTTTTCCCCAAATTTGTTCTCCAGTTATTCATCAACAAGTTTTTATTGTGCCAGACAATGGTCCAGGCACTAGGGATTCAGCAGAGAATGAAACAGACAAGGAATAAAGCAGGGTAGGAGTGAGATTACCAGAGTGAGGGGTTGCAAATTTGTAAAAGGTGACCCGGACGGCCTTTCCGAGCCATAACATTTGAGAAAATCCTGAAGGAGTGAAGGGAGCAAAGTATGCAGATCTCTGAATGAAACGCTCTGGGGAAGAAGGAACAGCAGGTGCAAAGGTCCTGAGGCAGGAATGGGTTTGGTCCTTCAAAGGATAGCATAGGGCTGCGGTGTCTGGAGTAGAGGAAATGATGGAGTGGAGAAGGAGGTGAGGTCAGGGACTAGTGGGCGACAGAGGGCAGGGCTCCCTAACGAGGCACTGGACCTGCAGCCTCTGGGGAATCTGCTTGTGCTCCCCTCCTGGCTGTGTGATGCCCCCTGCAGTGCCTAGTCTTTTCGCACAGGGTAGATCTTGTCAGTCCTTCCCAGCCCCAGTGGTTGGTGGGAAAGACCACCAACCACTGCCAACACCATTCTCGCCTATGTCCTTTTAGTAGTGGAAGCCACCCACATTGTAGATTGCTATTTCTCAGCCATTGCTGCAGCTAGGTGTGGTGTGTGACTAAGTTTGGATCGATGGGACTGTGAACAGAGTGATGAGGGGAATCTCTGAATCATGTTCTGCAAGAGGAGGCAACCTCCTCTTGAGGTGAGGATGATGGACAGTCTAGAATAAATTCTGACGAAAGCCAGAGTATGTGGCTTTGCCACAGCATCTTAGCATGTACCCAGTGTTTTCTAAACTGTCCTTTCACCCCTGAACCACGGAGCAATGACAGTTT
>NW_006494614.1:59353414-59369552 GCF_000325575.1 Pteropus alecto | reverse complement strand
GCTAACTTTTCTCTGGGTTTTACTGACTGCTTATATAGGGCAGAGAGAAAAAAGGGGCCACAACAAAATGAAAAATTTTGAAATGTTTTCTAAAACCATATTTTAGAACAAGGTTACTATTTTCTCCCTCTAACCCATTCCTGTAAAGAAGAGATCCTATACATCAGCGGTCCCCAACCTTTTTGGCACCAGGGACCGGTGCTCCTATGAGAATCTGATGCCTGATGATCTGAGGTGGAGCTGAGGCGGTGATGCTAGTGCTGGGGAGCGGCTGCAAATATAGATGAAGCTTCACTCACTTGCCTGTTGCTTACATCCTGCTGCGTAGCCTGGTTCCTAACAGGCCGCACACTTTACAGGTCCGTGGCCAGGGGGTTGGGAACTCCTGCTATACATCATTAATTTTCCATTCAACACTTGTCTGTTGGACATCTTCTACGTGGGAGACTTCACAGAAGGAGATGGAGAGAAACAATTAGTCTACCTCTGTAGCTGAGAGCAGACAGGACTGATGACAGCCGCTGCCTGAGGACTGCCAAGAGCCAGGAACAGTGTTCGGCCCACGTCCCATTTCATTTCACCATAATCGTGCAATCTTTGCATCTGTGGCTGACTCACATTTGCCAGACGAGGAAACTGAGGCTTGGAAAGGTGGAGTGGCCCCTTGGGTTCCTAAGGCCTCACTTCTGTTCAGAGGTGAAGACTATACACAGCAGAGGGACAGCATGATGCAGGGGGTGACCAGGGTTCAGAAAAGATCCCCAGAGCTCAGAGCTGCAGGAAACAGAACAGGAGAGTGATGGCAAATCTGTCCTGGAGGAAGCAGCTTTGAGTGGGGCTCAGCTAGATTAAATCACCTCCTGATTTAAATATGCTAGTGTTGGCAAAACTTCACCCAGAGGGGATTAGGCCAAAAAGACATTAGCAGACTCTCCATTTCGAAAGCAGTGTTCATCATCACTCTGCAGTAATAAATAAGCTGAGTCAAAGGAACTGAGCGAATATTCTGTAATGAGGACTGTCTTGGGAGGAAAGGATTGGACAGACAGATGTATGCAACGTGGGGACAAATATTACTTACTTGGCAGAACACAGCAGAGTTAATGTCATTTTGAATAACTTGTTTACCCAGTGAGTATGCGATTAATGAATATCCAAAGACTCATTTCATAAAACTGCAGTTTGAACGGCTGGTATAGTTCTGGATTTGGTTGTAGTCACCATTGCAGCACAAAAGTAAATCAATTTAAATTATCTCCTGGGGAAAACAATGTGCTAATAGGCTTGGGTGTTTTAAAAATTCTCTCCTTCCCTGAAAAAAAATAATCACAAGAAATCATCATTTCAAAGTTGGCCTTGAGGGGCGGGGGAAGCTAACAGTAAATAACTGTTTTCTCAGTTATACAAAAAAAAAAAAAAAAATTCAGTGCTTATCGGCCCTTTGAGACCCTCCCTCTTGCTTCAAACTTCCCTCCCTCTGGCCCACCTCGCAGCCTCCCTCTGGCCCGCCTCCCCGTCCTTTGCACATGCGCATTCCTGAAAACCCGTCTTGCTCCTCCTGCCTGGAGCGCCCTCTCCCGTCCTCCCACCGCTTTCTCACCCTCTCCCAGCACAGCTCCTGTTTTCAACCGCGAGGATTTGCGTCTCCCATCTCTGGTGGCCATTAAGAAAGAGCTAGGGTGAGAACGTGGAACCTTAGAGATAGTTTTAGGAAACGTACCATCGAGTTCTCATTTTATAAGAGTTTGGGAGTTTTGTCCAAGGTCACAGAAGCAAATCCAGCAGCAGCCAAGGCAGCCACTGGGATTGAAGGGCTTGGAAGTAGATGCCTCCCTGGGAACTGCAGCTCTACCTCGGCCTCATGTGCTCTTCTGGAAGATAGATATCCAACTTCACCGTGTCAGTTTCCTCACCTGTAAAATGCTTCTCTGGTGCAGAGTTGGTGGGAGGCTTAGCTTCCTAGAGCTGCCATACAAGACACCACAGACTGAGTGCCTTCAAACAATAGACATTTATTCTTCAAGCTCTGGAGGCCAGAAGTCTGAAGTCAAGGTGCTGGCAGGCCTGGTTACTTCTGGAGACTAGGGAAAAAAACAGTCCCAGCTTCTGGTGGCTCCAGGCATTCCTTGGCTTGTGGTAGCATCACACTTATCTCTGCCTCCATCTTCATATGGCCTTCTCCTGTGTCTACCTCTTCCAAGGACCCCAGTCATTGGATTCAGGGCCCACCCTAATCCAGTATGACTTCATCTTAACTTGATTACATCTGTAAAGACCGTATTTCTAAATAAGGTGTCTTTTACAGGTTCATCTTAACTTGATTACATCTGCAAAGACCTTATTTCTAAATAAGGTGTCTTTTACAGGTTTCACGTGAATGTGAATTTGGGGGGACACTATTCACCCCAGTACACCCACAGGGCTCCAGGCCCTACCCACTTGCAGAAATCCAGGGGACCTTAAGGGCAGGAACTGGGGCTGCTGTCTGCCCAGGGCCCCGCCTTCCCTTCTGACGAGGGACTACCAACACTCACAAGGTCCAGGCACCTTTCAACGCAGGGATGCTCAGACTCGCTGAGCTTGCTCAACTAGCCAGCGGGGGGTGCCCAAGAGCAGGCACTGCCCTTCTCCGCTGCTCCTCCCAGGGAGAGTCCTGGGAAAAGAAGGGAGGCTGGACTCTCCATGACACTGAAGAGGGAATGCTCCCACACCCCTTGCCAACAGCCTGGCCCCAGCACAACGTGGCCTCAGCCCTCCCCGGAGCATGCAGGCTGGAAGGCAGGGAGGAGCTAGGGCTGGTGCTGCAATTAGTAAAAAAATAATTGCAAAAAGTAATTCTGCGAGGAGACGCCCGCCGAGAGCTCAGCCATGACAGGGGCTTCTCCATAAACAAAAGGACTCCAGGCTACCCCTACCCGCCAAACAGCAAACACACAGAAGCACCAGAAACAGCTTTATTCAAGCCCAAATCCGCAGCAGCCCCCATCCCTCCACCACATCATGTCCCTCCCTCCAATCCCGATTTCACCCTGTGTAGCTCTACTCAGCTCCAACCATTCCCCACCCCTCCCCCAGGAACAGCGCTCCTCCAGGAGGGTCCAGCTCGGCTCACGGACCTCAGGCCTGAGGTCTGTTTCAGCTTCTGAATTTGCCCACCAATGGTTTTGAAGGCCAAGCCCCCAGGCCCTGCTGTTCCAGGAGGAGAGACAGCTGCTGGCGTGCCTCCTGGTAGGTCCCAGCCTAGGGCAAGAGATGAGAGGGTGTGAAGAGATGGTGCTTGCTGGGGGTGCAGAAGGAAGAGGGCGGGAGGGGTGGGGGAGCAGCTGACCTTGGCCTCCTCATAGGTCTTCAAGGCCAGGAGGTGGGACTTCCCGAGAGCTTGGGCGGCCTGGCGGAAGGCCCGGAGAAAGGCCGCCTTGCAGAGGCGGGAGGGAGGCCCAGGGGCAGCACTGGAGATGGAGAGAAAAGAACAGGGAGATCAGAGGAAGGAAAAGATGAACTGAACTAACACCCGCACCACGCCCCTCACACCATCTCCTTTCAAGTCATGACAATCTCAGGGGATATCGTGGGGTGTCATGGGTGGGTAACAGAAGCGCAGGCCATGGTCATAGAGCTGTAAGAGGCTGAGCTGGGATTAGGACCCAAGCTGGTGGCTCGATGCATGCTCTTATCTCACAGGCAGGGAGATGGGGAGCCCTCACCACCAGACCCCTTCTCCAGCCCACCCACGGGCCTTTCTCACTCGGCCTTCACACGCCCGGTAGTCACATCCACAACCTCGACATCAGGGTCCCCCAGGCTCCAGTTGAGGCTCAGGTCATGGCAGGTGTTGGGAGAGGGGTCACAGGGACCCACGGGGGGCCCTGAAAACAGGTGCAGTGTGGTACGGGTGTAGGGAGGTGGCAGGTGTGACCCCAAGACACTGTCTAGGCTGGGCCGGGTGTGGATGGCATTGCTCAGAGTCGGGGGGTCGTGGCAGGGGTCAGCTGTGGCGGCAGAAGACACACAACAAGGTTTGAGTCATCACCACCCTCTCCCACACACCACCCATAGTCCACCTTCCACCCTCACGCCCCTCAGGGTCCTCACCCAGGACAAGGCTGGTGGCATAGAGCGGGGGCAAGAAGTGGGCTAGCAGGGCACTGCCCAGCCCCAGCACAGCCCAGCGTGCCAGCTTGTCACTGGCCGAAAGGCAGCCCACGTGGGTGTCCCGGAGTGCGGGTGCCACGTAGCACACGGGCTTCAGCTCCCCTTGGATATGGGCCTGCAGGCGGAAGGGGGTGCTGTGAAGGAGACGGCTCTCTGGGGATGGTGGGAGGCTGCAGAGGCAGAGGAGGAAACAGGACATTGGGCACAAGAGCCAGAGCTGGTCTTCTGACCCCACCTGACACCGTCTTTCCCAATCTGACCACACCCACAGTGGCTCTTCACATACTAGATATCATGAGCAGCTCCCTTGGGGGTGTTGCTGATGTAGATGTGTAGGAAGATCCGGGGCTTAAGGGTGAACGGGGCCCCAGGTCCCGGCTGGGGGGCCAGCACAGACCGCTCCCTGCCCTTGGGGCCTCCCTGTGTCACCAGCAAGAGCTGCCGGAACAAGAATCTGGGAGAGACAGAAGAGCCGCTGGGAGATGCTGCATCCTGCCTAAGGCTGCCACCGAGTGCCCACCCTGTCCGCCCTTCACCTCAGCAGGGCCCGCCGAGCGATGACCAGACCATGGCAGTCGTGGAGCTGCCGGCCCGAGAACTCCAGCCAGCCAGCACAGCTGCTGCTGCCTGTGCCCAGTGCCACCAGCTCGTAGATCTCCTTGGCGTGACCCCTGGCGCCTGGGACCTCTGCAAGGGGAGAAGGCAGAGATCGCCCGGCCTAAGACGAGGGCCCCACAGGGGCCTTCTGAGGTGCGTGGGTGAGGGGCAGGGCAACCGCTACCTCTCTCCAGGATGACGGCCGCCACGGTCCCCTTACAGGCCCGGTACGGTGAGGTCTCGTCCACCAGGCGGTCAAAGCCAGCGCTGACCACAGCTGCGCAGCGCTGCTCGTGGGTCAGAATGTTCTCTGCACATGGGGGAAAGGATAGAGGTGGGGACCCCCGCAGGCCATGCCACTCCCCTCGCCACAGGAGTTGGGTCAACAGGGGCCCACCTACCTATACTCACGGAGCTAGGTGGAGGCTTGCTGGGGGTTTTGGGGGGCTCTGGAAGAGAGACAAGGGGGTGGGTTACCATTGTCCTGGGTCTGCCCTCCTGTCCTTTGTCGTTCAGGAAGCCAAGAAGTTCCATTGTGGTGGTGGTGCGGGGGGTTCATCTTCCAGAAACCAGTTCCTGGGCTGTTCTCCTAGCAGTCCCTGCCCCCAGCTCCTTGAAAGGCCAGTCCCGATGCCCAGATGGTCTCTGCAGCAACTCACCCTGTCCCCACACACGTGCACAAACACAGTGTTTCAGCCCCCTGCCTCCCACCAGTTGGGGCTCGGTCACCTGGGACACCTGCCCCCTCACCTGGGCTCGCCATCTGACTCTGGATGTAGCTGAGGGCAGAGAGAGCCGCCTGCTGTTTGGCTTCCTTCTTGCTGCTGGCAGTGCCCGTGGGGCAGGCCACCCCATCCAGTTCCACGCACACAGAAAAGGGGAAGCGGGGATCTAGGGAAGGAGGGGGCCGTGAAGCAGTGCCTTGCACGTCATGCCCGTTGTGGGCCCTTTCTAGGAGGGCCACGACATCTGCCCCACCTGAGCCACAGCAGCTGTCAGCTGTGCTTCCTCCTGACATCTGAGACCGAGGACAGCCAGAATGATAAGGAGACAGACTGCCAATTCCTGCACCAGGCACAGCACGTGCTTTGGTGGACTGGGCCCATCATCACACAGAGAATCCTCCTAAGCCCCTCTGAAATAGGCCTGTAAGATCCCATTTTATAGAGGGGTACACAAAGGGCGGACAGTGTACCCAGGTAGTGCCAGAACCCAGATTCAGGGCCATGCTGTTCTTGGGATGAGGACCCTGAGCACATTGCAACCCCTGCCTTTCCCCAGACACACAGCTTTATTTCTCTTCCATGTTTGAAAGGTTTGTCTATCAAACCCTATCACTTTAGGTGTTACTTATGACACAAAACAGACTGGTGGAAATCCTAGAACTGGGTTCACGTGGTCAAAGGGCATAAACTTAGTTCATGGCGGTCGCTGGTACTTGCTACTAAATTGTTTCTCAAAAGGACTGCCCTTTTAGAAGAAAATCCGCACCTAGGCACTGCTCGCTAGTGCTCAGATTCACCTACTTTAAAAGAGCATCAAAGATGCCAAAGGGTAGATGCAAAAGGAACACTGGCATCAGAATACCAGCGCATGGCAGCTAGCATGGCAATAACTAAACCTGGCAACAGTGATCAAAGGACACTAAAACCACAAGGTGACTGTCATGGGGAACAGAATATTCACACCATTTCCAGACGCCACCCATTCCCCCCATGACTAATTAAGCACGAAGGGGAAAGTAAAGACACCTGTAGGATGCCACCTCAGGCCCTCCCAGCTACCATCACCATTGGTTGGACAAACAGATCACAGGCCTCCAGCCAATAAAGCACAGCTTGAACCCAAGCCTGAGGAAACAGACAAACCCCAGTGTAAGGGCATTCTACAAAACAACTGGCCCTGACTCTTCATAAACATCAACGTTCTGAAGATAAAGACAATCGCTTCTGATAAAAGGAGATTAAAGAAGTGTGACAGCTAAATGTAATCGTTCACGGTGGGTTGGGGGGCCATTATTGGGACAATTGGCAAAATTTGAATGTGACTGGTAATCAGGTAATGGTATTTATTATATTAATGTTTAAATTTCTAGAATTTGATCGTTGTCTTGCAGTTATAAAGCAATGTCCTTGTTCTTAGGAAATACACACTAAAGAGTTTAAGGGGTAAATTAACTTTCAGATTAATAAAAAAATAATAATGTGGATATTCATATATAAATATATAGAATGGACAGAGACATACAAAGCAAAGGTGGCAAATGTTAAGTGGAGAATTTGGGTGAAGAGTTTGTGGGAATTCATTTATACTATTCTTTGAAATTCTGTAAAAATAGAAAATAAAAATAAAAGTGACTCAAAACCGTGCCTACCCACATAAACAGTGGAAAGGGAAATGTCAAGCAGAAAGAGGGGCAATACAATCCTGTGGTTCAGCTTAGGCTCCGAAAAAATCTGCCTGGGCTCACACAGCTGTAGGCACGCAGCTACCGCCTCTCTGGCCCGTCTTCCCATCTGTAGAATGGTAGCAACAGTATTGAACCTGCTTTAAGGAACAGTGAGGACTCAATGAGTTAACGTGACTGGAGTCCTTCAGACAGTGCCTGGCCCATCATCCAGAACCCATGAATGTTGGACATTATCATCTGTATTGAATCCATTTCCTTATTTTCTGTATTCTTGATGCCCTGGCATTTGGGCTCTTGATCCTGTAGAGACCACCCCTCCCGAGGCTACCTATTTTCTAGAGATAGCAAATGACTCCCCTGCAAGCATGCCTTTGATATAAAAAACAAGCAATCTAGAGCTCACATCCCAACCATCAAACTCTCACTCAAGCCAATATTCCTCATATCCTTACCCTAGGGCCATGTATTAGACAACTAGGGACCATCCCTAGAATCCCTAAATTTACTCACTGTTTTGCCTTACTCAATCCTAAGCTTACTCAGCCTACCTGCATTGCTTCAACCATTTCTTCCCAAGAAAAACCCCAAAAAGGCTCTGGAACCTGCTCTTTCCAGTCTCTTCTGCCCCCTGACCCACCTTGGTCCCTTCACACATGGCCCTGTGTGGTGAGCTGTGCCTTGTTTTGAGGGATCTGTGACTATTTACTTCTTCCTTCATAACCATCATTTCTATGTCTGCTGTCCTACCACACCTGATTAAAGCAAATCCTAGGGACATATTTAATACATTATTTCTTTTTGAGCTGTTCATTTGGGAGTCTCTTAGATACTTTCACAAAAATTCCCAAAAGCAATGATTATCTTGCTATCTCCTTAGAAACTAGAAATGCACTGGCTTAAAGGATGCCCTGAGGAAGAGGAAAGGACGCAGTAATGATTATCTCTAGTGTTCCCATTATCAAATTGATAATGTATTTAAGTCAGGGGCTGGTCCTCACTCAGTCATCTCCAATGCTGTAAAGGCGACTGTAATTGCATGTAATTGACCTCTGAAAAAGAAAAAAACAAAAACAAAAAACAACCACGTGCGAAAGGCTGGGTAGCTTGGGGCACGTCTTTTAACCTTCACGAGCTTCTCGGATGGGAATAACGTTCACCCTGCCGTGACCTGCCACAGTTAGATGTCCGGTGTAGCCGGTGGACTAGCACCATACTGCTTACAGCAGGAGTCTACTTTGGGTGGGGAGGGGACAGGCAAAGGCTCAGGCTCAGCTCAACGTCCCCTCTGATTTATCTGGGGTTAGCCCAGACGTGCTGCTGTCCCAGGCCTCCGGGCCTCACCTGCTGTCTGGTCCTCTCGGAAGTTCAGGGAGACGCCCTGACTGGCCGCGTATTGCGCAAGCAAGTCCACGGCCTGGCCAGGTGGCGGGTCTTTGAGCTGTAGGCCCAGGGGTCTGGCTGCCTTCGGAAAGTCCCCGGCAGGCCCTGCAGGCGGGACAGAGACCCTCGGGGACATTTCCATCTGTTCTCCCAAGTCTTCCGGTGCCTGAGCTGCCCCTAGTACCCCGACTCCGGCTCCCGCCCGAGGCCCACCGTCTCCCGCAGCAGCCGAGACCAGCGGCTGCCCGCCCCCCTCATTGTCCACTACGCTGGGGGCAGGCGCAGGCTCCCAGGGGTCTTGACCCGGGCTAGCTGATGGACGCCAGGCGTTGGGCCCGGGGCTGATCTGCAATGAAGCCGCCAGGCGGGGCTTCCTGCGGCCACTGTCGTCCGTGCTGGCTGCTGAAGCCATGGCCGAACGTGAGGACCAGAGGAGAGTGGGCCGAGCTTGATCTTGCAACGCCTGCACCCTTCTACACGCGCCAACCGGCTCCCGCGTGGGGAGCACGTTGTGCCGCGTATAGCGCGTGGCGAGCTCCGCCTCCACTCTGCTGCTGGCAATGAGAGCCTGCAGAACTGTGGCAGGCAGCGCTCGCAACCAATTGGAAGGCCAGCCTGGAGGTGGACAGAGTGGTCACCTGGCCAACACCCCTCTTCTGGGGCGGGGCTTCGGGCGCAGGGGTTGTAGGGGGAATATGGGTGCATTCCCATCGGCCTCTTCACGTTTGCGTGGTCCTGGGGAAGCGTTGACGAAGAAAGGGGTTGGGGACTCTAGTCCGGCGTCTCACCTGGCTTGCGTGTAACACCACAACCATGACAACAGCCAGTCCCCAGCTGCTTAACTGAGCCTGGAGGTACTCATCCGTTAAATAAGGTGTTCTAAATTGAAGCAGTCCCACAGCAGCTTTAGGATCTTCGTTTAAAAACTGTGAACTGTACACGTTCCAGAATGCAACCGGACGTGCTCTCTAGCCAAAATTAAACATTTGGCATCCTGCCCTTTTTTTCTTCAGAAGGGATTTTAAGTTAGCTCATAAAAATACCACAACTCTTTAAGATGAGTGACTAGGGATAAAGGAGAAAGAAAAATACGGTGAAATTAGGGATGAAGACAATGTACATATGGCTTGCTGTGATGTAACACCGAATTGCTAGAAGGGGGCCAAAAATATAATTGAGTCTTATAGGAGCCAGTGATAGGGAAAACATAACCAACTACTGTTCACAATCTTTAAGATTTGTCCCATTGCTGCAGATTGCTACCTTTGGGTCTGACAGTGTTCGCCAGGATTGTGGCTGTGTGGAATCTGGAGCCTATACAGAGCAGTTGGTGGAACCAGGAATGTTTAACTTAGGAAGAGCAGGTGTTAGGGGCAGAGTAGATTCAACCTCCCAAACATTTCAAAGATTGGCACCAGGAAGAACAATTCTGGTTTTGGAGTGTAGTTCAGAGAGCAGAATTAGGCCTAATTCTGGTGTTCAGAAATGGAGTGATGGCTGCCCATAACCACAAGGAGTTTAGAATAGAGTTGCCAAACCCAGAAATGTCACCAACTAGAAGTTGCATGAACAAATCATGATATATTCATACCGAGTAATAGAAAAACTACTGTTATGTGCACAACATGGATGAACCTCATAGACATGTTGCATGTAAGAAGCCAGACTAAAAAGAGTACTTCTGCATGATTGTATTTATATAAAGTTCTTGAACTGGCAAAATGAATAGTGAGAAGAGTCAGAACTGTGGTTACTTCTTGAAGTGGGTATTGACTGGGAAACGGCACCAGGCAATTTTCTGGAGTAATGGAAATGTTCTATGACTTGAGCTGGGTGGTGGTTATGTGAATTTTTATGTATGTAAAAACTCAATAAGCTTTAAACTTCAGACTTGTGAACTTTACTGCGTGTTAGGTATATGTCAGAAAAAAAAAAGAAAAGAAACCGCTTGTTTAGAGAAAGGAAAGAAAGAAAAAATGGAATTGGCCCCTCAGTGCAGAAGCTGAATGGGTGTCTCATAAGATTGGTAAGAGAAATAATGATTCCTCAAAGATGTCCAGGTCCTGATCCCCTCTGACTAGGAATATGTTACATCGTATGGCTGGGGGGATTAAGGTAGCAGTTGGAATTAAGGTTTCTAATCAGCTGAGATTAAGATAGGGAGATTATCCTGGGTTACCTGGGTAGGTCCATGTAATTACAAGGGTCCATAAATGGGAAAGAGGGAGACAGAAGAGTTGGAATCAGAAATGGCATCATGAGAAAGCCTCAATGGGCCATTGCTGGCTTTAACTATGGAAGGAGGTGTTGAACCAATAAATGCAAGCAGCTTTTAGAAGCTGGAAAAGGGCAGGCGGTGGGGAGGGGTGGACAAAACCAAACCCAATTCTCCCCTGAAGCCTCCAGAAAGGAACATAGCCCTGCTGACACCTTGGTTTTAGCCCAGTGAGACCCATTTCAGGCTTCTGACCTCCACAGCTATGTGATATTGTGTTGTTTTAAGCCACTCCGTTTGTGATAATTTGTTACAGCAGCAAAAGGAAACAAATATAAATGGCATTCAATTTTTTTTGCGTATATACCTGTAAAATTATTTTGAAAACTTTGTATCCTAAATATTTTTAGTCACAAGTTTAAATAATTACAAAGATGCAGTTTTAAAACTTATTGTATATTATAATCATCTTTCTAATATATTTTCACCAAAACCATGTGGATGCAGACTAAGCTTATTCCATTTATGAAAAACACTTTCCAAATGATTTAACTGGCAAAGGCTGTCTTCATAGTCAAACCACTCAACTAAATCAGGCTTACTTTCTATCAGAAACTGTCTATTTCTTCAATTTAAATAAATGTGTTGATATTTTCTTAGAAGAACCATCTCGTTTCATTCCACTTTTCATTATTCAAATATTTATCAAGCATCTGTTCTTCTAGTTGTTTGAGATGCATTGGTGACCAACAGAGACAGAATTCCTGTCCTCCTAGAGTGACTTCTGAATTCTATTTCTAAGATAGGTAGCTGGGAAGGCACTTAGCCTAACCAAGAAGTTAAAGTCTCAATGAGATAATTTGTTAACAGCCAGCAGTATTTTCTTTTTTCTTTTTAAAAAAGACTATTGAAGTAAAACATATGAACAGAAAAGTGTACAAATCATTCGATAAATTTTCACACATTGAACACACCTATGTAACCAGCACTCAGATGAACAAAGAAAATATTGTTAGCCCCCAAATTCTCCCTCCTGCACCCTTTCATCATTACTTCTTACTGAACCTGCTTTTCTTAGTCTTACGGTGACTCTCTCCTGCAGGAACACTGCCTTTTGGAATTGCCCCCTTGTTCAGTGCCCGCCTCGGACAATACTCCAAGATTGGGGAAAAAGTGATTGGGGAGATGCAAACGGAGAAACATCTGATTCCAAGGATCTTTCAGATAAAAACTGTATAGATGGAAGCTGAGAATTTGGAAATCGATTCTTTAAAGTAATGGTTCTCAAAGTGTGGTGCCTGGACCAGAAGCAGGAGCATCACTTGGGAACTCATTAGAAATGTAAATTCTTGGATCACATCCCAGGCCTACTGAACCAGAAACTCTGGGGGTGGGGCCCAACAAGTTGACTTAACACATCCTCCAGGGGCTTCTAATGTGATCAAGTTTCAGAGCCTTTGGGTTAAGACAATTGTAAGACTTATAATTTCACAGTTCTAAAAGCTTGGCCCCCAAACAAGCTGAATCAGCATCACCTGAGAACTTAGCAACACAAATTATCAGGCCCTACCCCAGCCTCACTGAATCAGAAACCTGTGTTTTAACATGTTCTCCAAGTGATGTTGATGCCTGCCAGAATTTGAGAATCAATGTCTAAAGCTATACTTGCCTGACCACTGGGAAAGCCTTATGCATTCCCAGGCATACCTGTACCCTAATTTGTAAAGTCTGCGTAATAGGGTATTAAGACAATCATTAGGATTCCTACTGACTAATACAGTGCCCAGTTCATAGTAGGTGCTCAGTGTTTGTTGAATGAACTAATTTAATACTCAAAAGAACCCTTCGAAATAAAAAAAATAGTTAAGCATAGGTGGGATTCGAACTCTCCACAAAACAGCCTTCACTATTAGGATTTGAGATTTTATTTTTGCTGTACTCAGCACCGCCTCCGCTCCCATTCCCCCTCCGCCCGGGAGGTGGCGCTGTAGGTCGCCCCTGAAGCCAGACTAGGAGGCGGGATTTCCTGCCTCGAGAGAGCACTTCCGTTCCGGCCCGGAAGACCATTAATTGCTGATGCTATGGGGCTGATTATAGAAAGTTGCTGAAGGTAGGGTGTCGCTTTGGGCTCCCTCGTGTTACGAAGGTCACATGAGCATCACGCGGAGGTCCATTTCCTAGACGAGCACGGCGAGTCCCGGGTAACGTAAGTGCTCGTGCCGGGCGGCAGAGAGAAGGTGGTCCCGGAGCTGGGAGGAGAGCTTGGGTCTGCCCTCTGAGCGGGTCCACGGGCCCCAAGCTGCGTGCCTTTGGGACAGGTCATCCAACACCTACAGATTGGGTTATTAGTCTCTAGCTCGTAGAGAAGTAAAGAGCGGCAGCAGCTATCTGCTACACAGCGCTAGACGAGAGTCCTCTACTGTTGAATTTCTGGGACCCGGAGATAGAGTGGGTAGGGAAGACGTGTGTGAGGGGAGGAACCGTCCGGATTTCCTCATCCATCCCCTGCTACAGTCTCACTTTCTGTCGTGTGCCGCCATGGCAGTAATGCAGCCTTGGAAATCTGAAGGGGCCTTGAGAACCTCCGGTGAGATTGGGAAGTTGAGTTGTCTGTGGGGCGTTTCTGAGGTCGTGGGCTCCACCAGCGCCTTCAGAATCCCTGAGTTTGAGGCTGTCCTTTCTCCTTTTGTTCATTCATTCCTTCAGCTTACTTATACTGATTGTTACCATGTAGTAAATACCAAGGCACTGGGCATAAATAAAGTCTCTTCCTCGTGGAGACTATTAGAGCAGTTAAAAAAAAAAAAGCTTCATGTTTAAATATGTAATTACAAATTACAGTGCGTGTTCTGGAGGAAGCATGCAGTGTGTTGTGGGAGGATGGGTTGGAGAACTGAGAGAGGCTTTCTGACTCGAAATCTGAAGGATGGGTAGGATATTGTAGATAGAAAGGGCGCTGGCAATTATTCTAAGCAGAGAGAATGTGTGTAGAAGCCCTGTGGTGAAAAGAAGCATGGTGAAGAAGAATCTAGAGGGGCTCTGTGTGATTGGATCCCAGGCACAAGAGATGAGCTGGAGACTTTTGTGTGTATGTGCTGATTTATCAGGGATACAGCCACCTCTGGAAGGCTTGGGTGCGCCTTAACTGCAATCAGTAAGACAGTCCTATGGAAGCCAATGTTTTTCACAAAGACTCACTGAGCATCTCCTTGATTCCTGCCACTGTCTTCTCTGGTCATGGAAAAGAGAATGACAGCAGCAGCTAGACACCACTAACTTGGGAATAAGTCAGAAACAGTCCCTGTTCTTGGAGAGCTTGCAGGCTACTGGAAGAGATAAGACTATGTATAAGGCACAATTAGAATGAGGCCGACGTGCTAGAGAAACATATTCATTCATTTGCAAGTATTTACTGTCATTTACTATGTGATGTGCATTTCACATGGCCTGAAGATACATGGATACACTGAATTTACAGAATAAATGGATAAAATGCAGCGGCACTTCCAAGGGAAAAGATTTGTGCTTACTAAGACCCTAATGCTAGTATTTGCTTTTAGATGCACAGGAGAGTAGCAGTGCAGAACTTGGACTTTGAATTGGATGGGGGGGTTAAGCTTTTGATCTTGGGCAGTTGCTTCTTGCCTGAGTCTCAGTGTCCTAAACTCCAAAATAGGGAGAATAGAAGAGTAAATCATGTATTACCATGTCCGGTAGATGTTTGCACTCAATAAATGAGCACTGCTGTTATTTTTGCTGTTAATAAAAAAAGAGGAATTGTGTTGCTACTTTTAGAGCACTTTCTGTTTAGCAAAGCCCTTTCACTAAATTTATTTTTATTCAACACATAGTGCATTTCCTGGAAGGTACTGTCCTTGACAGTGAAAAGACAGACTAATTAGACTCGGTCCCTAGCTTTGGGGAACTTGAGTTAGTCTTGGGAGTGTAGCCTGGAGTGTAGGGCACGTAGTCTACAAATATGTAATTGTAATACCTACGAGCTATGGTAGAAGCTGACCCCTCGCCACCTATCCGACTTCATCCCCTACCACTCTTCCTCCTCATTCATTCTATGGCCTCTTCTTTATTGCTCAAACACTTCCTGCCCCAGGATTTTTGCACTTGCTATTTATTCTGCTAGGAACTCTCTTCCCAGGTGTCTGTGTGGTTCTCTCCCTCATTAGGTTCAGGCTCTGCCAAACACCACACCAAGGTTTTCCCTGGTTACCGTCACTAAAACCTTCGGCCCATTGCCATCTCTTCCCTCATGGGTGGTTGTTGGTTTTATATTTGACAGTAGGCTACATACTCATTTGTTCTTGATTATCTGCTTCTCCAAAGAAAGTATACTCTTCTGAGGGCACATTTTACCCTCCCCGGAACCCTGGAGACTGTTGGTTAGACTCAGGCGTTTGAGAAGGCCAGCGTGATGTGTGGTTCTTGCTTTCCAGGATGGACTTCCCCAGCTCCTTCCGCCCCACATTGTTTATGACCGGCCCACTTGGTCTGAGTGATGTCCCTGACACGTCCTTCATGTGCAGCTGGAGAGATGCACTGACGCTGCCAGAGTCCCTACCCCAGGACGCCGAGGTAGGGATGGTGGGGAGAGCCCTGGAGGCTCTGGGGTGGGCGCCTTCACTCGGCCCCCGTTTTCTAGCATTCACACCAGTTGGCAGGAGTATAGGGTGATGTGTCTGCTAAGACACAGGCTGAGCCAGAATCCCCTCCTTTGGCGTCCATGGGACAACCTGCCATCCACAGAGGGTTCACTCAGTGGGAGCTGTTGGCTCGCTCTTTCTTACCTCCCTTTCCCCCAGCCTTTCCTTCCTCTATTTGTTCAACAAATACTCATTGAACAGCCCCTACAACGTGCCAGATACCTCCTTAGGCCCTGGGTGTTCAGAGTGACTAAGTCAGATACGATCCCTGCCCCGTGGTACTTAGAGTTGGGTTGAGCGAGAATAGACAGTGAACAGACCGAAGTACGATAACAGCTTTGAGCAAAACCAAAAGTATGCCGAAACAGCGCAGTGGGATGAGGCGGGGAGGGGAGACCTCCTGGGACAGGAAGGACACCAGTTCTTTCCCTGGCAGCCTAAGCCATCTGGCTGCTACTGGAGACAAGCTGGCTAAGAATTACACCAGACAGAGACAAGTGGGTGCGAAAATCAAGAGAGAAAGTGGGGGGCTGGGGAGGGGAGCAGTGGTGCTTCCTTGACAAGAAAGGGCTTAAGTCGAATCGGCCCCCTCCAGGAGCCTGGCATGCTGCCTCTTCCAAGTCCTCCGCGTGTTTGAGCTGAACCACCCTGCAGCGGGGAGTGGCCTGTGGGTGCCCTCAATAAGTGACCACAAGGGGTCCTGAGTGGACATGAGAATCAGGTGGA
>NW_006494614.1:59346488-59352911 GCF_000325575.1 Pteropus alecto | reverse complement strand
GTCCTAGTCACTTTGGACGCGTGGCTCCGCTTCTGCACCCTTCCCAGACCCTAGGACAGACCCCTTCCCCAACCTCATTTTCCTTCAGATCCCTGGGACCCTGGCCTGACTGCCCAGGACCTGCTTTTCCGGGGAGGTCCTAAGTTCCGGAGGCAGCCACGAGCTGTGTTGGATGTTACTGAACAGGTAAGTGGCCCCGCTGGAATGAACAGTGCTTCGTGTCTGGGGCTATGCTTAGTGACCTAGCCTTCTTTCCTCCTGCAGCTCAGCCGGTTCCTGTGGGACCATGGAGACATAGCCTATGCACCCCTGGGGAAGCTGATGCTAGAGAATTTCAAACTGGAGGGAGCACGGGTGAGTAACCCTGGCCAGGCAGGAGAGGGCCTCCCACTTTATGTTGGGGTGAGCCCTAAGGTGTACGAGCTTGATGAGGCATTTCCACACAGGGCCGCTCTAAGAAGAAGACAGTGGTCAGTGTGAAGAGGCTGCTCGAGGACCTCGGTGGACACCAGCCCTGGGGGCAAGTGGCTAGTGAGAAAGGATGGGGCGGGTAGGCCTAGCTGGTGGTGGGGATGTGGAAGGAACTGGGACATGGGTCCAGGTTTTCATCATATTGCTCCCTATCACATACAGCAATGAGCCATATTTACACAGAATTCCCAATTCTACTAGCCTAAGGGGAAAGAGGAACTTAAATTCATGGGTTGCAGGCATGGCTGTATCCAGGTTTTCAAATGTTTGAAATCGAGCTGTGTCTTTTTATTTTCTCATCTTGCCTCTGCCTGGCTTAATTCCTAGAAAGTTTCCAAGTGCAGCAAGATGGCTTATGATTCCAAGGAAAGAGCTGGTGTCTTTTCCTGAGGCATCAATAGAAGTCCTGGGAAGGATGTCACTGGCTTGGCTTGGGTGTGGTGCCCATCTGTGAGCCAATCACTGTGGCCAGGGGTGGGTCATGTGACTACCCCTGGAGTATGGGAATAGGGCGGGGTGGTCTCCTAAAGGAAGAAATTCTAGACAGATTAAAAAGGTGTCTACTGCACCTGGCCTTTCTAGGGATGGTACCCAGTTTTCATCCCCATCACTGCCACAGCCTGACCCTCTTGCCATCCTCTTGTCCCCAGGTGTCCCTGGGCTTACCTCAGCCACCGACAGCGCCGGTTCTCCATCCTCGGGGGCCCGATCCTAGGCAAGTCAGTGGCGAACCTCCTGGGAGAGCTGCTGCACGAGGAGCTGGTGATGCGGTGGGAGCAGCTGCTCCTGGACGATGCTTTTACCGGAGGTGCACTGGCCTGGCTTCCCGGAAGGACGCCCCAGGTTGGGCAGCTGGTCTACCCTTCAGGAGGTGCCTTGGACAGGCTGTGTATCCTTTATTGCTGCACAGGATCACAGCTAATTCCTTCTGGTGGAGGAGGTGCTCTTGGCACCCTCTAGGGGGAGGGCAGGGCTGGGCGTGGGCTTGCAGTGACCAGAGCTCCCGTACTTAATGAGAAGTGCAGATTTCCAAGAGGTCCGTCAGACCCCAGGTGGTGACCCTCGGATTCTTGGGGATCCTGGCCACATCCAGCTCCGGGGTCCTGTCCGGCAGGTGGTGACCCACACCGTACAGGGAGAATGTAAGGCCCTTAGACACCTCCTTCCCCTGCTGACTGACCTACTCCCTGATCCTGACCCTCTCCATCCCCTCTTTAGCTCTGCTGGCTGTCCGCTCTGACTACCACTGTGCCCTGTGGAAGGTCAGTAAGCAGGGGATACCAGCCCCTCTCCAAGTGCTGCGGGTCGAGAAGGGGGCCACAGGGATCAGCCTCAGGTGAGGGGGCTGAATCAGGCTGGTCGGCAGGGAGACAGGCACGGGAGAAGGGGGCAGCCCAACACTAATCACATTTGTGCCCTGTAGCCCTCACCTGCCTGGGGAGCTGGCTGTCTGTAGCCGTTCGGGAGCCATCTGTCTGTGGACTGCCCAAGATGGGTAATGCTACTTTCTCAAAAAACCCTCCATCCCCGTAAATGTCTCCCTGAACTATAGCCCACATTCCCCACACAATATGTTCCCCACCCACCAACCCCCGCTCTTAGCTGGCCTATCTCCTCAAGGCTTCGGCAAATCTACAAGGATCCTGAGACCCTTGTGTTTCGGGACCCCTCTCCCTGGCGTTGGGCAGACTTCACCGCCCACCCTCGGGTACTGACTGTGGGTGACCGCACCGGAGTGAAAATGATTGACACTCAGGTGAGATGGGGGACCGTCACCGGCCCAGCATCCTAGGATGGGGCTTGCAAGGGGGACCTCCCCCAGGGTATGAAAAGCAGCAGGGCCAGTGAGTCCAACAGACTGATGGGGCTGATGCCCTAGACCTTGGACTGTAGGAGGGTCGACCTAGCTTTCTCCCCCAGGGCCCGCCAGGCTGTGGCTTGCTCCTTTTTCGTGGTGGGGCGGAAGCAGCGTGTCAGAAAGGGGAACGTGTCCTGCTAACCCAGTACCTGGGAGAGTGTGGCCCCGAGTCTCTGCAGCCCACACTCCATCTCATCTGTACCCAGGTGAGTGACACATTCCCCCTCCTATCCCTCATGCACTGTCACGGCTGGTTACTAGAGGGTCCTGGGGCAACTGCAGGCAAAATAAGAATCACAAACCCTGATGAGTCTGTGGCTGAAATGGCCTCACAGAGGGATGGTTACATCTGAGCAGGGCTTTGAGGTGCCACTGGGGATGGACCACGTGAGGAGGAAAGGCATGAGGCAGGGAGCAGTCTTTGCAAAGCTGGACAATTATCTGTGCTCGGGAAAGGGGAGGAGGTCTGAGGGCCCCCACCTCACCCCCCAGGACCCCAGGGTGTTAGTAGGTGTATCTCAAGCATAGGTTCCAGGGTCCAGTGAGTTAGAGGAATGCTGGGTGAAAGGTGGGCTTTTTGTGATGAGACACCTCTTCGCCTCCCCCAAGAGCCCTTCTCCCAGTTGTGGCCTTTGGGATGAGACAGCGCCACCCACTTGGAAAACATCTGTGTGGGGCCGGGCAGATGAAGGTGGAGAGGTGCTCAGGGCCGGTCGCAGAATGAGTGACCACTCGGGGGTTTGCACTTGTCCCGAGAGCCATATGGGGCCACCCAGAGAGACTTATCGAATATGTCTCCCACATCTCGGCCTCATCTCTTCTGTCCCCCAGTTCTCGCTCTACCTGGTAGATGAGCGCCTCCCCTTAGTGCCCATGCTGAAATGGGACCACGGCCTCCCCTCCGCGCCCCTGCTGGCCCAGCTGCTCCCTCCACTGCGCCCGGGCTGCCCGAGGCCACTGCTCCTGGGAGGCCAGGGCGGCCAACTGCAGCTGCTGCACATCACGGGTGAGGATCCGGGCAAGGGCAGGGGCATGTGGAGAGAGGGGCAGGGCTGGGGCCTGGACAATGCCTCAGCTGTCTGTCCTTCCTCCAGGGGAGGGGACCTCCACACCCCGGCTGGCAGGGCCCCCCCAGTCTCTCCCTTCCAGGAGCAACTCCCTCTCCGCATTCCCCCTGCTGGAGCCCAGGAGTCAGCAGCGGCTGCAGGAGCGTCTGCAAGCACCAACCATAGGTGCGCTGGGGTAAAGGAGTGAGGTTGGGGGGCTGTGCCCCACCAGGCCTTGGGGTCACCGTCGTTGCTGTCTCCAGGTCTGGCTACTGCCATCTCACCCTCTGCCTCCACACCAGTCCTGTCGCTCTTCCAACTCTCAGCAGCTGGAGATGTCTTCCACCAGCGCCTCCACCTCCGGGAAGACACCAGTGACCCTGGGCCCGACGCCCACGCCCCCATGGCTTCCTGGAGCCCCCAGGACACTGCTTGCTGCCGCAGGTGGCTGAAGGCCTTGCTGGAAGAGCCTCCAGCTCCCCCTGTGTGGGCCGTGCCCACCTTTTCCTACCGCCGTCTGCTGGGCTTCAAGGAGCAGCAGAAGGTTGAGGGGAAGGTGCCAGAGGGTCTCCGGACGGCCATGGCCAAAGGGCAGCTACTGCAGCAGAGGGACCTGGGCTCGCTCCCCACCGCAGAGCCGCCCCCTGCCGCTGAGCCGGGGCCTGAGGATGAGCTCAGTGAACGGCTGGAGGCAGCCTGGGAAGGCCCAGCGGCTGCCTGGTGGGAGCAGAGGCGGGGCAGAGGCTCAGGGCCCGGGAAACAGCCCAAGCGGCACAAGCGCCGGACACAGCTATCCAGTACCTTCTCCTCGCTCAGCGGCCGCCTGGACTTCTCAGACGCCCCCAGCCCCCATCACAGCCCAGAACGGACATCCCCTGTGTCCAGGCCTCAGCCCCCGGTGACCCCACCCTCCCAGGAGTTGACCCAGGAGCCGTGGGCCCGAGGCGTCCCCTCAGAGCGTCAACAGACCCTCCGTGACTATATGGCCAAGCTACCGCTTCAGGGGGACTTCCCAGAAAGTGCCTCCGCTCCCCTATCCCAGACCTCAAGCATTCAGGCCACCCCCTCCAAGCAGCAGGCCCTCCGCGACTGCACAGCCAAGCTATCACTCCAAAGGGACACCCCGGGAAGTGCCACCGTGCCCTCCTCCCAGACCTCCAGCATGCGGGCCACCCCCTCTAGGCAGCTGGTGCCTGTCCTCTGTGGTTCTCAGCCACACCGGAAGAAGCCCCGCATGGGCTTCTGAAGACCCAGGAAAGCTGCCCCTCCACCTTTGGGGAGCCCTTGGTCCTGGAATAGCCATATTTTCTGTGACTGGAACTTAGGGAATAAAGAGGAAACAGTCCCAGCATGCAGACCTTTCTGCTTCCTGGAGGCCCCTGTGACTGGGAGACATCCAAAAGTGATTTGAAGCCAGGTCGGGATAGGAAAAACAATAGTAATTTCTGCTGTTGCCTGAAGATACTTCCAAAGGCACATGGATGGGGCCCAAGGGGTCCTGTCCTGATGCCCTTCAGGGGGCAGTGCTGTGCTTGAAGCAGGGCTCCCGTCAGGCTGCGGGCTCTCCTTCACGTGAGCCGTGTCCCCTGGTGATGTTGGGTAACTGCCAGCTCACTGTGGTCAGTGACAGTGAAGCAAGACACTGAGAAGCGGCTGGTGCCTAGCGGTGCTCAGTGGGCATCAGCAGCTGCTGTGGGCTAGTTTGTGTGTGTGAAGCAATTTCTGCCATGATCTGATGTTTTGTTGAGGCAGATGATTTGGAACCTCACTTAGGGATTGAATAAACTTGTCACCTGAGTGTGGTTTTGAATGATTAAAGTTTCTTAGACTAGAAGGCATCCACTTAAGTAGCTTCTGATGTCTAAAGCATAAAGTTCACTTCCTCAGAGTTCTGTAGCTCTGCTGGGAGGTTCTGCTCTCCTGAGAGGAAAACAGCCACTTGAAATTTCACAGGACACCAGGATCTGATATAGATTTCAAACCACACATAAGAGGAATGGTCTTATTTCAGGGTACATGATGAAATGGATCGTATATGACTTGTGCGGATGTTAAATAATGCAGTAACACATCGTCTCACATGGATACTAAAATGTTTATAATGTTCAAATGAGGCATTATGGTTACACAATTTGCCCCACAAGTAATCGGGGGAATGTGTTACGCCTTAGAATAAGGAACACAGTGCCGCCCTGCACTTGCAGAAGCTGACAGCGCAGGGGAGATAAATCAGGTGATGGGCACGCGTCGCAGCTAAGGCCCCAGAGCACTCTCGGGAACTGCAGGAAGGAAGGGGAGCCCAGCCCAGGGGGTGACCTGTACTGAGCACCAGCTTCCTACTAGTCCAAGGGCAGAGGGGCCACCTTGGTTCAGTCCAAGCCAAATTCAATGTCCTCCCGGTCTCCTGCCTTGGTCTCTGAGGGCTCTTTCTCAGACCTCACTCCATCCTTTTCAGTGCTGTTCCCTAAAAAGTAAGAAAAGAAGGTGACTTGGTATTCTGGAGAAGTGTCACCCCTCACCTTCCCGCAGGTAGGCCTTAGTCAACCACGCAAGCTGGTGGGAGAGAAACCTGGCTACTGAGGATCGTCAGAGAAGAGCAGGAAAGGCCTGTTCAACAGACATCCTGATTCAGGTCCCCAAGGCAACCGATGAACAAATACCTGCCAATCTGCTTGAATCGGGAAGCACTAGCCAGCTTCCCCCACAAATGCATCTCCTTGGTCACGTGCTCGGGCCCCCAGCACCAGGCCAGTCTGATAAGTCAGTCTGTAGCTTCCTTTATCCCACCCAGCCAGCCGCTCTGGACACTGTCCCTGCCTGGTGAACCTCCCTTCCCTGGTGGCAGTGTCTTGCGTGTCATTCATCCTGATCCTGGCCCTTCACTGTGGAGGGACCATACCATCAGGCTTGCTGTCACCCTCGTTTTGTCCCACGTTTCAAGTTGTGGTGTCACCAGTCCCCTCCCTCTCTCAGAAGCCTTGGTCTGGAAAGGCCGAGGATCCGAATGGTGAGGAAGGGGTGAAAATACAGTCTCCCCAGCCCCATCTA
>NW_006494614.1:59331574-59341574 GCF_000325575.1 Pteropus alecto | reverse complement strand
ACAGTTTCAAAGTGAAAAATTACAGGACGGGGAGTGGTTATGCAGGAATATACGTATGACACCATCTAAATCAGCAGTTCTAGGTCTCTCCCAGACAGTGGGGACCTTTGTTCTGGGAGAACTTCTATTGTGGGCCAGACCAGCTAAACTCCCCAAACAGACCTTGAGTGCTGCTCAGGCAGAGGACAGCATCATCTCTGTCTCCCAAATCACTATGGACTGGGCAAGTTCCAGGTCTGACTCATCCTCACCAATATCACAGCCATAGGACAGTGTCCCAGACTTGAGTTTATCTGTTAGTCAGCGGGACCCAAGGACCTTAGCTGGAAACTGCCAGGGGTTCCTTTTCCTAGACCTGCATTATCCACCATCATATGGCTACTGAGCACTTGAAATGTGGCCAGGACCCCTGAGGAACTGATTTTTTAATTGTCTTTGTTTTAAGTTTTAATTAATTAAATTTAAAAGCTGAAGCAGTATGAAACAACTCGCTTCTTTTAGTATAACAGGACTACATTTCGCTTTGACTGTTGAAAAGTCAGTATCTGGATTGCAGTGTGCTGAGGTATCAAACACATTCTGGACTTTAAGATTTATTGTCCCCCAAAAGTAAAATAGCTCATTAATAATTTTATACTGATTTAAATCATTATATTTTAAATAATTGGGTTAAATAAAAATATACTGTTAGTGTTTCACCCGCTTCTTTGTACTTTGTTTAATGAGACTACTAGAAAATATAGTCATGACTCCATAGGTAATGAGATAACTTACATACCTTATAGAAACAGCTCTAGGTAATGAGATAACTTACATACCTTATAGAAACAGCTCTAGGTAATGAGATAACTTACATACCTTATAGAAACAGCAACCAGACCTGGAAACCCGCCCCGGGGCCCAGAGGCTGCAGGAGTGCTGCCCCGAGCCGGCATCTCAGCCTTCTAGATCGCATTACCTTCCCAAGCAGCTCCCGGGGCTGCCGCCTTGGGGGCCTCAGCTGGGGGCGCCCCTCCTGGCTCCTGGTCTTCAATCTCTGCATTGACTTCCACAGGCAGATCTTCTAAGAGACCTGACTCTTCTGGGAAGAGCTCCTCCTTGGCCTGGAAGCTTTCCTTGACAAACAGCTGCATTTTCTGCCGCCTTTCTCCATCCTCAAGAGGCTCTTCCTTCCCTTCCACACCAATGTCCCCATCGTTCTCTTGCTTGTCTGGCACTGGCACCTCCCCTGAACAAGAGAAGTCCAAGGTGAACTGGGAAACATCCTGGGAGGCCAAGTACCTGCACATTTCTCTATGACACGTGACGAGTGAGCTCGGGGAACCGTCAGGAACCAGTAAAGAACCGCCCGCAGGGCTGTTCATCAAACTGTTGTGTATGGATGCTAAAAAAAATGGAGCTAAACGTCCATGAGAGAGATTGCTCAGCACATCCATCGAACAGAACACACACAACCGTTAAGAAAACAATGCAGGAGGTTCTTGGGAGACGCATGAGAAGTATTTGGGTCACGATGTCTGCCTTTACTTTCCAATGGTTCGGCAGAACAGGAAAGCGTGTGTGCATGTTAAGTATTTAAAATAGACACAACAGCCTTTCATTTTACTATGTTTTAAGCTTTCCTGAAAATTTGAAAGCTTTGATAGTTGGGGGAAAACATGCTGTAGGAGAACGTCTATTTTATGGAAAATATACTATGCTGATTCAAAAGAGTAGGCAAAAGCAATATAATTATGCCACTTTTCTATAAAAATATACATTGCATATATAAGGAAAAGCCAGGAAATACATGAATTAGTAAGTGACTTTTGTTGCAATTATGTTGTTACCTGTGCTTTTCTATGTTTCCTATGTATAGTGTATTCACATTTTGTAATTAAGTGAAAAACAATAAATGTAATTTAAAAACACACATGGAGCCTCTGGCTCCTCTACTGGGTATCAAATAAGGAAGAAAGTTCTTACTTGTTAAGGTGCCCTGAGCACTGTCCCCAGTATCCCACAGGCTCTCGTCGGGGTTGGACTGAGACAGACACAGGACTCACTCCCTCACTAGAAACCTCTACCAAATGCTGGCCAGGGGCATCAGGCGTGAGCAGGGGGCTCTGAGTCCTGGATGCGGGGCAGTAGATTGTGTGGGGAAGGGAGGGGTTCATTTATGCCAAACCTGCCTGTGGATAGAGTCTTGAAATGGGCGCAGGGGTGGGGGATGGGGTTGGGGAAGGCAGGAAAGAGAGTCTGAGATACTAGAGTAGCCCAGAGGATCTGTGGCGCCAAGAACATTTCCCAGGCCTGCCCTGGTCCTGCCATGGTGATTTGCACAGAAGATTTCTCTCCAACCCTGGGGCTGCAGCTTCCCACCTGGTTCCCTAAGTGTAGAACCACCTTGCCCCCAAACTCATGCCACTAACGTCACTTCCATGACAGTCACCTACTTCATAGCCCATGACCTGTCACCTGCCATATCAAAACTGGTTTCCAAGGCCCTTCTTGATATGATCTCACCCAACCCAGCTAACCTTGTATGAGTTCCTAATTTACAAGTTAATTCCAAATCCAGGTATCTGGTACTCCTCTTTGCCTCCCCAGGGGAACCGTGGGCTCCTTGGAGGTGAAACTGTATCCTCTCCCTCTGTTGGGATCTGCGACAGTGTCTGTTTGCTCATTCCACATATGTATAAGTGCATGTACCTGTGCCTGAGGTTTACGTGCAGAAACCTATTTATTTGTGAATGCCAAGCCCCCTACTCCACTAAATGGGCAGTAAGATCTGTGTGCAGAAAATGGCAGATTTAAAGGGGCAATAATAGTAATGAAAAACCTTAATAACAATTAAAATTCAAGATTACCACAACCCTTTGATTCAAACAAGGTAAAAAGGGCACTGACTGAGCCCCCAGTACATGCTGGCTGATTTTATTGCTATTAATGGTACTAAATGTGGTACCTATAAAATTAGTACAAATACCATATTGCTTTGATATGAGGTCACAATATTCATCTGTGGTAGACAGAATAATGAGCCCAAAAAGATGCTCACATCTTAATCTCAGAGCCTGTGAATATGTGACCTCACATGGCAAAAGGGACTTTGCAGTTATGATTAAGATTAAGGATCTTGAAATGGGGAGTTTATCCTGGATTATCCTGGTGGGTCCAATGTCATCACAAGGGTCTTTAAAAGAGGGAGGTGGGAGGTTAGAGCTAGAGAAAGATGTGAAGATGCTCTGCTGCTGGCTTTGAAAATGGTGGAAGGGGTCATGAGCCAACGGATGCGGGCAGCATCTAGAAGCTGTCTTCCTTAAAGACAAGGAAACAGAATCTCTCCTGGAACCTCTGGAAAAAACTCAGCCCCGCCAACACCTTGATTTCAGCCCAGTGAGACCCATGTTGGACTTCTGATCTCCAGAACTCTGATAAGATAATAAATTTGTGTCGTTTAGGCCCTTAAATTTGTGGTAATTTGCTATGGCAGTCCCAGAAAACTAATATACCATTGATTTTGGAAAACTGAGGCTATTTTAACAAATTGTGTTTTAATCACTAAAAGTGGTTTGAAACTACATATAATTGTTTGAAACTACATATAATTGTTGGGGTTTCTCACCACCCCTGGCAGGTGGGGGAAGCCAAGTGCAGATGGATCTGTAGATATGTGAGTAAATGATCACAAAAGTCTGCCAAATCCCAGAGATGAAAGTCTGTGAGTCTGACAGCACAGATTTCTAGTCTAAACAGAGCTCTGGGGGCTGTCTCGGCTAGGACACGTACCTTTCTCTCGGCTTTCTTTCTGCCGCTTTCTCTCTGCAGCCTGCTGCCTGATCATTGCCAGGGCCTCGATGCTGTCTGTGATCTTCTTCTGTTCTCTGCTCTCCCATCGCTGTCTCTCCTCTTTCTCAGCTGCATACCCTCCCTGAGCCCAGGCCTCTGCACAAGCTCTGTTCAGAAAAATAAATAAAGAAACAGAAAGCGGGGAGGTTTGATCTTCACAGGTTAAAGGTAAATTCAAAACATATACTATCTGACCAAACGTGTTCATTTCTCTCCAAATCAAACCTAAGGTGCATAGGACATGTGACTGTAAGGACAGAAGTTAACACATGTACATTTTAATCTTTAAAGTCGCATGGTTTGCAAAGCCTTCTAGATATAATGCCAAAAGTACAAGTGACAAAAGGAAAAATTGAGAAATTGGACTTCGTCAACATCGAAAATGCTAGTAATGCAAAGAATACCATAAATATAGTAAAAGACAATGCAGAATATAAGAAATATTTGCAAATCATTGACAAGGGACTTGTATCTAGAATATACAAAGAACATTCATAACTCACTGATACAAAGACAACACAATTTAGAAATAGGCAAAGCTTAAAAGAATGAGATGACAAGCCACAGACTGGGAGAAAATATATTCAAGAAAGATAACTGAATAATGGCTTGTATACACAAAAATACAAAGAACTATTAAAATTAAAAAAAAAAAAACAATAACATGGGCAAAAGATCTGGATAGCTCAGCAAAAGAGATATACAGAGGCAAATAAGCATATAAAAAGATGTTCAACATCAGATGACATTAGGGAAATACAAATTAAAACGAGATATCACAACAAATCTATTAGAATGGCTAAAACCCAAAACACTGTCGGCATCAAACACTGGTGAGGAATGAAGAACTCTCCTCATTCATTGCTGATGGGAATGCAAGACAGTGAAGCCACATTGGAAGGCAGTTTGGCAATTAGAAATCTAAACATAGTCTTAACGTATAATCCAGCAATCCTCCTCCTCAGTATTTACCCAAATGAGTTGAAAACAAACATCTACACAAAAACCTGCACATGAATATTCATAGCAGCACTATTCACAAGAGCCAAAAAGTGGAAACCACCCACATGTCCATCAACTGATGGGTAAAGAAAATGTATATCTAAATAGAATATATTATTTTGCAACATTATTTTGGAATGAATTACTGACACCTGTTACAATGTGGATGAACTTTGAGAACATTATGCTAAGTGAAAGAAGCCAATCACAAAAGACCACATACTGTATGAAATGTCCAGAATAGGCAAATCCACAGAGATAGAAAGCAGATTTGTGATTGTTAGGGGCTAGGAGGAGGAGAATGGGGAGAATCTGTTCATGGATAAGGGTTCCTTTTTGGGGTGATGAAAATATTCAAGAATTGATTGTGCTGATAGTTTAGTATAGTCACTCTGTGACTATACTAAAAACCACTGAATTGTACACTTTAAATGGGTGAACTGTTCTAGGGGTTGTAGATACAGCAGATAACAGGAGATGACATTGCTCTCTCTGTTAGAGCTGCCCTTTTTATGGGGAAAGACAGACCTTAAACAAGGAAACAAACATGTCAGAGGCTATCGTGTCCTAAGAAAAGAAATCAGGCTGAAGAGATACCAGGTAGAAAAGGTAATACTTACACAGTGTGCTGGGTCATGAAGATCTTAATAAGATGACAGGTGAGCAGAAACCTGCAAACACCTGTGAAGCTCAACCCAGACAGAAATAACAGCAAGTACCCAATGCGGACCAGCTAGTGAGCGGTGGAGTTAGGATTCAAACCCAGGTGAATCGGACTCCTGAACTGGAGTCATGCTATACTGTACAGGGCGGTGGCTCTCACTGAGAAAGGTCGCCCTCATGTCCCTGTTTACACTTTCCCGTGGGTCGGCGCTGCCCTGGGATGGGGCTCAGAATCCTCAGCAACAGCTGCTCCCATTGGTTCACTCCTCCTGCGAACCCTTTACCGCTCAAGTTCACAGGTACTCAGGAAGACCCTACCCCTCTCTCCAGATGAGGAACGTGAGGCTCGGGAGGTCAGTGAGCCCAGCCAAGGGTACACAATTCGGGGCTGCAGAGCTAGGCTTGGAGGTCAGCATGCAGGCCTGGCTCACTGACCCCCAGCCCCGCTCGGCTGGGTGCCCTGGAAACCCGGTGCTGGGTGCATCTCTGCCCAACTTCCCAGAAGCAGGTCTTCTTGTTTTCTCACCTAATTGGAATGAAGGTTCTCACTTCTATCTGAAATATTTGTTAGTTTGACTTAAATTTGTGAGTTCAAAAACATATTACCAGCTACATTTCTTTTTAAATGTTGTATCATTCAAAATTCAGATAGCACTTCCCTTCAAGCTCTCCATGTTACTGAGGTTTTAGTCTAAGCTATAATGAATAGTGATCTCAATTTAAAAACACAGATAAAAGGAAAGTGACAATATACACGGCGGTCCTGGGTCCAAAATTCTTAATACAAGAGCTCTTATGAATCAAGGAAAAGCCCTCTCAGAAAAAAGAAAACTGGGAGGAAGTCATGAATGGAATACCTCGTAGAGAAGGAAACATAAATATCCATCAAAGATGGTTATTGAGACCAACCTCATCAGTTATCCAAAAATGCAAATTTAAAAAAGGATACCATCTTCACTTATCAGCTCAGCTGGCAAACGTTTCTTTTACATGGCAATGTCTAGTGAAGTTATAAATAGTTACAAACTTTCTAGAAAATAATTAAAAAATATTTATAAGCACCTTTAGAAGGGCTCAAACCACATTCTTTCTTCCAATAACACAACTCATTACATTTCATCCTTAGGAAAAAACCAGTAATGAGGTCAGAGACCTATACACAAAGATATTTATCGAAGGATTAATAAAAAAAATCGATGAATCAGTACTCAAAAATAGAGGATTTCCTATCATAATTATGTAGCCATAAACCTATTTCTAAAAAAAATATTTAATGATGTGTAAAGTGCTCAAAAATTAAACATTTTTAAATGTTTAATAACCATACTCAATTATTACATATTAAAATGTGAGCAAAAGACTTTTCTCTTCCTTACCTGTCCTTTGGAAAAACTGGTCTGTCGTCCAGGAATGTTAAGTGTTTTAGTCGAACAGTGACTGTCCTTCGATAGTTAGGGATATGCTTAATAACTGGGTTTCCTATCAAATTCAGGACACGCTGTAAGCAGACAGACAAAACCAAATTAATTACTAAAAAGTGAACGTGGTTTAAATATTTTATATGTGCTGTGCTCTAAGAATAAATAAAAAGGAAGAGACAACATCACGTTCTGATGACTTTGTTAGCGAAGCCGGAAGGACGTCATTGTTTTTGTGCCATGACGTCGTCCTGATAACTGGACAGCCCTTTTTTTTCTTGAACTTCAGATCCTCAGTCTGATTGCCATTCCGGAAGAATACTGGAAAACATTTCCTGAGGCCTTTTCCAAGTGCAGTGATTACATTAGTTTTGCTCACCCAATCTCTTCTACTGAAATTAATCTCAGTCTAATTGTTTTCTCTTCTTCCCAGCCAGGACCCATTATAAGAAAATGTACACAGCAGCTAGACAGATAAGAAGCAGTGACTATGGGAAAAGGATGAAAAGTGCCCGCTTCTCTAATGCGTGGGCCTTTCCTGCCAGGCCTACGGATCTCCTAGATATCACATTGGAACCAGGAAAGAGAAAGACATACAGCAGTGACAGCATGCCATCCCCCCCACCCCCCGCCCATCTTGTAACACTGCCACCTCCTCTCCTGCGAACAGTTAAGGAGACACGTGGGTGAACCATTTAAAATCTGTTAAACCGATGAAATATTTTTCATATCTAAAGCAGTTTCTATTGTTGGAGAAAAAATTATCTTGTGAACTAGTTAGTTTAGCCTTCCCCTAACTTTATTCTTGTACTGCCTTCGCCATTCTTGTCATATTTTCAAGTGCCCTCTCCTGTGGGGACTGGGGTGGTGGGAGCAGTATGCTCCAGGTGCAGGCACCAAGGAGGTACATGGGGTGTGGAGAATTTAAAAGCTATCATAAAACAGACTGTAAGGCAGGCTGCTTTTGCTATGGGCTGAATTGCGCCCCTCCAAAATTCACACGATGAAGTCTTAACCTCCAGCACTTCAGAATGTGACTGTATTTGGAGACCTGGCCTTTAAAGAGGTAATTAAGATTAATGAGGTCACAGTGGTGGGCTCTAATCCACTATGACTGGTGTCCTTATAAAAAGAAGAGTTTAGGACACAGACACACACAGAGGAAGGACCATGTGAAGACACAGGGAGGAGATGGCCATTTGCAAGCCAAAGACAGAGGCCTCGGAATGAAACCAACCCTGCTAACACCTTGATCTTGGACTTCTAACCTCTAGAATTATGAGAATATAAATTTCTGTTGTTTAAGCTCCCCAGCCTGTGGTAATTTGTTATGGCAGCCAAGTGAGAAAAATTAAAAATGTATTATTATATAATACAGATTTATATTATCACTACGTGCTGGCAATTCTAAACTAGTCCTAGACAGTCTGCTCTGCATATAATGCCTGAACTATTTTTCTTTTAACTGACTCACTTTTCCTCACTTATGCATGCTCTGAACAGTAAACAGTAAACTCAAGAGTTTTGTGTGCTATTTAAAAAATTTTGTTACTAGTACAAATGGCAACATACACCCTAAAAAGCAAGGAAGCCAACAAAGGCCACTGGGGGTGAGTCAAAAGTATACAGGTCCCATCCAGAGGGGTTGTCACAGGCCAGAAGATGGGACCACTTGAACATCCCAAATTAAAATAACAGCAAGGGTTAAATCATATCAAATACTACATATATAAATCCACGAGTTTATAATGATATTGAAAAACCCTTCATTGTCACCTTTAATTGTTGCTAGGTTCTTGACTCATTTCTTTGAAAATTGATAAATAAAAAGAAAAAAAACAGACATTTATCCCAGCCTTTCTGTATGAACTATACATTAGGGAACCACTAGTTATGTGGGTAAGTTTTTTTTTGTAGAAGTATTCCAGCTAACAAATGCAGAAGGAATAAGAGAATTAGAAAATGATCATCTTGTGACCCCTAATGAAATAATACATCTAGGCAACGCTCCTCATTGGCTGCTAAAACAAGATCAGTGGGGGAATTTACAATGGCTGGATCAGGCTGACAATACCTGAGCCCACCAATCAATCTTACAGTTACAAAAAGAGAGGCCACCAGATATTACATCACATCCCAAAGTTAAGTATCGAACCTGGATCTGATCAAGCCTCTGGCTCCATTATCATTTTATAAGAAATATTGGGGGCCAGGTTGATGGAGACTCAGATGTGGCTGCTGCCTGCCTCAGTGTCCATGGGGAGTGGGTAGGCTTGGTAGGAGAGGTGATGGATTCTGCTAGCACTGCTGTCTGGGCACGGGGCTGCCCCTCCAGCCTTCGCCCTGAAGCCCTGTGGGTCAGTCCTCCTTGTGTGTCCCTGGCACCTTTTGGGCTGCTGCCCCAGCACTGGAGCTTGGAGCAACTGTGCGCCAAAGGATAAGACAGAGAATGCTGAGGGGAATTCCTGACACGCATTTCTTTTCCAACAATATTTTTGTAAACATGTGCATATATTTTTTTCTTTTTAAAAGATATTTCTGATGCTTTTCGATTGAGCTTGATAATTCTCATGTATCATCTATTATGCAACCTACCCCCACTCCCTTCCCTCCTACAAAATAAAATAAGTGAAAAGGCAAACAAACAAACAAAAAATAAATATTGGGTACAGCAGAATATGTTAAATGACACCATGAGGATGCAATCAACCAAATCCAGAATGCGGCACACTACCAGAGAAAGGACCCAGTCTCCTTGACAGATTAATAGTGTGGTGGTGGGAGGTACGGGGAAGGGGAATGATGAGAGATCAAGAGGTTTCAGAGACAAGTAATCCAAATACGATGTGTGGGTCTGGTTTGAACATCTCAATGGTCAAAACGCATTTTCGAGATCAATGGAGAAGATTGAACATGGTCTGCATATTAAATGTAGTTATTATAACATTTTAGATATAATTGTATTTCAATTATGCTAAAAAATGTCCTTATCTGTCAGAGATACACACTGAAATATTTGAGAGTGAAATGGTATGGCATCTAGCGTTTAAGATCTCTAGCTAAAAATGCAAAGAGGAAAAGAGTAT
>NW_006494614.1:59302515-59331474 GCF_000325575.1 Pteropus alecto | reverse complement strand
AAGAAGAGAGAAGAGAGGTTTGGTATCTAAAGATCATAAAAAATACAAATTTTGTGCGTGTTTTACCAAATCGGGCATGCTCTCCAGAATGCTCAGGATCTCTGGATCACTCAGCTTATTGTGGGAAAGGTCAAGGACGCAAAGTTTTAAACACTCCTTTAGATGCTGAATGTCTTCCACGGTCTCTAAGTGATTGTGGGCTATCTGGAGCGTGTTCAGGACTGGCAGACAGGCTGGAAGATGAAGTCAGCAGAAGTAAGCAACAAAGAAAGGCATCAAAATGTTTCTTGCCCGTAATTTAAAATTTTAGAACCTCCCCCAGGGGAAAGTGTTGGGCATAATGACATTTAGAAAGACCCCTCGTGCGGCATTCTCACAGAGGTTTTCAATGGTCTTGATGTAATTGTTGCTGAGGTTAAGAGCATCCAATTTCTGCAGAGTTTCTAGGTTCTCAATTTTATGAAGCAAGTTCACTTGCAAGAAGAGGCAACGCAATTCGGTTTGGGCCTCCAGGTTCTCGATTTTCTGTATTCCATTGCACTCCAGCCAGAGACAACGCAGCCCCGTGTACTCTTCTAAGTTCTCGATGCGATCGAAACCTGGCAAGAAGAAGAGGGTGTCAATTAAGCTCCTCCATGCACATAAGAGAGACAGGGGTCACTCGGGTTTTTGCCTACCTGCCTAGCATCCACACCTTCCTCTGGTGACAGTACTGCCACTTTTCCTTGAGGAACCTCCTCTCTGATAACTACCCCATGGCTCTCAGAGTCACAATGATTCATTCTGGATTGGTCATGCTGAGCCAAGTGGAGGCCAACTTAGATGAATCCTGGAGAGTATGGTTAGCTCCATTGGAAAAAAGGCAGTCTTTCTGCGTCAGTGGCCAGTCTGGCAAGGGACAGCTTAGCACTGCAGCGGCCACCTTCCCTTCGTGGTCGAGAGTGAATGGACGTGAGGGGTGACCCTCCTGAAATGAATTAGAGGAAACCAGGGCGAAGAAAAGGAGAGAGACAGCTTTGCGAAAATACATTATGAGCGCTGGGTGCCGCGTCCTCTTTCTACCCTACTGTGTGACAAGGTCCGGAGATGGGGACAGAGGCTTCAAGGAATGCATCGTCAAGAACGAGGACGTGGCATGTGTTTAGGGATAATTGGTTTCATAGGAACGATCTTATTAATAGGGGGAATTTGGGTAGCACAAATTCTAGTACGTGTAAATGCTGTACAAATGGATTTCCTCAAAATTGCCTCAAAATTGGCTCTGAGGAAAAAATAGTAAATTCCCCACGTATGGAATCAGCTCGAGTCACCCTGTGATGTGTCCAGAATGCATAAACCCTTTATTTGAAAAATTATTAAGAGAAATTCCTTTTGACGCGCCTCTTAAAGATGTTATGAATAAATTATAACAAGCTGAATTACTAGAACCAGTTTATACTCCTGTTCCCATGCAGTTAGTAGAAAAATTAGTAAAGGATAAGAAATTTACTCATAAGCCTGTGCCTACTATAGAAGGGCCTCCTTTTGTGGCCTAGTGGATAAATAGAAAACTCTGGTATCCACCTAGGGGGGCTAATAGTATGAAAAGATTACCTGATCTTCCTTTGTCTTATTCAGAAGCTTATAATAAAGATAGTATACATGTAGTGAATAAAGATAGAATTCATGTGCCTTATAGTAGTTTAAGTTTCATAGAAAGGCTGGCTAGGTCGGGATCTCCTTGGTGCTTAAAAACAAAGGAACTGAAACTTAGCTTATGAAAGCAGCTTTGTAAAACTGATTTTTATAAATATTTTCCTCATTACTGCACCAAGGAAACTTTTGAACAGCTATGAGAAAGGTTCAGCTTGAACTTTAGATATAGTATAAATCAAATAGCATTTAAAAGATTTCTTCAGGCAGAAAGAAGAACAATGTCTGCCCACAAGCCAATGCTTGCTGTTATGAATACATCTATCTATCACCTTTACTTAAATCAAACTGTATCTTACGTAATAGATATAAGAATTAAAAGTTTAGATTGTTCCATCAGGTAGTTCTGTTCTAATGATTGAGAGAAAAATGTACTAGTTAATCATGAATATTAATAATAATATACTCTATAAGATTTTCTGCTTCGCCTAACCACAGAAATTTAACTCCCTGCTACCTTAACCACCAAGTATAATCAAATGCCAAAATAAAAAGTATAAAAGTTGTACTCAAATCACAATAAAACGGAACAGTGTCACATCGCCTCTGAGTTGTGTAGTCGACTGTCTCCCGCGCCGACGCCTTGCCCACCTTCGGGGCCCCCTGGATCTGTCGTGGCTGGACCGCGGCAGCTGGGATCCAGCAGAGCCTGAAGCTAATACAAACTGCAGGTCTTCTTTTGTTTTTCAGTTTTATAAGCCAAATTGAAGGTTAGGAAAATAAACAATTGACAGTTTGACTGCAACCTCTCTAGAGACTCTGAGCCAAAACCACCCAGCTAAGGCATTTCCAGATTCCTGGCCCTCAGAAACAGTATGAGATGACAAATTTGTTTTAAGTTGCTAAGTTTGGAGATAAGATCTTCCACAGCAGTTTATAACATGGGCACATCTCTCTCCTTGTTCTACCTCTTTGACTCTTTCTACTGGTCTAACCTACTGCGTCTTCTTCTCCCCACCTCTTAGGATCTGCCCTCCTAAGTCATCTTATCACTACTATACCTGGACATTGGATGGAGAATTTTGGAGGGAACAACATGGAGGTGAGGAGACCAGCTAGGAGTCGTTCAAATCATTAAGGTATTTGTGGTGCTGGACCTCCTCACAGTGGTTGTCCTATCCTCTAGGACAGTAGTCTCCAACCCTTTTGTTACCAGGGACCAGAGCTCCTATGAGAACTTAATGCCTAATGATCTAAAGTGGAGCTGAGATGGTGATGCTAGCACTGGGGAGCGGCTGCAAACAGAGATGAAGCTTCGCTCACTTGCCTGCCACTCATCTCCTGCTGTGTGGCCCGGTTCCTAACAGGCCACGGACCAGTACTGGTCTGTGGCCCGGGGGGTTGGGGACACCTGCTCCAGGACACCAAAGGCATCTTTATTATATCCACCTCTGTGTCTCTAGCACTGAGTACAGTGCCAGGCATACAGAAGGCCCTCAGTAAATATTTACTTAAATAAACAAATGAACATGCGGAGGATTGATGAGGCAGGTGGGCCATACTCAGTTCAACTCAGACTGGGCGCTATTCTCTTTTTCATTGAGAGAAATAGCCCTGTCTGTGAACCTGAACTTTTATATGTGAATACCGGACACCAACTCGGAGCCCTTGGATGCCACTGTTCATACTTCTCCATTTTAGAGGCATCGCATGACCCTTGCTCTTTGTTTTCCACGCCAGTTTTCAATCCTTTACAACATATCCCTCCCAAGCCCAAAGCATTCACAACTAGCTTCTGGCTCAAAAAATTAGTAAGTCTTTGGAAAACTTAAACAAAAGTAACAATGTGTTTCCCTTTACAAACTCGAGTCAAGTAAGACTTTTTCTTTAAAGTGATATTGTTGCTTTTCTATAAATCTCCGCTAAACTCTGATTCTATTGTAATATAATTTGAGAACTCCAGATGATCCATGCAAGCAATTTCTTTACACCACCAGAATCTTTCCACCTGATATGAGACATCTCTTCCAGATCCTTACCTTTAAAATGTAAATACAGCGTATCATTCAATGCTGGGGTAATATAAAGCTTGTGTTGCTTGCAGAGTTTTTGCAGGAATCTTTTAGTCATTCTGTTAAATGGAAAACATGAACAAGACATTTATTTGTCGGTTCTAAAATATATTCCAAAAATTCTTCACCATATCTATTCCTTCCCAAAATTCCACAACATCTTATATGCCTTTAACTTCTTCATTTTTTATTTTTTATAGCTTTCAGGGCCGCATCTAATATTATTACTTTCAGCATTCTTAAAAATTGCAAGGCATGTTCTAACAAAAATACTTTTAATAGTGTCATGTCATCAAGAACTACTGGTGTTTCTCTTTCCAGGTTTTACATTAAAGTTTGATACATTGTGGTTAGTTGTGCCACAGAGGCAGTGCCATCCTGACTCCACTGCTACAGACACTGGGCTGACTATTTAATCTGCATGAACCTCAATTTCCTTATCTGTTGAAGGGGTGATTACACCATCTACCCTACTCGGTCAATGTGTACTATAACTGGCAGCACCATACCCACATACCTGGGGCTATGATTTTCCTTGTCATCTCTGTGGTGTTCTAAACAACCATCTGACCTGCTATCACCACTCTGTTTCTGCTCGCTTTGGTAGGATGTGTCAGAAGGATGCGCACATTTTTCCTTAGGATTATTAATTTCTGTAAAATAAGAGGTTGGTTCTATGGAGATCAAAATATGTGTTAAAAATTTCCAATTTCAACTTCACAACTATTCAATTTTAGAACAGAAGTACTCTTTAAATGTATAGAACAGAAGTACTCTTTAAATGTATAACAGTTTTTAAAACACACTGATAAGGACTATGGAAATTTCACTTTTGGATAGATCCTCTATAAAAGTTCTTGTGCAAGCACACAGGAGATGTGTAGATTCATTTCTGTTACATTATTTGTAACAGCCCAAAACTCTTAACAGTGCAAATGTCCATCCATAGGAACTAGTTAAATAAAAACAATGGATTATTATGCTGTCTTTGAAAAGAATGCACTGGAGCTACATCGGCAATATGGCAAGTTCTCAGAAACATACTTAGAGTTGAAAAAAGCAAGTTTCATAATAAGCACAGGATACTAAATACATGTACTAAAAACACACAAACCAATACTATGCATTGTATAAGGACATTGTGTGTGTGTGTGTGTGTGTGTGTGTGTGTGTGTGTGTGTGTGTGTGTGTGTAGAGAGAGAGAGAGAGAGAGAGAGGTGATGGAAAGGATCCATACAAAATTCTGGAGAAGGGGATGAGACTAGAAATGGAGGGGCAAGGGAAGGAATGTCAAATTTATCTGAAATGTTTTCTTTCTTTAATTACAAAATACTTCAATATGATAAAAATGTTAATCATTTTCAGTTCTTAGTGGTGATACATGGGTGTTTGTTATAACCTATGTTCTTTTTAAAGTTCTCAAAAGAAAAAAACATACAAAAAGAAACAAAAATGGTGGAAATAAATACATTCAAATGCACTTAATTTTTTTAAAGGTCGATCAAAATTGGCTAATTCAAATGCCCTTTATCTTAAAGGTCACTGGCTTCTGCTCTATGTGTTTGTGTGATCTGCGGAAGGAGACTAAACGCTTCCTGTGTGCCACTGTTCTTATGCTTCCCCACTTCCCTCTGCATACAATGCCCAGCCACAAGAGATACCAGATAAAGGTTTGTGAAATAAAGAATAGGTGCTCAATATACATAATAATCGATTGATTATATCATTAACAAGAGCTAGCATTTGTTAATACCCCACTGTATGCCAGAAATTTTAATTAGCCCTGTATAATTATCCCTGCTTGCAGGTAAGGAGACTGCCTCACAGAGAGGTTAAGCTTTGGGCCAGCGGCCATAAAGCTGGCAAGTTGCAGAGCTGCAATTTGAACCCAGTGTGAGTGGCTTTCCACAGAGCAACATGGCTTCCCTACAGCTCCTCATACAGGGCTTGTCTGGACAGTCGATGCCCCAAAAAAACGAAACACAAATGAGCTACTAGCTGATTTAGTCACTAAAATGTTTCCCTTAGGGACCCAAGCCAAATGGGAGCAGAGGCTGAAGCCTGTCTTCTATGACCATTCTGGGAAACTGTGGCGAGGAGTTGCCTGCTGACCCCAGAATCACCAGCTCCTCATTCACTCTCTCTATCATGGGTCAAGGCATTGCACTGGACACTGTGAATTCAATGAGGATATCCTTCCCTGACATCTTTTGATCTTACTCGATGATAGCAATAAAGGGATACATTCAAAACAAAAATATTGGGCAGAGAGAGAATGGTGTTGGGTAATGGCTTGGGCTCCAGAGTCAGACTGTTCAAGCATGAGTCTCTCTTCTGTCATCGACTGGCTGAGGTTAATCTTTTTGGAGCAATTTCTGAAATGGGAAGAGGAGTGTCTACCGCACAGGGAGGGTGTGTGGCTCAAATGCCGCGAGAGCTTGGCAGGCATCCTTTAATAATTGTGGGCCTCTAATGCTGCCATTATTATTATTGTTGTTGTTGTTGTTGGCTGTGAAGATCAGATAGGTGGTGTTGGGCTCAGCCTGTCACCCCCCTCGCCTCCCTGGGGCGGCGGTCGGCACCTTCCTTGCGGTCCCCTTGGCCTGCGTCCCCGCGGTCACCCTCAGACTCCTCCACGCCCTGCTCCACGCCCGGCTCCTGAGCGCAGTCCTGCTCTTCTCCTCCGTCAGCCGCAGGCTCCAAGGCCTCGGGGTGCATGTTTACTCCGGAAACACCGAACACCTGTAGCAGTGGGGAGACCCGTTGAGCGGGGTCGCTATGGCGTTCAGCCGCGCCTCACTTTCATTTACCGCCGGCCACTCCAGCCAGGGTCTTCGGCAGTCCAACGCTTCCCTGATCTCCACGGCAACCGCCGCGCAGGCGCACTTAGGCAGGCCCGCGCGTCTGGACGCCTGGGGCGGGCCCTACAACGGCTCCGCCCCCGACGCGCGCGCGGGTCACGTGGGGGTGCGGCTCTCGACAGCTGCAGTGGCGGTGACAGGAGTGGCGGTCGCGTGGGTCCGGCGGGAGCATCTCGGATAGTGCGTCGTGTCTGCAGGTACCGCGCCCCCGGTGTCCAGCCCCGGGCCCAAGGCTCGCCTCATCCCCTTCGGCGCCTACGGGGCTTCGGGCCGCCCCTCCCTCCTTGTCCTACCACGCCCCCCGGAGTCGGTGCCTCTTCGCGCCCCGGGACCTCAGACCCCCTCGTCTTTCTCTTCTCTCGGACCCCCACCCCCATCACCTCTCCCTTTAGACCCGTGCCACTGTCCCAGCGCCTTTCCCTAACTCCATCCCTACGTTGCACCCCAGAAGACCTTCTCTTCTGGGCCCGTCCCCTTCATACAGAATCCAGATCTGAGGCCCCACCCACCCCGAGCGCGGGGCCCCCTTTACCCCAACACGCTGACCCGGGTGTTCCCCACGAGGCTATGAAAATCAACCCCTTTGTCCGTGCTTCTTTATTCTCATTTCCAAAGGACTTGGTTTAAGTGGGATTTGTTGACGTTGTCTTTGTTCTGAATTAGAAGTAATTTAGAATAAAGGAGCGCTTGAAGAAAGGGCCCCACCAGTTCCCGAAGCGGCGATCGTTTGCTCGGGCTTGCTTGGCCCTGCCAGGTACTGGAGGAGAAGGGTCTGGAGACCAATGAGGCTGCCCCAGTCCAAAGGAACGTACAGCCTAGCAAACCAAATCCTGTGGCTTTCTCCGTGATGCCAGCAGGATGTGTGCGGGCGGGGGCGGGGGTCTCACAGTGGGCCTACCAGCCAGGGTTCTGGACTTTTATAGACCTTGATCTGAATGCCCACTGCTCACTTCTTAGTTGTGGAGTCTGGGTATGTTACTTTAATCTCTGTAAGCCTCAGTTTCCCCATCTGTAAACTGGGGATGATTATAATTCTGCCTCGTAAGGTTGATGAGAGAATAAGTGAGCCAATAGGAATAAAGCACTTAGAATCTTGCATAAACAGCTCTCCCTGACCCCCACAAATAGCCAATAGCTAACATTAAACACTGAATTATAGCGGCTAATAGCTAAGGTTTATTGAGCACTTAGTCCCAGACGCTTCTAAGTGCTTTATGTGTATGACCTCATTTAATTCTCATTATAATCTTAGGCAGGAACTGTTACCCCCATGTTTAGAGTTGAAATAACTTCACCTTCACCCAAGACACCATTTACATGGGGAGCCTGGATTTGAATCCCAGAAGTCTCTTTTCGGGGTTTGTGATTTTAATTACTACAGTAATAGTCAAGGAGTGTGGTATTTTTTTTAGTTGAATTTTTTTAAAGATAAAATTTACATAAAATTCACATTTTCGCCATTTAAAATAATACTTTTTTCATAGCAGTGTACAGCTATCACCACTACTTAGTTCTAGAACATTCCCATCCCAAAAAGAAATCTCATCACATTAATAGTCATTCCTCATTTCCCTCTCCCCCTCTACCCAGCAACTCTAATTTACTTTCTGTCTCTGTGGATTTGCCTTTCCTAGACATTTCATATAAATGGAATCATGATATTTGGCATTAGTCTTCTTTCACTCAGCACAATGTTTTCAGGATTTGTCTGTATAGTAGCATGTATCTGTACTTTATTCTTTTTATTGCTGAATATTCCATTATGTGGATAGACCACATTTTGTTTTTCCATTCATTTGTTGATGGACATTAGAGTTGTATCCACTTTTTAGCTGTTGTGAATAATGCTGTTACGAATATGGCTATAGAAGTTTTTGAGTGAGTGTAAGTTTTCAGTTATCTTATGTACCTCGGAGTGGGTGCTATTACTATTTTAATTCCCACTGCACAAACAGAGACATGAAACTGAGGAGTATTGGACCTTGGGCGAGCACTCCCATGTTCTGCTCTTTCCACTTAGCTTCCCATTAATTCAGTTTAGTGGTCTACTAAAAATTGGCAAAGGAAGGTAAGGAAATTCCAAAAAGTCATGATATACCAATAATAACTTTGTCAAAGTGCTGACACAAAGTTTGAGAAGCTCCTTAAGATTTTTCTCCTCAAGAATGAAATTTGAGCTTTGAATGCAAAGCAGTATTTTCTTCTGTTTATTAAATAAGTATTGTATACACAGCACCATGCCAGATCCTGAGGAGGAATATTAAAGATGAATGTGAGCCCAGCCTCACACCTTCACAAAGCTGTAGGAGGATTAAAGACAAATCAGAAAAGCAAACTTGTAAAAGCTTTGAGACAATAACATAGAAAAATATCTTTATAACCCAGGGCTAAGACAAGATTTCTGAAATAAAACATAACAAGCACAAACCATAAAGGGAAAAGATTGATACATTTGACTATATTAAAATGAAGACATTCATTTCACTGAAAGCACTGTAGACAAAACATACAGAGAACTAGTATCTAGAATATAGAAAGAATTCTTATAATTCTGAAAGATAAGACAACGCAATAGAAATAAGGCAAAAACTAGGAACAGGCATTTCCTAGGTGAGAAAACAAGCATATAAATATCAGAAGAATGCCAGTCAATCTTATTAGTAATCAGGAAATGTAAATTAAAACCATAATGAGATCCCATTTCACAGCGCCCACTGGGCAGAAGGTGAATTGTTGGACATTGCCAGCCATTGAGAAAGAGGCACTGTGAACTCATATTCCTGTTGGGCGTGCAGATTGATTCAGCCACTTTGGCAGTGTCTACTTGAATGCATGGCTGCCTTGTGGCCTAGCAGTGTGACTCAGGCGTATCCCCTTGAGAAATCCTTGTACATGTGCCCAGGAGACATGCACAAGAATGTTTATGGCACCACTGATCATAATTATAAAGTAAAAACCAACAAAAACAACTCAATGCCCATCAACAATAGAAAGGATATATGAATATGATATTTGTACCATGAGATAGTGTGCAGCAGTGAAAGTATGACCTACCTACAGCTATAGGAGCACGGATGAGTCTCGAAAACGATATTGCGTGAAAGAAACAGGTCACCAAAGAATACATGCAGTATGGTTCCTTTATGTAAAGTTCAAAACCAAGCAAAATTGAATACTATTATTTCAGAATCCATGCTGGGGTAATAGTACAACTATTGGAAGGGAAAAAAAAGCAAGGGAATGATTGTGTGGGAATTTAGGCAAGTAGTTCCCCCCAGGGTGGCGGAAGGGGGTATGGTCAGGGGAGAAGTATTTGCAACTTCTAAGACTGATTATATGTATGAAGTAGGGTAGCTCTGTGGGTATTTTGTTTTGTTTTTTGAACTGTGCATTATAGGTTTTACAACTTCTGTGTGTATTTTTCGTTTTCTTTTTAATTATAGAAAAGTTAGTTTTAGATAACATTTCCTGCCCTCAGGAGGCCTGTGCTCTAGTTGGGGAACCAAGATAGATACAGAACCAAGTAAATGCTTAAGTAGAAATCAGAGCAGTGTGGTAAGTGCTTCATGGCTAAGAGAGACAGGGAACTCAGAGGTGGGGGTTGGTGTGATGACCCAGGAAGGAAAGGGAAGAGATGTGTGGGCCTCCAGTTTATTCCCGGGGTCTGGCATGTCAGTCGGTGCTTGTCAGTGAATGCTGGGATTGAGCTGAAGGGAAAGAATGGGACTTGAGCTGTTCTTGGACAGACAGGATTTGAATGCTGAGAGCAAGCCAGATCCAGACGCTGTGTGAAAGAAGTAAGATATCTCTGGGGCCAGGAAGGAAAGGGAAGAGATGTGTGGGCCTCCAGTTTATTCCCGGGGTCTGGCATGTCAGTCGGTGCTTGTCAGTGAATGCTGGGATTGAGCTGAAGGGAAAGAATGGGACTTGAGCTGTTCTTGGACAGACAGGATTTGAATGCTGAGAGCAAGCCAGATCCAGACGCTGTGTGAAAGAAGTAAGATATCTCTGGAAAAAAAAAAAAAAGTTAATGAAAATAAAGTCCACACCCTTGGAGCCTTACTGAAGAGTTGGACAGTGCCAGCTGTTGATGTTGGTGAGGACCTCATGTCTGTCCCAGTCAATTGAAGATCATGGGAATCTCTGAGGCTACTTTCTGATTCCTGAATACACTTGAAAGTTTTGGTTTAAGGGATGTTGCAGGATTTGCAACTTGTCTCTTTATTGTTCTAAAAACTAGACCGACAGACCATTTCTTCTTCTGTCCATCCATCCTAATTTCCTATGGCTGCTGTAATAAATTATCACAAATTTAGTGGCTTAAAACAAAAATTTATCATCTAACAGTTCTGGATGTCAGAAGTCTGAAATTAGTCTCACTGGGCTAACCTCAAGGTGTCAGCAAGGATGTGTCACTTTGGAGGCTCCAGGGCAGAATCCACTTCCTTCTGCCGGATTCTAGAGGTGCCTACATTTCTTGACTTGTGAGCCCACTCTCCACCTTCAAATTCAGCAGCCTAGTGTCTTTACTCTGACCCTCTGCCTCCATTTAATAAAGATACATGTGATCACATTAGACCCATCTGGATAATCCAGGATAATCTCCCCATCTCAAGATCCTTAATCACATCTGTAGTTTCCTTTGCTACGTTAGGTAACATATTTAAACGTTTGAGAATTAGGATGTGGACATCTTGGAGGGCCTTTATTCAGATGACCACACTACCATTCGTTTGGTGATGCTTTGTCTTCTTCCCATGATACTTTATTTTCTTTGAAAACTTTTGCCCAATTCGTCTTACGTTATTTTACCATCCATTCCAGGTATTATTCGGATAGTTTGGTGATGTCTGTGTTTCAGCCAAGACACTTTCCCAGAACTCTTGATTCATGAAGTTTTTTATACAGGTATGTGGTGGAATCGAACCACAATATCTCTGAGGTATGCCTGTATTAGATTCAGTTACCCTTTTTACTGCTGAGTTGAGTCATCCAAACTGTAGGTCAGGATAACATTACAGGCCACAGCAGTTGTACTTTGAGAAGGTGACTTTGTTCCATGCAGTTTTTTTTTTTCGATAATTTTCATTTTTCAATTAAAGTTGGCATACAATATTATATTAGTTTCAGGTGTACAACATAGTGATGTCCCTTGCAGGTTTGACCATAATTTTCTCATGACATTTTTATAGTTGTAATGTTACCTTTAAGTTTTTTCTTTTAAGGATTTTTTTTTTTTCAAGAGCAGTTTTTTGGGGGAGCAGTTTTAGGTTTGCAATAAAATTCAGAGGAAAGTACAGAGATTTCTCCCTTCTCCCACACATGCAGAGCCTCCCCTGTTATCAACATCACTAACAAGAATGGTACCTTTTTTTAAACCAAGGATGAACCTACACTGACACATCGTAATCACTCAAAGTCCATAGTTTACCTAAGAGACCTTTAAGTGTTTGAATTAGATCTGATGAATTTTGCCTTATCGAAGTATTAAATGCCTAACGGACAACAGAGAATTGCTTGTCTTTTCCTATTTTGGAACAGTTATGATTTACTATTTTCCTGTACCTGTTTCTGATTGTTTTGATGTTTTAGTTTTCTGTAGAGGCAAGAAAATAAAGCTTTATAATAACTTACAGGTAGGTTGTACAGAATTTTACTGTTTTATTGTTGTTTTAAGTAATGGATTTCTCTAAGTTTTAGACTAATGCCTATCCACAGAGAAATTAGTAAGTCAAACCCCTAAAGCCAGTTAAATGCAGCTTGATAGCTATACATATCTTGGTCGGTGTCTAGACTTAACTGAGATAAACTCCTTTAAAACTGTTTCCGTGAGCTTTCCTAGAATTTAATGGCTTTGGGAGAAGTCTTGATTTCTTCTTTAATTAGAAAGACGTTTTCCATCATGTACTTAAGGATGGAGAAGAGGATTGAGAGGATGTAAGGAATTTATAATTTCCTTTTATTTTCTTTCGATTTATGATCTATCGAGGTATGAACAAATCTGTGAAAATGGTATGTCTGAGGAGCAGCAAGAAATCAATCACGAAGCCATGAGTTCTCAGTCTAGCCTTGCTTCATCCCCATCTGCACAGTCAGGGTTAAGGACTCTTCATTTCCTGCCTGCCTACCTGCATGCAGCTCCCACACCTTCTGCAGCAAACCCAGTAGCTCCTGCCTTTGGTGTAAGGGACTCATTCAGAGAGTAAAGCCATGTGATTCCAAAGGCATTTCACGATCTGGCCTCCCTTCCCACTCCCCTTTCCACCCCAAGGTGCACATCCTGTTCTATAAGCAAAGCAGGCAAGACCTTTTACAATGCTGGGTCCTTGCCTCTCTTGCCTCCCTTTCCACAATGCATCTTCAATAGCTCCCTTTCCACAATGTGTTAAATGGCTCTGTTCATCTTTCGATGCATTCTGTATACACAGGGTGGCAGGGACTCCTGGCTTACTTGAGACAGGTCCTTAGTGTCTGACATGGAGTTTTCTTCATTGTTGTTCTAGTAGTTTGGATTTCCACGTAGACTTTCCTATAGACCAGTGACCATGTGTATTTCGGCTTCTTGGCTCTATTGTCTATTATTCATAAATAAATCGACATTTTAATCTATCAGTCTTCTGTGAGTTTTTTTGGTGTGAGTCAAATTTCCAACTTGAGTTACCTCTGGGGAATGACCAAGTTGTCTTTACCTCAAGCTGAAGATCAGACCTAGGATGTTACCAGCCTTCTGATTATCTGTAGTTTTTAAAAACTAGCAATGATAATACATGTTTAAGGTATTCGTCTGTGATAGAACTGTAATGTTAACATATGGTGATAGTATTCCCCCTTACAAGATGGTGAAGGGAACTCAGATGGGTAGAGTCGAGAAGCAGGGCCAACCTGGAGTGAAGCCCCTTGACACCACTGTTCACAGCTCAGCCCTAAAGTCTGTGCGTCTCTCCTGCTGGGCCCGTGCAGGAGGTCCCTGGTGGGGTTTGCACATGAGGGTTTTCTTCCTCTAAAGGATCAAAGGAGTTTGTTTGGAGTAGGGGAACAAGATAGTATTTAGAGGCTGAGAACTAGATGGGAAAAACAGCCTGGGAGCTGAGCAGAGACTGGGTAGTACGGTTTAGTGCAACAGACATCTGTTGAACTCCTGAGCTGTGCCAGGGGTTGTGGAAGGTGCTGGAGGACGAGAGGAGTAAGATTTGGCCTCAGCCCTAGAGGAACTCAGCCTCAAAAACAGACCAGTTATAACACAGTGTCTAGAGTGGAAGGAGAGGGAAAAGGTGTACCAGAGTTTGTTTTCATTTCCTCATTCTTACAGTACCTGCCCCACTTACAGGCTAGAAGGGGCTGTTCCAGATACTGCAGGACGCTTCCTCCCCGCCACCTCCACTAGCTGATTAGACAAGTGCTGGATACCTGAGCTCAGGCGGGCCAGCCAGAATCTCTGCCAGGAATTTGGAATAGTGATGCCAGGTGGGTGCAGTCATGTGGAAGTTCAAGTGCTCTGCAGGTAGAGCGCAGGAACACGGTTTGCAGAGAGAAAGCTGAGGTGGAGGTGGTGGGGGGGAGCCCAGGCAGACACACCAGGGAGCAAGGGAGAGAGGATGGCTGTGGCTGCCTCCCTTCCTGGCCGGCCTCTTCCTGTGCATGTGTCCTGCACTCACGGTGTCTGTGCAGAGCACCATCTCTCTCTCTCTCAGCTATTTGAATAGGTTTTGTCCCATTTGATGAAATGTTCCTTAAGAAAAAAGGTGCAGGGAAAGGGGTCACATTCCAGCTGAGCCTTTCACCAGACGGAGGCTACTGGTGCCTTTTTCTGAAATGAAATGCTTTGCTGCCTGTATATACAGGGATCATGGCATAAGAATTTTTGTGTTTTATTTTCAAAATCTTTGATCTTAGTTTTACATAAAGTTTTCCCAGTTGAACTATGAGGGCAAAGGAAAGGAATTTGGTGCGTGTTGGTTTTTGTTCACAGGTTGACCTTAAAAGGAGACAGAGCAGCATATTACTGAAGGCCAGGAGACAAAGTAAGAGGGAAACATGGCAGTAAATGACTTGAGAAGAAAAATTGGGAAACTCTTGTGTAGTCGGGCATCTTCTGCTAGTGTTTTTCCTTTATAAATGTTCAAATTATTGAAAAAAATTGTCCTTAGCGGGGAACAAGTTCAGTTTCCCATTAGTACGAGGTCACTCCATGAGACGTATCTGAACTCCTTTTCAAGTAGAACCTTGTTGTAGACACTTCATGCAATTAACTTTCCCACAGGTCTTGCTTTGGCACAACCCATTAGATCTTGATGTATGTAATTTTTCATTGAAAACATTGTTTTAACATCTTAGATATATGCCCACCTGTTACTTAGAAGAATAAATTTAATATTCCAGTATCTAGCTTTTTGTCATAGTTTTGTTATTTCTAATTTTATTATATTTTATTTGAAAAGTACTAGAACAAGTGATTAGTTTTTGCATTTTCTTTCTCACAGCCTAGTATTTGATTACTTATGACAACAGGCACAAGTACACTTGAAAGCGTTATTTCAGGAACTTCTGACTTAACATGAAATCTTAGTTTTTATGTTCTTTCTTATAAGAAATTAATGTTTTGGCCGTTTCTTTAGGAATCTCGCAGTTAATACTACTCAGGGACTGTGACCAATGTGAACACTTTGATACCATGCCAGGTCAGGGGCATATCCAGTCAGCGCCCTGCCTCAGCAGGGACTTAGTTGTGTATTGAGACAGCAGAGCAAGGGGGTCTTTGAAAGTGAGTGGCACGTCATTTCCTCTTCTCTAGTGTGTGGAAACTTTGAGAGGCATTCGTGCAGAGCAGAAAAAGAATGAACAGTTTGGAGACAAATGTTCCTAACTTTGACTGTATTTCAAAGGGTTTGGGAGCAACAAGGATTGTTACTGCCTGTTGTCTGGCAGATCAGGGAAAAAAAGGTATCTTCAGTCCAAACTTTGTTGATCTTCGTATTTCATATTTTAGGAAATCTTAGCCAGTGTGGTCATGAAGAAAAATTACCCCAAAGGGGCATTTAATTGTTTTATTAAGTATTTGGTTTGTGCATTTAATAAAGTTTATAATGTTTTCATGATCACTCTTGATCATCTTATTGTGGGAGCTAAGTTTCTATGAACAGAACCCTAGTATATAGCACTTTACCCGTAGGAAATAAGGTGGCCCAACTTCAGTCACTTTTCTATGTTATTTGGAAAAACATTCTTTAATTTATTTAATGCCACATCAACTTAATTAGTAATATGGTTGCAATATAAAACTTTGATGAGAGATTATGTCCTTATTATGGGGCATTTACGAATCTTCCCGCCTATCAGTTTTTTTCAGTTTTATATTTCCTTTGTATGTTTTATTGGTTTTTAATTTGGACTATACATTCATATATATATTTAACATATAAATATTCATATGTATATTCAACAATTTAAAAAATCATTCTGTGTGCCTTTTATCACAATATGGTATCACTCTTACATAAACATATTCCATTTGTGGTTAATTTATTTTCTGCTTAGTTCAGTTTTTACTCTGTAACTTGGTCAAGCTCACATTGTAGTAGAGTGGGAGGGAATTCACTCATTTTTCCTTAAGCTTATGTCAGTTTTTGCTGCTGCTGTTGGGTATCTTCATACATTCAAGATTTATTTTTTTTAAATCGGATTTCTACAAGAGAGACTAATCCCAGACATATATTTCAGCTTAAAATCAACTTTCTTTCATATAATAAATGCTATATCCTTTTGTTTGTATAAATCCGAGCTCCCTGTAATTTAATATAGTCTGTTCTGGTCTGTTCGATATTTTGTCCGTCATCAATAGTGCAGAGCTGGATCAGTGGCTCCTCAGGTCCAGTCTAGGATGAAGTTTATCAGCCTTGGTCATGCCCAGCCTTTGTCTGTTCTGCAGGGTTCTCTCTGATTACAAGCACACATATATCAGTTCATATGGCATTTAAAATTATTTCGTTAAATGTATGTCTCTTAGGTACAGTTATTTAATTCATCTTTGACTCCTTAGCATCTGTCACAGCACATAGAACACAGTACATGGAACATAGTAAATTTGCAAAACATTAGCTTCAAAAATGATTGCTATGAGGATACTTAACAAGAGTTGTATTGGACTTTTCTCTCCTCAAACATAACGAGCCAAAAATAATGATGTACAAATTAAGTTAGTAAGATGGAGGAGTGCTTACCCCATTGTTATTTGAGAAAACCATTTCTTCAAGTTTGGGGAGTATTTCTTTATATATATATATTTATGTATATTATTTATACATAATATTTGTTTAATTTATGTGAAAGTTTATTAAAGCTTAATTTTGTCTCAAATGGACTGTAGGACCTTTGTGGCCAAGGCCATGTCTTAATATTCCTTCTATTTCTTCTGTTTTGTTTCTACATGGGTAATAGGCCCTCTGCACTTGCTGATTATGAATACTACAAAGAAACATTTCTCTCATATGTTATATGAATGAGTCCGCGCTTGTCATTGTACAGGGCTCACAGCTTTTTTAGGGCACTGAGCATATTGTGTTTATCTCTGTGGGTACAACGTGTAGCACAGGGCTTGAATTTTAGTAGAAATTTAGTAGTTGTGTTAACTAATCTCCTTGGTAGAAAAGAACTTTATAAACTACAAAAGTTAATGAAATTATAAATTGCTTGGATCCATGGGCTACATGCATTTGAACTGTTACTGTTATTGAACACAGAATTGTTAAGCTCTGATGTCCTCAGATGGCTTTCTTCACTCAGACTATGAATGTTCCTTTAACTTATTAAACAAGGTTCACCTCTTTCTCCCTTTCCCTGCAGGCTGCCATGGCTGCTGTTGACAGCTTCTACCTCTTGTATAGGGAAATTGCCAGGTCATGCAATTGCTACATGGAAGCTCTAGCCTTGGTTGGAGCCTGGTATACAGCCAGAAAAAGCATCACTGTCGTCTGTGACTTTTACAGCCTGATCAGGCTGCACTTTGTTCCTCGCCTGGTGAGCAGAGCAGATCTGATCAAGCAGTATGGAAGATGGGCAGTTGTGAGTGGTAAGAAATGAGATTTTGATTCTTGCCTAATTTAAAATCAAAATAATCTTTCCTGTTTAACTTGTATCTTAAGTTGGATGCATTATTTAAGGAGTTACTGAATGTAATGAGATGATTTCATGGGAACTTGCTGATGAAAAAATAAAATTCATTACTTCTGTTATGATTATGTTCACATTTCCTTACTGTCCTCTTCTTGGAAGACATTTGCTACAATTTTACTGTTTATTCTAACCTCTCCTATTCCCAGTTCTTCTCTAGCCCCACCTAGCTACACATTTGCCTTTAGGTTTTCTGTTTTGAAATTGTCCTTACAGACTGTCTCCACGTTCAGAAATGCTTTTCTTATTTTAAGTGTCATTTTAATTTATCATTGTTTCCCAGGAAAGTACCTCCTGGCACTCATTCGAGCTAGACAGAAGTTTGAAAACAGTTTTCTACTGTGTCTCACAATCAACTTGGTGAATGGAAAACAACTCTTCCTCTACCTATCAGGGTGTCTGGGAGAGTGTTGACTAGCATGTGTCATTCATCTTATGACATCGTGTTTGACTGATCAGTATTAGAATTCACTTTATATCTACTGTGATTCTTTCTCTGATTAAACCTGGGAATGGAAAGTGGGGTTTTTAAGGTTCATTTTAAAGATCTCACCACAAAAAGAGTAGGCTCACTTTTCCTGGTTGTATTGTAGGTGCAACAGATGGGATTGGAAGAGCCTATGCAGAAGAGTTAGCAAGCCGTGGGCTCAATATCATCCTGATTAGTCGAAACCAAGAGAAGTTACAGATGGTTGCTAAAGACATCGCCGACACCTACAAAGTAGAAACTGATATTATAGTGGCGGACTTTAGCAATGGCCGGGAGATCTATGACCCGATTCGAGAAGCCTTGAAGGACAAAGACATTGGCATCTTGGTAAATAATGTGGGTGTGTTTTATCCCTACCCCCAGTATTTTACTCAGGTCTCCGAGGACAAACTCTGGGACATCATAAATGTAAACATTGCTGCGGCTAGTTTGATGGTCCACATAGTGTTACCGGGGATGGTGGAGAGAAAGAAAGGCGCTGTTGTCACTATCTCTTCCGGCTCCTGCTGTAAACCAACTCCCCAGCTGGCTGCTTTTTCTGCTTCTAAGGTAATGTATTCCTATTTGGAAATGAAATCATAATGCAATCGGACGTTTATTTAATGGTTTGGTCCAATTTGTTGCGTTCTTTGTCAGCAGCTCATGTTTGCTTATGCTGTTTTGTTTCCTGAAATGATGAAAAGCAAGCTTTTTTTCTCCTGAATTTTCTTCCAAGTTCCAGAAAATTAAATGTCTTTTCCCCTGCTTCATTTTAACAGGCTTATTTAGACCACTTCAGCAGAGCATTGCAGTATGAATATGCTTCTAAAGGAATCTTTGTACAGAGTCTAATTCCGTTCTACGTGGCTACCAACATGACTGCACCTGGCAGCTTTCTGCACAAGTGCTCGTGGTTGGTGCCATCACCAAAAGTATATGCACATCATGCTGTTTCTACCCTTGGCATTTCAAAAAGGACCACAGGATACTGGTCCCATTCTATCCAGGTAACAGTATCCACTCAGTTGTTGCAATTAGGTTAATGCATCCTAAACCTTTCTAAATGATACAGGAGAATCTGATAGAAGCCTGATGCTGAAAGATGAGAATTGCAAATTCTGATTCTTAAACCTGACACTCTTATTAAGTCACTAAATTCTTTTTTATGGAATTATTATATTAAAAACATTAAAAAGTTCAATCTAAAAGATGAAATATGCTGCTTTAATATAAGTAGATGGTAGCAGTATAAAAGTACTGAGTTTATATGGAAATTTCAAAGTAAAAGAAGATTCTTCCAATGCTTTAGGGGGTACCTCTAAGTTAACAGCATAGTCCAAAAACATAAAACCACAAAATAGGTCTATATTTCATGTAACCATATGTCAGATAATATCTCAGTATAGTCTTGGACTCATTCTTTCAAAAGCATAGCATTTTTTTTTTAAGTTTATTGTTCAGGCATGACAAAGTTTTGGGTTTCTAGTATTTTAAAGGGTAACTTTGTTAAATATTTGAAAATTTGATTCTAAGTATTAGAGAACTCATAATTTATTTGTTTTAATAGACTTGTGTTTTTTTATCTGGCATGGTAAGTAGATATGCCCCAGTTTAGAATTCTTTTTTCTTTAGTACGTAGTTTTCTTAAATTACCAAACAGATATTTTTGGGGGCTCTTTGCATTAAGATGATTAAATTTACCATTACTGAATAAGTAGATAAGTAAATCAACAGTGAGTTTTTACTTTTATCAAAAGGTTTGGCTAAAAGTTTCTTTAATAAGAAGTAGTTTTATTTAAGTGGTTATTTCCAGGTCTTTAATTACTCTAGAGAAACCTAAAATAATTTTAGAAGCCACTGACCATGAAGATCCCTGAGAAGTGAAGATATAATGAGGGTGGGGTTTCAATGTAGCAGATATTTTGACTATATTTATAAAACACCAGCTTTTTCATTACAATTAAACTTTGTTCACGTTGATGAACTTTTCTTGAGAATGTTTATTTTTTCTGCCAAGAAATTCTATTAAGCTAATTTAATTCCTAGAGTAGTTTTCTTTACAAAGCTGTTAAAACTTGCCATTTTTTTCTATTTTCACTTTTATTTTATTCAGATTATTTTCAGCATAATCGATATTTTTTTCAATTTTACGACAAAGATTTGATTAATCGATCAACATATTGCCCATAGCAGATTTCTCTGATATCTTTTGCCATTGTGACTTTTATTTTGTAATCATCTGAATGCAGTTTTCTCAGATTGCAAAGATCTAAAATTTGTTAAGGTAACAATCTTCTGTCAATTATCAGCTTATAAGAAATTTACTGTATGAAATTTGACATGTCAACATAACTGTATAAAGTTTCGTGCTGTTTATTCCAGTTAGTTTTCTACATTACGAATTAAAGACTGTTTCTTGTCGAGAAAGGTGATAGATTGAACATGAGGGGTTAAAGGAAAGGAAGAAACAAAACATTCTTAGGGTTTGGGCTTCAGAACCTCATTGTTGCCACATACTCAGATAGGTAGCATGAGCAAACGAGATCAGGTTTTGGAGAAACAGTAAGAGTTTTACACATGCTAGATTTGAAGATTCTGGGAAATTGTCAAGAGAAGTGGAGTAGGCAGCTGTATAGATGGGAGTTCAGGTGAGAGGTTTGTATGGAGGTAAAGGCTTACCGGTCATCAGCATTAAGCTGGATAATCAATTTAATGGGTGGGTGACGTCACCCAAGGAGCATATGTAGAGAGACAAGACAGCTTGGTCAGAGACTCAAGGAACTCCAACATTCTAGGGGAAGGTAGACTGAGGAGGGCAGCCGATGGGATCAGTAGGAGAGGAGGAGAGTGGAACCTGGACACTAAGGGGAGATATGGTTTTCAGGTGGAAGGCATAGTTGTCAGTGTCATGGGATGCTGTCTGTCCCAAAGCATAAGGACCTACATGGCTGTTGGGTTTAGAATCTTGGAAATCCTTGGTGGCCTTGATGAAAGCAGTTTTGGAGGCATTCTAGGGAGCAGCTGGATTGCAGTGAGTAAATGAGTGTGAAGAAGATAGGGATGTGGAGACAGTATGCTCAAGAGATACATCTATGCAGGCGGTGGCAGGATGGATTGGGTCCAAGGAAGGAGTTCTGTTTGTTAGAAACCTATGCAAGTTAGCAGAGACTTGACTGTTATTTAGTGCTGAAGGGAAGGGGTGTGTGGAGAAGAAAAGCTTAAACACAGGAGAAAGAAGGTATGGTTCCTAGAAGTTGCAGGGGTAGGGCTGAGAGCATAAGTAGAGGGGAAAGGGTGTATGTAGACTTAGGAAATAACTAGAAAGCGATGGAGGCTAAAGGAAAGATTGGGAGCCCATTTGGAAGTGGATGCTCCTTTCTGATGGCTCCTGTGAGTTTGGGTCTGCTCAGAGTGAGGGCGAGGCAGAGGGAGTTTGAGGCTCGATAGAGTGAGAAGGTTTGAAATACGAATTGTGAAGAAAGGAGAGTGAGGCACTGGGAAAACACCAGAGGATTGCTGAGCGGGAAGGAGGCCCAAGTGATGGGGACCAAGAATTGATGGCGGCTTCAGTCTGTATGGCTTTTCTCCAGCAGCACTGAGCACATTTCATATGTATGCAGTACCCTTCTCGAAGCCACTTCAGAGATGACATCTAAAGTAATTTTGCAACATTTTACTGAGAACATTTCTACATTTGTATGAAAGGAGGTTATTTTTGATGAGCTTGCACAGAGGTTAGGAAGCCCGTTTCCTCACTCCTGACCCGTGCTCTGCCTTCTGTACACATGTCATTTCCTTACACACGTCCACACAACAGCATTTCTCAACATGAGCAGTATTAGACTGACTCACAAGCATGACTTCAACACAACTGTTCATGTAATTTAACAGTCACATCTTGTGTGTAATATGATTGTTGTCTTAATAAAGATTTGCAAGCAAAAAATAGAAAAAAATCATTTGGACTTAAATAGCTAGGAAGGAATCAAATGTATTTGCTTTAATTGTTAACTAGTTATTAATATTGGTTTGGGAGCATTTCTTGTCATTTTCAGAAGTGGCATCAGGCAATATTAAATCATCAGTGTCAGAACACATAGTTAGCTTGACAGAAAAAGAAGAGTTTTTGTTACAGCTTTCTGTGGTACTTGACACAAAGGCCAGAAACATGCTGGTATGTGTTTAGTTGAAAAAACAGTAAACTTGACAACTTGACTAGTAAGTCTCTTGCTTATGAATATGAGGACTGTGCGTCAGGTGATAGGATCCACAGAGAAAGCTCCAGGGACTGGGGAGTGGAGTGGGAGAATCTGAGCTCTCCAGATTGGCTCAAAGTCTTTTCTGAATTTCTGCCTACTCTTGATGTGTGTGCTACTACTGGAAAGAGAAAACCTGGCGTTGAGGGGAGAGGTGGCGCTTGGTGGAAACGAGAAGGCCCTGGGTCTGTATATTGAAATGTGGTGGGGGAAGGAGCAATATTTCTGGACATTGCCATATGTCCCTTGGTGGGCAAAGTGGCCCTGGTTGAGAACCTTTAGAGCAGAACAACATCAGCATTACTCCCTCCCTGGAACCCCAAGCCATCCTTATCACATCTTAAGACTGTACCAGGATCCTGGTATTTTTGACTCAGTTCTTATTTAACTTAACTCTATTCTACCCCTTCAACCTGTTTTCTCACTCAATATTAACCACACATGCATTTGTCTATTTCAACTCCCTTTTATTCCTAGAATGATTTTGTAGTTCTTAACTAAATGGACATACTATTAATGTCATGTTAAGTAAAGATGGAATCATATTATTGCTTGTAGGTCTGTTTGGCCTCATTTGGGAAAGGGGGAGGGTGGGTGGTGATCATGTTTCTATTCCCACTGAGTCTAGCATAGGGTCTTAATACAAAAGTAGGTGCTCAGTACAATCGCACCTAAGGGCTTTTTCCTTTTATGTGTTTAAAGTGATTGATGATATTTGTTGGATTAAATCATATGCTGACTTGTGCATTCAATGTCAGTGGCTTTGGGTTCTAACCTTAAGACCTTTTTCTCTTTCATTTTTAGTTTCTTTTTGCACAGTATATGCCTGAATGGCTCTGGGTGTGGGGAGCAAATATTCTCAATCGTTCTTTACGTAAGGAGGCCTTATCCTGCAAAGCATGAAACTGGATGATGGTTGCAAAGTTTTTCCAACTCACGGGAACCTGCAGTATTCTGACATTTGGAAGAACATGTTTAACTTATCTTCTGTATTTTCTTTTATTACTGGTTATTTAGTATACTGTTGACTCATTTGCAAAGCAAACATGATACTTTGAGAGAATGCTATGGAAAAATCTCAAGAGCCGCATGGTGGCACAGCATAAATAATGACTGAGGAACAAGAACTGATTGAGGAAACCTAAATTTCAATTCTTTTTTTCCTTAAGGTGTTCAAGAGTTGGGTGATTTATGTTCTTCTAGGAGCTACAGCAATCCGATATTGAAATATACTTATGACTTGTCACCTCTATTTCAAATGTTGTTTTTTAAGGGAAATTATCTAGTAGTTGGATTCTAGTATTGTTTTCAAATGTTCATCAGGAAAGACTAGTTAAAAGTGTTATTGTATGAGTAAGATTGCTGGTATTAGCAGTAGAAATCTGTGTGTATTACTATTGTGTAGCTCTAGTTGTTTGACTATCTGTGTAAGAAAAGTGCTGCTTTTCAACTGATATTTTATTAGAAAACCATATGTGTATGTATGTTGTGTGCATCTAGATAACTTTATTTATGGGTAAGTTACTTTAAAAAAGATTTTTTGTTAAGATGGCTTAACATGGAACCTTACAGGGTATTAAAATTCTAGATTATTCCTTTTTATACTAAATAAGCCTACCAAATTTTGTGCTATAGGTTTGCCATGTTTAATATTACTTAACGACATTCTTGGTTTGTTTTTTTTTAAATCTTCCATGGAATTAATTCATTCCTAGATTTGGACATGTAATGATTGATTTATAATTATTGTGGATAAATAATGCTTTTTCGGCTTATAACTGAAAGTTAGCTCTTTGGAATTTGTTAATCTGGTTTTCATATACTCTTCTATATAATATTCCATTCCAATAGCATTATTGGTATAAACATCAAGTATTTATGGAATGTAGTTAAAATATGAACAAATTATGTGTGTGATATGATGTATCTGTTGAAATAAGTTAGAAGCTCATTCTTGGTTCTTGTAATTAACTTACACATTACAGTGAATACTTTTATTAGTGTGAAGATAATTATGCACAACCCACAACAATATGGCTTAGCATTGAAACCTGTGAAATGTTTTTGGTTCTGGTCCTATAAAGTCAAACATTTTTGAGGACACATACCTACTGCTTTGACAGTTGTAAATCACTATATGAATATGTGTGCAAGTTAAAATTTTGGAGTTTAATATTGAGACACCAATGCAGAAACTAGTAAATTGATTGAAATCAGAACTTTTCTGGCATTGTTTTCTCCTGAGATGATGTACCATTATGACTAGGCCTAAGCATCTTTTTATGTTATACCCACAATTTTGCCAGTGACATTGCCTCAGTATTTTCAAATGTGACTTGGAATCAGTTCAGAAACTTCCACTTCACTGATCAGGCCTTAATCACATAAGAGGAAGATATTCAGATGTGAAAATTTACACACTAATGACACTATGTATCACTGAAGGTTTTGATGGACTTGCTTGAAAGCCTTTATTTGGTCACATTTGGCATTTTTCCTCATCTAACAATTAATTTATGTCATTAAGACTAGAAAAAAAATTGACTTCATGCCACATTGACTTGAACTTTGACGTGTAATAAGCAGCAGCAACTTTATGTAAAAAATACCATATTTATATAAAAGGTGTTACGTGGTGCAGCATTGTTTTATATTTATAGATTAGGTATTGAATCATTGTTACATGATGAGAATAAATAAACCATGTCGATGATGTTTTAAAATTCTCTGCTTGACAGGATGTACGTAAATAAGCTGATTGGTCCAAAGTTAGTGAAAAATCAAAACCAAGAATCTTCCTTCTGTTTTGTCTTTCATAAAATACTTTTCTCCAGAGCTCATTTGAGAGTCATAATTGGACCACTGTAGATGGAGTTTCTTATTAAGAATGTGGGAAATAAGAGCCTTTTAAATAATCTATGAACTGAAAATTTAATAATGAAAGCGGTTGCTTCTTCCTTTGGAAGAGGTTTTGCTCTCTATGTTTATGAATTGGTTGTCTGGAATGAGAGATACATTTTTTTCCCCCATAGAAATAATTATTTTAAAATTACAAAACTTAATCTATGGTAGTAATTCATTAAGAGCTTGTATTTCAGCAAGAACATTGTATATAACCATGTCTTTTAAAGTACTAAGTTGATTTCTTGATCTCATTCTCCTGATAGGTTAAGTAAGATGGTTAATTGTGATCATTGACTTTGGCAGCAATGTGGAGGTCACTGGCAGTTTTGCCATGAGCTATTTCATCCAGTGGTGGGGTGAAAGGTAGACTGTAGTGGTTTCAAGAAAGAATGGGAAGACCAAGGGAGACAGCAAGGAGAGATAGCTCTATCAAGGAGTCTTTTTGTTTTGTTTTAACCTAAGTTACTTAAAATCTTGTCACATTTGGGAATCAGAGGGTTAGGTGGATTCCTCCATCTTGACAGTGTGCCCTCTGAAACCAAGTCCAGTCTTTCTGTATCTCTGTCTCAGTATTGGCTAGGCTGTTACTCTTAAAAGAACATTTAGTTTCAATAAAGACTTACCTTCCATGGAATTGTGAATACTTTATTACACACATGAAGCTTGAGTTCAGACAGTTATTTTACAATCTGGAGTAGTGGAAAACCTGGAGACCAGGATCCTATGGGTCCATCTCTGTCTCATGTTCCGGTCCTCTTCAGTTTATAGGATTCTCAGGAGCTGGCAGCATTCTCTCCCCCATTTTGGGGCTTCACTACCACATGACAAAGATGTTTGCAATTCACTAGCCTATCTCAGTCCATAACAGTTAGGCTGTGTGTTCAATGGCATTGTGAATTAAAGGGGTGTTCAAAGAACCCTGGGCAAGACCAATTTACCCCAAATTAGAACAACGCAGTTATATTTAAGATTAGGTGTATTAATAGTGCATTAAGGGAGTGCTTAACTTTGAGGTTTTACAAATGCAAGAATCAAGAATTCTTTGAAAATTCCTAACATTGATGCAATCTCAAAGTGGGAGTTGGGAATTTAATCAGGTGTGGGTTTATCTACATATAACCACCACCATTCACTGAACATGTCTGACTCGAGCTCTGTATGTGTTTTATTTAACCCTCATTCTATGAGGTAGGTATTAATGTCTCTTTTTGGGAGGTGAGGAAGGGAGGTACAAAGAGCTGAGGTACAACTTGTCCAAGATCACAAAGCTAGAGCTGGTGATTATATTAAATGTTCGGTTAAATGTTAAAGAGAGGATGAAGTGCTGTGATTTTTCGTCATATTGGTACCATTCCGAATTGTGGTGCAGTGGAAAGATCAAGATATGAGCAATTTTATCTAAATAGCAGATAACTTTTCATTAGCATTACCTAAAACATATTTTCAGTCCTCCGGTTGTGACCGATGCCAAATGTGGGCCAGTTCAGCATTTAGATAGAAATCCTGGTATCCAAATCACCGAGACATTTTTGAAAGGCAAACTATTGAGCTTAATACATTCTTTTGTTTCTTCAAAAGGGCAACCATCTGGCGTTAGTGGTCCAGGCGAGGTGGCGAGGGGTTAGGAGTGGTGCAGAAGGGATTTGGAGCAGGGTTTTTGCCTGTCAGGGTGGGAGTCCAGTGACTGACAATAGACTTACAGGTGATTAATCCGCCGGCCCGCATCTCAGTGCCGCGTCAGTGAAATGGGTAGAGTTTTGTAGAGTGGGGGCCTGGGAGCCTGGCTTTATTTGGGACACCTAAAGCCCTCAGGAAGAGAGCGCTAGAATACTAGCGTCAGGCGTTTACAGAAAATGCTACCAAAGGGGGCCTTTCTCTCAGCCTCTTCCTTCGTAGAACTTGGCCCAGCGCGGCCGCTTTCAGCCCTGTGCGGGTTCCCCAAGTTCCTGGCTCCCAAACTCAACGAATTCCACTCCAAGCCACTTCTACCGAACATTTCTCCGGACTCCGTCGGGGTTCGAGAAAGATAACCACGACCCGCCTCAGGGCCTCAAATGTCGCGAGATCACCCCAAGCTTTCCTCGGCGTCTAGAGCGCGCACGCAAGCCACACGCAGGGCACGCACAGCCGGCGGGGCTGGCGTTCCCAGCCATCACTCTCCCCGCCCCGATCGCGCGGTGTCGCGAGAGTTGGGAGTAAACAGCCCCGAATGGAGACCCGGGGCGTGTTTGCCTCTGAGGCGCCGTTATCCCGGGCCTGTCGGACCCGAGCTTGAGGCAGCCGCAGGTACGTCAGGCGGTCCGTTCCCCGGAGCCTCCGCCTCTCCTCTTGACTTGCTTGGCCGCCCGCGCGGTCAGGTGTGCCCACCGCGTCCGAGGCCCCGAGGATGGGGGTCTGCGTGCGCGGTGGCTGGGCCCTCCCAGCGACCCTGACCGCGGGGAGTGAACCCCGGGCGCGGTGCGGGGACGAGGGGGCGTGCGGTAAAGCTAGGCATTTAGACGCACCGGCTACGCGGCGTGCATGGCGGTAGGAAATGAGCGGTCCTCTCTCTTTTGGCCAGACCCAGCCGGGACTTAAGGCTGGGGTCCCTGCCTGGCCCTTTCTACGTGTTTACACGGGGTGGTAGCTGGCACAGTTTGAGCATTCTCTTTATGTGAAATAAACTCTAATGGAGTGAAACAATATGCTTGGCCTTGGCCCTCAGCCTCCGAACATACTATTAGTGCTAGGTCTGCTCCCAGAGAGGTGCTGGTATCAGATTTTTAAAATGACCTCAGTTCTTTGCTTCATCCCAGTCTGTACACCCTGCTTCACTGATTTTCCAGAATCCAGTGTAAGAAGCTCATCGGCAAGTTTGGCCTCTAAGACTGGTTCAGTCTCAGAACCAGAATAACTTTCAGACCTGTAGGATCTTAACATTTTGCCTTGCCCTGTCATGATGTGCTTCCTAAGACTTAAAGATCATCAACGAAATTTTCATTAAGATGTTTTGCCCCTTGTTTTGGTTAGAGCCTCTAAGAATCTTGGCCTATTTGTGCAAATTAAGTTAAGTATTTACATTTACTTTAACGTGCTTCCAAGTGAGATAGAATGGCATAAAATCTGAGTTGAACTCAGGAGAATTTAGTTTCCTCTGGCCTTTTAGTCTTAGTTATGATAGTAAGTGCCTCTCTAACTTCAGAGTCTCGGTTTGCACATGTATAAAATCGAGGGGCTTGGAGAACAGCGATTCTTCCTAACTTTTTTTTTGTATCCAATTCACCTCTTTTATATATCTATATATATTTTGCTTTGCTCTGCTCCTGACAGCTCCTGCTGGTTTGGATTTGATCTAGCTCTTTATACCACTTACTCCTGACTCTGTTCTGCCTTTCATTCAACATTTGGTCTCCCATTGCACTCCATTTATTGCTACATTTTAAACATGCAGTTGAGCACTTTTAAAACACCTGAGTAAAGAGTTGTTCTTGGGACAGCAGTCAGTGATATAATTCGGTGTACTACTCCTTCAGTATTCCACTCCTTTATTCAGCTCCAGCTCCCTTGCTGGTACCTTGTTTTTTTCTCTTTCCTCCGTCCTGTATCCTCCTGCTCATTCC
>NW_006494614.1:59271281-59302378 GCF_000325575.1 Pteropus alecto | reverse complement strand
AATGACCTCAGTTCTTTGCTTCATCCCAGTCTGTACACCCTGCTTCACTGATTTTCCAGAATCCAGTGTAAGAAGCTCATCGGCAAGTTTGGCCTCTAAGACTGGTTCAGTCTCAGAACCAGAATAACTTTCAGACCTGTAGGATCTTAACATTTTGCCTTGCCCTGTCATGATGTGCTTCCTAAGACTTAAAGATCATCAACGAAATTTTCATTAAGATGTTTTGCCCCTTGTTTTGGTTAGAGCCTCTAAGAATCTTGGCCTATTTGTGCAAATTAAGTTAAGTATTTACATTTACTTTAACGTGCTTCCAAGTGAGATAGAATGGCATAAAATCTGAGTTGAACTCAGGAGAATTTAGTTTCCTCTGGCCTTTTAGTCTTAGTTATGATAGTAAGTGCCTCTCTAACTTCAGAGTCTCGGTTTGCACATGTATAAAATCGAGGGGCTTGGAGAACAGCGATTCTTCCTAACTTTTTTTTTATCTGAAGCACCCATTTTATATATGTATATATATATTTTAGTTCAAGAGCTTTAAGGTAAAATTTACCATAAAAATCACTTATGCTAAGGTTCCTATTCAGTGATAAATTTTTAAAATTTTCCAATTACAGTTGTCATAAAATATTAGTTTCAAGTGTACAACATAGTGATTAGAGTCTGATTTTTTTTTTTCAGCAAATTTACAGAGTTGTGCTGTCATCACCACAACCCACTTTTAGAACATTTGTCACTCCCCCACCCAAAAGATTCCTGGTGCCCCTTTGTAGTCACTTCCCATTTCTAACCCCAGTTGGAGGCCACCACTAATCTACTTTCTGTCTCCCTAGATCTGTCTTCCAAATATTTAACATATTCAGATGTAACCATATGTGGCCTTTTGTGTGTCTTCTTTAGTATAATGTTTTCAAGGTTCATGTTGTAGCATATATCAACACTTCATGCCTTTTTATGGCCCAGTAATACTATGTCATGGCTATAACGCACTTTGTTTATCCATTCATGCAGAACTCCTTTTGCAAATAAAATTTTATGTTTCCATGTATGATGCAGATCGCCAGCCCTTTATTGGAGATAATGCCTGGCATTGCCTGAGTGAGACACTGCCCTCCATTGCATTCCCCAAGCATCCCTTATAATTAAGAGTTGGTTGTATCTATGAAAAAAAGTCAAATTAAGGGCTTGTGGAGGCTCTGAAGCACCTTTGGGATCAAGCGGGATCTCTTCCAGTTAAGAGGATTTTTGCATTCCCTTAAAATTTACATGTTCTTTAATTCTATTTTCTATCATTCTGCTGTTAGATAGTTCATGCCTGCTGCCTGTTTATTTTTGTGGGAGGCACAGTAAGTCCCACAGATGATAAGACTAACAAAAGCTAGGAAGGCTGAAGACTTAGGTAAACTGCACATGGCTCCCATTGGTGTTTTAAGTGGGGATTTGAGGAGAGATTTGCAACTGCCTCTTGCACAAGGAGAGAGTTGAGATACTGGTTATTTTTTACTGGAAAAACTCGACAACTTCAACCCTTGGTGATGAGAAATATTAAGAACTGGAAGCTAGACCTTGTATTTGGTATTTGGGTAGAGAACCTTGGTCTCTTTCAGTGTTTTGCTTGAGACAGGTTAGGAGGTGGTTACAAGAGATTTAAGTTGATCTTTCCTTCTCTGTTTTCCTTATCAGTTTTGACGCGCTGCAGAAATCTGTCAACTAGATTTATTAATCTTGACAATGTCTTTTAGCTTAAGGAAATGAATTTAAAGTAAAATGAGGAAAGTAGTGAGTTTGGAGGTGGCTCATGTATGGCTAACCAGTACCAGAGGATTGAAGGATAAAGAACAGGGAGGCATGAGCAACAGGTGTGAAAGAAAAGGCAATTAAAGACATTGTAGACCAAGCTTTTTTTTAACTTTGGCACTGTTGACTCTTTGGGCTGAATTGTTTTTTTTCCCCCCTATAAAACCTACCAGCGAACAGAATGTGCCAGAAGGAATGGTTCAGTCAGGCTTAAGAATACACCTTTTTTCTTTTAAGATAATGTGGTCTGACATCTCTTAAATATTAGCTTATTAAACAATGATAATACAGCCAAGTGTGCAGTTAGTTATGAAAGTGGCATTTTTACAGCCAAATTGTAGTTGAACTGAATGGCCCTTTGATTGCCTAAACACAATTCAGTTTTCTCTGAAGCTATTTCAGTAAAGGTTCATTAAAAAGCAAGGCATATCTGCATAATTAGATTACTGTTTGGTGGTACAAGTAATTTCCTCTCACCTGTATTGTGTTCTTTAATTATTTGCTGAAAAACAGTTTCAGATGTACTTTAACTAAACCCAGAATTATAATGTTAGCATTATTCATTTATAGTGTAAAGTAGAATCTCAAAGCTGCAGAGAATGGAAACTATCAGTAGGCCAGTTGCTTGCTCAAGTAATATATCTCCTATACTTTGTCTTGCTCAAGTAATATATCTCCTATACTTTGTCTCCCTTTTACACATAGATCTCATTAATCTTATTCTTAGCATATATTATTTGAACTATTTTTTTTGCATTCAATATTTGATGTCAAAATTTATTTTGCACCTGTATTAGAGGCATAATTATACCTAATTATGGAAAACCCATAATTATGTATATACCATCTTTTAGAGCATACTTTTTTGTATGTAAAGATAACCAGGTCTCCTATATAAAGAATGTATAGATATTAAATTCAGCAAACACTTAATGGATCCAGGAACAGCCCTAATTAGGCCCTATGAGTAAGTGATACTACAGATAAGTTTGTCCGTTCAGAATGAACTAGCCAAAAGCTTAGCCTTACCTTAGAAGGTAGACACAGATTTTAGTAAAAAATGCCTAGGAAAAAGATCTTATTTAAAAAGGTTTCTAAGGCATTCAGTCATACGTTTTGTCTAATTATAAAAGTATAACATATACTCTTGGTAAAAATATAAATGAATAAAGAGGAAAATAATTACCTATAATCTTACCATTGAAGTGTAGAACCAGTGTTACCACTTTGGTAGACATCTTTTCATGTTCTTTTTTTCCTGTGCATATGGATGTGTACTTTAAAATCAAAATTTGGATCACATTGTACATGAGCTGTTTTATTTAATATTTCATTAGTATTTCCCCGTATTTGAAAAACATATTAGTTTCTTATTGCTGCTGTAACACATTTCTACTAACTTAGTGTCTTAAAACAACATGAATTTATCATTTTACGTTCTGGAGGTCAGTCTCACTGGGCTAAAGTCAAAATGTTAGTAGATCTTCATTCCTTCTGGAGGCTTCAGTTTCATTCCCTTGTTCAGTTTCTGGAGGCACCTGCATTCCTTGGCTCCTAACCTCTTTCTCTGATTACTTCAGTCTTGTGCGTCCATCGTCCCATTTACTGACAGCTCAGAGCTTCTGTCTCTCTTTTATGAAGACTCTTGTAATTACATTGGACCTACCCAGATAATCCAGAATAATCTCCCCATCTCAATATTGTTAGTTTAACTACACCTGCAAACTCCCTTTGGTATATAAAGGAGCATTTATAGGTTCTGGGGATGTGGATATCTTTTGGGGACCATTATTCAGCTTTCCAAAGAAACATAATTTGGAACTGCTACATAGCATTCCATAGTATGGATGAACCACAATTATTTAGCTAGTCCCCTGTTGTACTTTTAGATGGTCCCTAATTTTTCCTAATGATAATCCTCAGGCATAAATCATTGTATGCTTTCAGAGTTACACTTACATGGAATGAATTTCTAGGGGAGATTTTAGAAGAGCAGGGTAGCCTACCTCTTAAGAGCATGGTCTCTGGAGCTAGACTTCTAAGTTCTTAGCCCAGCTTTCCCACTCACTAGCCATGTGGCTCCAAGCAAGGTATTGAGCTACCCTGGGCCTCAGTTTTCTTATTTGAATATGGGGATAGTAACAGGTTGTTGTGAGAATTAAATGAGTTAATACATGCAAATTACTTAGAATAATGCCTGTGTCAAGATAAATGCTCAGTAAGTGTTCGTTTTTGTTGTTGTTAGTGTATTTACTAGACCAAAAGTTTTTTACATCCACTTTTATGGCTTTTAATATATATTGGCAAATTACCAAAAGGTTATAAGAATTTTACATTCATTAGCAACATATGAGAGTATACATTTTATTCAATTAGATTCTTAAACATGATTTGTACTTTTTAGTGGCTGTCAATTTATGTCTGTTAGAGTGTTACTTGATTTTAATAATGTAAATGATAGAAATGGGTTTATTTTAACAAATTTACCATGAACCTTTGTAGGAGTTCTCTCAATTCTTTAGAATGAGAAATACTTTTAATTTCACTTTGACTATCTGTCCCATTCGTTGGGATATTAGGATATCATTCAATGTAACAATTGGTGGGGATAAATCTCTTTGACATGCTGTATGATCTGGTTATGCACAGTCTAATATAAGAGGCTTATAAGTGCATGCTCTCCACAACTTTTTAAAATTTAATACTCCCACCCTTCTCAGTGTATTTCTAGCACCTGAGACTAAGAATCTCTTGTGGGATGAGTCACACGTTGAGTTCAGGACAACCCCTCTCCTCCCAGGAGAGTCTGATCAGGCATCAGAATTTCGAATCTGCATTTTGAACAAGTCCCTGGGTGGTGGAGAACAATCTGGAAATACTGCTCTGGGAAATCCATATGATATAGGACACACACACACACACACACACACACACACACGTATTTTCTTTTTTGCATATTTTGGAAACAATTTCAACTTATCAGAAAGGTTCTGAGAACAGTATAAAACCTTTTTTTCCCTCTGAACCATTTGAAAGTAAGTTGCAGACCTGATGCCCATTATCCCTAGATACTTTAATGGGCATTTCCTGCAAGCGAGAACCTTCTCACATAATTATAGCACAGCCTTCATACAGCACTGCTATCTAATCACAGGGAGGTCCCATTCAATGGTTTTGCCATTTGTTCCAGTAATGTCCTTACAGCAAAGGGACCCAGTTTCAAATCTTAAGTTGCAGTTAGTGATCATGTCTCTTGAGTGTCCTTCAATCCTGGGCTGTATCTCAGTCATTCCTTGGCTTTTGTTACCTCAGTATTTGTGAAAATTCTAGGCCAGTTATTTTGAAGACTTGTCTTGGTTTGGGTTTTGATGTTGCCTCATGATCCGATTCAGGTTGTGCATCTTTGGCAGAAACCCCACGGAGAATACTGGGCTTCTCTAGTGCATCTGCTCTGTGGTCCCGGTTGTGTGTCTCCCATTGCTGGTTAATTTGATGATGCTTCTCCACGCGGTGACTTTTTTCGCCTTTGTAAATCAGAATTTTGTTGGGAGGCATTCTGAGACTATGTAAATGTTTCCTTCAAATTTTCAATTTATTTATATATGTCATTGTGCACTCACATTTTCCTGTTTTACTCAGTGGGTTAGAATCTGTTATTTTCATTATTTATTTTGATGCTCAGATTGTCCTAAGCTGTCCTCTTTGTCCCCATCATTCTTTGAGTACTTCCTCAATTTTTGACACAAGATGTTCCAGACTCATCTGTTCTTACCCTGTCTAGCCTGGAACTAGCTCATTCTCCAGAGAACCTGCTTTCCTTTAGTGGAGAAAGATGTTTAGAAAAACAGTTCTGGGCACTACGTGGGCTCCCTCCTATTGGGGTGTCACTGCTCTCATGTCCTTTTAGTAGACAGTTCTAGGAAATGTATGTATGTGTGTACACATGCATACACACATTCGCATATGTTTATTTCTATACATGGATAACTTTGAGTTCACAGCAGTACTTCCAATTTCAGTCTGATCCTGCATGGTTCATTCAAGTTACTTCTCTTTTCATGTTTATGACTTCATTCTCTGACAACAAGAAAGCTGCCTCTGTAAAATATTTATTCGATCAAGTCAGTTTCCTTTTGTCACTGCCTTCACCCCATTCAGGCTCTGACACTCCTCATCAGGCTCCTTTCCCCCGCCATACACACACCTTCCTCCTTCTCAAACTCCATCACTCCACACCAGGCCACTGCACCTGCCTTCTTGTCCTCAGCTGAATTATGCAGAAAAGGAAGAAAAAAAGAGGTTAGAACTCTTTTAAAAAAGTATTTTTCTTTTCATGTGTATGTTTTCATATGTCTTTGTTTACATACTCTGTGCTTATCTTATATTTGTTGCTTATCTGCTTGCCACTAGATGGTGAGCCTGTCTTGGGGAGCATGCTCACCAGGTTCGCATTATATAGTGAGAGTGGGCAGGGAGCAAGGGGAATCTGTCATTGATACTGGTGAATAGATAGGTGTTTTAGACATAGGAAAGTACACTTTGTCTTTAAAGGCCCAATGGAGGAGTCAGTGGGGACTGACCATCTTTAAAACAAACAGGCCAGAGGCACAGAGGCAACAGTAAGTGGCCAGTCTTGGGATCTGTTATATATTTTTTTTTGGCAAATTACCATTCTAAAAGGTAATTAGAATTACCTAACCTCCAAGGCCCTTCCTGGTCTGCCTCCCAGTCACCTCTCTCATTTTCTGATTCCCCGTCCTTCACTCTGCTCCAGCCATACTGACCTCTTGCCTTTCCTTACACAAGCCACACCTGTTCCTCACCTCAGGGCTTTTGCACTTGCTTTTCCTAGTGTCTGCAGTACTCTTTCTCCAGGTGACTTGGTGAGCTTCCTGCTTCCATCAGAGGCTTCTGCAGTACTCTGTCTAAAAATTCAACCCTTCCTCTAGCATGTCATATTCCTCCTCTTTCTTTTTCCTTCTTCAAAATATAATATTTATCACTAGCTTAGCGTACTGTATGCTTTACTCATCTATGTATTATCTGTCTCCCCATGCTAGAAGGTTAGCTCCATGAGCTTGGAGATTTTTTTGTTGTCTGCTCTGTTCCTACCATCTGGAACAGTAACTGGCTCTTTGGAGTCACTCAGTAAATGAATCAGATGAGTGAACAAAATTGCTCAGCAGTCCCACCTGGCTCTGTTTTATCTCTGCACAGTTCACTCCCATTGGATAGAGTGGGTCTGTGTTTCCAGTTGTTTGCTGGATGTTCTGCTCAGACTTCTTACCTGCTTGAGGTCTTTGACCCCCATCTTCAGCCTCTTCAGACTAACATCTCATTGTCTCCTGCCTATGGATGACTTGCTGATCCACAGTGCATAGCCTGTGTTTTCCTCTTCTGTGATGGACCTTGGCCTAGGATTCCCCTTTCCCTCTCCTGATTTCCCTACTTCCAGTCCTACCAGCTCCGATTCCACCAGAGCCAGCTGCCATCTACTTCATCAACAGAAGCTTCCTCTTTACACCCAAGAAGAACTCTTAATTCAGTGTCCCTTGCACTGTCCATGTGCCTCTCCTTTGGCACTTTCCTTTCCTGAGCCTTGTTTAGCTGTTTGTGTTTATGGTTGGCCTCTTTGCTTGATCACACCTGGAGGACTGTGTCCCTTACTAACAATGTGTGGTTTTTTTTCCAACATCTGGCAGTGTCTTAAACTTGATTAGCACTCTCTTAACTCATATGATTTAATGAGTAAATTAAGGTAGAATGTCTTATGATATTGCAGTGACCTATTTTCCAAAAGCTTCAAAGTTTAATTTTTCTCTCCCGAATGGGAGAGAACTGATTACTTGAGGCATTTTAAAATTTAAAAAACCCCTAACCTTTTCATTTCTCTTTCTTTTAAAGTCAGGCTCCTGCCTGAGTTGTAAGAGAACATCAACCATCTCTTCTGCAGAGGCTATGGTGTAAGTTCACTGTTTTACCTGTGTGTGAATTCTTTTGGAACAGGTTTAATTAAAGTTGATCTGACACAGGTCTAAGATTTGCTCACTAGTATCACTCACTAACATCTGTGTTATATGTAGCCCAAATATGTCATAGATTCTTTAGTTTGAGGTAGAAGAGTTTTAAGAGATTTGTTTACTTTTTTAAAAACTTGCCTTAATTGAGAGAGAGACCTATTTAAATCTTTTAAGTTTATTTAATATAACATTTAATATCACTCATATTACCAGTGATTGGCTTTGTTTTCTTTGATCAGTGATGCTGTAATAAGGTGACACATATGCTTCATGTAGTTATATTCCGTGATACTCCATCACTGCAAGTATCAAGTATAAACAACAACAACAAAAAATTGGGACTCACTCCCAGGTGAATCACTGTGAAACACATTGGAGTGGCTTTTAGTGTGCCTGTTCCTTTTCTTTGGTCTTTCCATCTGGTGTTTGTTTTTAATTTCTTTATTCTTGTGATTGGAATTTTCACTGTTGACATTCTCATTCTTCCTGTTGATATGCACATAACTTAAAATTTCATTTCTGTCTGATGAGCTCTTTTTCACTAACTTCTGTAGTTTCAGAGATAGGCCTGTTTTTCAGGATCCTTTGTTACTATAGCAGTGAAAGTCCTAATTATTAAACTTTTTAAAATTCTATAGACCCTTTACCCTTTACTTTATCAATGTTTTTCTCTTTATAGAAACACATATGAATGGTCTCAGAAACCACAAATTCCTGTTGCTCTAAAGCACTAGTTTCTGCTGGAAGATCAGTTTAACAACTTGGCATACCTCTCTTGGAAGGGAGTTAACTCCTTATCCTAAGTGTCTTTGTTTTAGAGACAAGTGGCAATGTAAGGCCTATCTTGTCTCATTTTCTGTCTTCCCCATGCTGGATTATTTACATTTCTGGTGTGATGTATGCAACTGATTTTTCTGGGAATGCTACAGCCAGCATTGTTTTACTGCTGCTTATTTTTCATTGTGAAGAATGATCATTTTCCTACCATTCAGATATTTCGAAATGTATGTACCCATGTGTAATATAACACTCAAATTAACATTTTTGGGGGGCAACAGCTTACCTCCCAAACTGTCCTCCCATATTACTTCCAGTAAAGAGAGATAATCTAGTTTTATAACATATTTAGCAGGTTAAATTTCTTTTAAGTTGAGGCATCAGGTAAAATAAATTTAGTGATAGTAAAAACCCTTTTATGCTCTCGTCATAGAATTGGCAGAAAATATTTCAAAATCTAAAAAGGCTGTAGTTTGAATAATTTTAAAGCACAGTGTCTCTTAAAGAAGGTGTTAAGTACATGACTTGAATGGAAATTAGTTTGTTTTTAGGTATTAATTTTACACTAGAAAGTAGGGGTGTATATACCAAATTTTTACCTGAAAAGTTAGTGAAATTTATGGAGATTTAAAATGCTGATTGAGGAAATGCCCTGGAGATGAAGAGTTTGCAAATAGGAAAATATAGAATCTGAAATAGAAGCAAAGTAAAGAGTAATAAGCCACAGATCATGATTCTTCCTCCTCTTTGACTGCGAGGATGCTCGGGGCAAATGTGCTTAATATTCCTGGTGTTGTGTGTTATCCTTAGTTTTCTCCAACTTTCTCATTTATTTTATCCTGTCTTAATTTTGAAGCTGCCTTAAAATTCTATTTTTCCCCTGAAAGAGGTAAGGAGTAACTAAAAGTGAAATAATGAAGTGTTTCATGGTTGTGTCATACACTTATTTTGTCTTATAACTGGCATATCTTTTTCAGCCTCTTATCTAAATTGCACCTATAACTAAATCCTATCTGGTTCTGTCAGTGTGCTACTAATGTCTCTGTGCTTGTTTTGTATTGTAGATTGGCTCACAGAGTAATTGCTCATCCCTGTTGGACTTTGGTTCTGTAGTGCAAATGGAGTGTAGAACTCAGTTGTCTGGGCCAGAGTGACAGAAGCCTGATGTCCAAGATGGAAAAGAAACGAAGAAAGAAATGAAAGCCTCTTTTCAGGCCAAACCACAAAAGGCCATGAAATTTAACTTTTATTTACATTGGACAAGACTGTAAAATGGCTGATCAGTAATGTTTCGGCTTTTAGCTGAAACAAAAATTAACTTATAATCAAGGAAGAAAACAGTGTGATTTGAATTTATGCAATTTTATGACCATATTCACTTATGACCATGAAGCTTGTCAACATCTGGCTGCTTCTGCTAGTGGTTTTGCTTTGTGGGAAGAAACATCTGGGTGACAGACTGGAAAAGAGAACTTTTGAAAAGGCCCGGTGTCCTGGCTGTTCCCACCTGACTTTGAAGGTGGAATTCTCGTCAACAGTTGTGGAATATGGTAATGATATTATTTTAAATGTTAGGTGACCCCTCCGCCCCCCCATGTTTTTGTTTCAGATTTACTTTAAACATTAGCTTTTGCCAAAAACATTTACTTTTTATAATAAATTTCAAATGGGGTGAGTGTATAACACTTGGATGTTATTTGTTTTCCCAGTGTAGTTAGCTTATATAAAGCAAGGAAATCAATGTTCTGAATTACTTTCCTAAAATTTGATTCCATGGAACAGATGCCACTGTAGCCTAGTTAGAGTGGGGAGCTTGAAGGTACTGGGTTTTATGTTCTGAAGTTCAGGTGAACAGATATGAAAAACTAGCAAATAGTCTTATATAATCTGCTCCAAATTTTGTTATTGTTTTCAGTAAAATAAAATTGAGCCTTTACTTCTTTGGATTCCTTTTGCCTATTTGAAAACCTTACATGCATTTGTTTGCCATACATTCAAACTTGTGTTAATATATGCTTTTTAAAAAATAGCACTGGTATCTGATTTTGAGTTATGTGTCCTGTGATCAGGGGATTCATACAGATCACTTTAACTCAAAGCTCTAGAAACTGCTGTCCAGAGCATTTAAACCGATCTTTTTGTTTACTGCTCTTTCCACTGTGGGTTTTAAGATACGTAATTTTTCTTTTACCAGGGAAATTTTAGATTAGATATAATCTTATGTTATATATGTATATGAATTTTTATTTTTATTTGTGGTCATTGATTTCAGAATATATTGTGGCTTTCAATGGATACTTTACAGCCAAAGCTAGAAATTCATTTATTTCAAGTGCCCTGAAAAGCAGCGAAATAGACAATTGGAGAATTATTCCTCGAAATAATCCATCCAGTGACTACCCTAGTGATTTTGAAGTGATTCAAATAAAAGAAAAACAGAAAGTGGGGCTGCTAACACTTGAAGATCATCCAAACATCAAACGGGTAACACCCCAACGGAAAGTCTTTCGTTCCCTCAAGTATGCTGAGTGTGAGTACTGAAATCTCAGGGGAATCTCTGTCAATTTCTGTTGCTTGGATTTAGAGAGAATGTGCATATTCACCCACAATGAGATCCACCACTCTCCTCCACCCCCACCCTGACTTTATTTTGAAAAATTTCAAACTGATGGAATAGTTGAAAAATAGTACAGTGAATACCCATGTCCTTTCATCAGTTGTGAACGTTTTCTTGGCAGGAACTTAAACAAAAAAGAGTCTTCTTTTTATTCCAGTAGGAAAAAAATGAAAGTGTACAGTGGAGAATGATAATGATCTTTTTTCTTTTGAGAGTGATTTTCACCCAGGTTTGTCTCGGAGCCTTCATTCTTTGAGGCTGTGATGCCCCTTCACACTCTGAAATGAAATATGGAGTCTTTGAGTCTCCTTTTTACTTGCATTTTACTTCTGTCAGTATGTGTTTTCATTTTTTTATGGTATCTTGCAAAACATCTTTTCCTTGGGTTTCATTTTGTTTTCTCAGCGTCTCCTGACCATGCAAGATCATCCCTTAGCTGGGCTAATTTCAGCCCTAAGCTGTGCAGGTGTGAAGATGGAAAGACTTTGATTATTGGCTTTTCAGAACAAGGGCTTAATCTTTCCTACTTCTTTACAACTTGGGCTTGTCAAAATAGAGTTTATCCTCAAAAATTAATTGCATATTTGTTACATATTTTCCAAAGCATACATGTTACCAAAGGAAAGGTTTTCTGTTTTCCTGTTTGTCATAACTGGGGTAACAAATTATTTCTCATCATTTACTATCATTTTTTTTCTTTGGAAGGAAAAAGAAATAAAATTTTGCTTTTCTTCCTTTGTCTGTCCTATACTAGCCTCAGAGCCTTTGGTTTAAAAAAAATACACAGAGAAAAGGTTGATTTGCATAGTGTGACCAGCCAGTTCTGGAGTCAGCTGTACAATTCAGGTGTTTGACTTCTTCAGAGCTCTTTCTACTAGTCCAGATGTTTTGTAGTGCTTTTTCTTTTTAAAAGTAATAACTTCAAAACAATGTATGAAGATTAAAAACAAACCTTATGCAATTAGCCAAACATTATACGTTGTTTTTTTTATTATTATTTTATGGTAAAGAGCGCCAGAATATTTTAGGAAATATCGAGACACCTAATTTTAGCACAATAATTGTAGAATCTCATGGTTGGGCTTCCTTTATACACTGTCCACCGTGGCTGTCTAGTGCTGTGCTTGACTGCGCTTGACTGAGGAGACAGTTTACTTCCTGGTGGACCCATTTTCTCTTGTTATTTGTGACCTTGTATGGTAAGCAGCTTTTCTTTAAATTTCAACTTTTCTCATCCAAAAAAAAAATGAAAATAATACTACCTACCTTATAGGATTCTTATGAAGATAAAAAGAAATAGTGCATGTGAAGAGAGCTTAGCAGAGTCTTTAGGATATTGTAAATAAACATTAAATGTTAAATATTTTTTTTTTGTCTCTGCTGTTGGAAGGTTTTGCTTTATTTTGGGCTGAAACATGTCTCACTTTGGATCCCATCCCTGGCTCTATCCCATGAGCCATAAGACACAGCTAACTTGTTTTCTACAAAATAGTACCTAAGATTTTTTTTTTGAAGATATCCATGATATCTTCCCCAGCAATACTTACTTTCCAGGACAATAAAAATCTTCAGTTCCTTCAGCAGTTACTCATATGATATGATTTCAAGTCTCCATACCATTTTAATTGTTTTCCTTTGAATATTTTTCATTTTTTTCTAAATTGCTCTTAAATAGTGAAGCTAGAACTGAATTCAGTACTTAAGGTAAAGCAGAACAGACCCCTCCCTTGTTCGAAATATTGTTCTTCAGTTAGTACTTCCAGTATTGTCCCATGCTGTTGACTTAATAGAATCAACACAGAAAGTTCAGTACAGAATAATTTCAGTTGGACTGTGCAAATAATTGCTTAATGGAATTGACGTGACTACATATATTTTTCCAGTTCTTCGTACTTTCATGGGTGTAGCCTGGTGTAACTGGAATAAAAGTGATAGTAATTTGCTTTAGAAACAAAACTTCAGTATTATTACAGATTTGCTCTTAAAACTGACTTGAAATAAAGTTTTTTCTTCATTATAGCATGGTCTTTGAAAGGTAACAGGATAGCTCTTGTGATATTTCTTTTGCTTTCTCCTCCATTTAAAAAAAAAGTAAGGTATTTACAGATAGTAAAATCCATGCTTTTTAGTGCACAGTTAGGCAAGTTTTGATAAAAGTGTACAGTTACCCAGCAACAAAATCAAGATTTAACATAGTTCCATCACCCTCAGAAATGCCCCCAACTCTTTTGTAGTTATTTGCTGTTTGAAAGGTGACATTCTAGGAGATAAGCATATTGAGAATATCGAGCAATATACAGTTGGAAAAGATAATGATGTTTGACCGGAGATAGGTGTAATGGGATAACATGGTTTTTTCCTGTCCCAGAAGTCCAGTGCTGTAAAACTTCATGACTGGGTAGCAGCCATTCTCCTCCTTTTTCTGGTTCAGTGAGGAGAAACTGCTGATTAAAAAAAAAAAAAACCCAGTCATTTCTTCAGTTTTAGTATCACAATTGACTTCTTTAAAAATGATGATTTTATTCTTTCTCTGCTTTACGTGGTTAGAAAATTCCATGTAAAGAGCTCTTTGGGAATCATTATGGCTAAATAATATCCAATAAATATAACTGCATTGAGAAAATCCTAGCAAAGGGAAAGAATTCCATTTTCCTTCAAACACGATTTTCAAAGATAATCATTGCACTGTTTAGAATGACTTTTTCCTGACAGGTATCATGTCATTTCAGTGTTTTTCCTCTTCTGATCTTTCTCTTCCATGGCTGTAGCTGACCCCATAGTGCCCTGTAATGAAACCCGATGGAGTCAGAAGTGGCAGTCATCCCGTCCCCTGCGAAGAGCCAGTCTTTCCCTGGGCTCTGGTTTCTGGCATGCTACAGGAAGACATTCAAGTCGACGGTTGCTGAGAGCCATTCCACGCCAGGTTGCCCAGACACTGCAGGCAGACGTGCTCTGGCAGATGGGATATACAGGTGTGTGATGTGCATCCGGAGACAACATAGAGTCTAGGAGGCCTCCCTCTCGAGTGCCTTCTCATTATTTGTTGAGCTAGATACAGTCAGCTCCCTTCATCTTTGACACCTGTTGTGCTAGGCATCTGTTTCTGTGGCTTTTCTAATTGTTTAATCTATTCATGTTTTGTGTCTTGTTTTTTTGTACCATTTCTGAGGCTAGAAGGGGTAGATTGTGAAACATTTCTTTCTTCTAGACACATATGTGAACATACACAGCACTCCCCACAACTGATGGGCAGTCCAGCAAAGTTCTGTCAGTTCCCAGAGAAAGAGATCAAATTCAAAGGTACTTGCCTTGATTTGGGCAATTTCATGAAAACGAGTTTATCACTCCAGTGTGGTGCCCTGTGTGCAGAATGGCTAAACAGTTGACTGTCATACTTTCGCTGTTTTGTTTCAGAACAGGAAACAATATCAATGACCATACCCTATGAAACAAAACTCATAATCAGTAAGATTTTTTTCTTACTGATACATCATGGCAGAAAATTCCTGTTTAAATGTGAAGATTTAGACCCTGACTTTTAAGTAAGCCCATTTCCTTAGCTCCAGAAACCAGGCTTAGAGACCCCCTACCTCTCCTTTGACTTCCTCAGCCTCTTGCCCTTCAGAATGCCTGAGATACTTAAACTTTTAACATCTGGTAGACTGACATTTTATTAAAATGATTGTCTCCCCTTGGTTTTATCTTTTTAGGGTGAAAACTCCTTCACAAAACAAATTCTTTAGTCATCAGAAAAACATTTTTTATTCCTCTCCAACCAAGTGGTTTCCAATTTTATGTGTGCATTTTTTTAAAGTAAGCAATACATTTTGATGGTTATCTCAGTGTAATTGATTATTTAGTGTAGTATTGATACATAAACAATCATAACAGAAAGACATTACCGTCATTATAGCTATTAGATTTGAAATAATAAAAGTATCTTGTATATTTTTCTACATGTTTTCTAGAATTTCTTGATCTGACAGCATCAGTTATTTTACATAGGTGCAGATGGCTTGTAGCCAGTATCTGAAATAGACTCATGATTATGGAAAAGTGCATAATATACTGATTTTCCTTAAATGTGATTATCCCTCTGTGTTGTTGACAACCCCTCTCTGCAGAAGTTGTTAGGAATGAGCAGCAGTGAGTAAGTTGCCATCCTTGTCAGAAATAGAGATAGTTGCCCCCTCTCCCGGAGGTATGTGCTTTGTGGGTGCCTTCACCCTATAGGGTCATCGGTGGAGGAGTGGGGAAAGGTAGTTCATTCCTGAGCATTGGTGACAGTTAACGGGTGTCCAGAGAGATTTTCTCTGTATCCTCAAGTCTTGTGTAGCAGCAAATGATGGCATTCCCACGCTCTCCCCTTTTCTTAGTCTCAGCCTAGTCAGGGCCTCTGGGGCATCTGACCTAACTTGTGTACTCTGGGCAGGCTTTGGCCCTCAGTGACATGTCATTCTCTTTGGGTTCCAAAGAGGAGTGTGTTCTATAGACAAAAATCTAGAAAGATGATTTCTCCAAACTTAATTGTGTATGCTTTCTTTTTGGAATAAGGTGCTAATGTAAGGGTTGCTGTTTTTGACACTGGGCTGAGTGAGAAGCATCCCCACTTCAAAAATGTGAAGGAGAGGACAAACTGGACCAACGAGCGAACGCTGGACGACGGTAGGTGGCAGTGTCGTGGCGAGACCATGAATGTGGCATTTTCTGGTCACATATAGACTTCATACATAACTCCCATCCTCCATTTTGTCAGTTAAGAGTATTTTTTTCTGTGTTATGATTAAATAGTTCATGTACAATAGTTATTCAGACAAACCCAAGTTGTCATTGTGCCTTTTGGCAGAAACTTTTCCAAATGTCTCAGAGGATGTCGAGAAGTAGCATTTAAGGGGAGAAAGAGGGATATCTGGTGGAGGTGCAGCTCCCTGTTTGGGAGAGAGCAGAAGTGGCTAGACTCAAAAGTGGGCAGGTATGGCATGAGCTCTGAGCGGAAGACAATACAGAGGAACAGAGATTCTGTATCTAGGACTTGGAGGATGAGCCAGTTTGAATTGGTGGTTTGAAATGTGCATGTCGGCACACATTATCATTGACTTTATGAATTTTTTTCTTATGGGCAACAGGGCTGGGCCACGGCACATTCGTGGCAGGTGTGATAGCCAGCATGAGGGAATGCCAAGGATTTGCTCCAGATGCCGAACTTCATATTTTCAGGGTCTTTACTAACAACCAGGTAGGTGGTTTAAGGATCCCTGAAACTCAAAGAATTGATATTAAAATGTAAAAAGTTAAAAACTCCAGAAAATACATATTGGTGTAAATGGAGCACACGTCAGTCAGCTGAACTGCTATTGGTGTCCCATGTTTGCTGTGTTGTCTCTTCACTGTCCCTTCTGTGTAGCTTTGCCCTTCTCCCACCACCCCCGTCATCAGCCTCACTTGAACCCTAGACCCTGCCTGGAGGCAGCTGCACACAGGGATTCCGTTACCACATGTTTTTTCTTTCCCTTGGGCCCACCTGAGGCTTCTGTGCCACCGTGTCTCAGGCACAGTTCTTATACTTTCTGCATGAGAGAAAATTGCATGTTTGTGTGCTTGCCACCCCTCCTGGACTGCGTCCACTTTGAGGGTCCCCTCCATAGCCCAGCACCTAGTGTCATTTTGGGTAACATGAATGTATGAGCTTATTCCCTTACTCTTCATTTGGAAACTATAGGAAGTAGGGAAGGATCCTAGTATTTATTTATTTTAAAATTTTAATTTTTATATAGGTGATACATAGTTTTACGTATATGTAAAAAGCAACAAGGGGATAATTCTCCTAATCCTGTCCCTCTCTAGCAGGCACTTACCTTACTTCCTCCTGTCTCCCATGGGAGAGTTTAATTTCTTATACTCCCTCCTAGAATTCCTTTGGCATATATAAGTAAATATAAATGTGTAGTCTTATTTTCAAAAGCCTTTAAAGAACATTCTTAATTGTTATATTCATTCTGTTTCCACTGTAAGTTTTAATTTTGTATTTGTAGAAACACTAAATGGTGATACACAAAGTAATCTAACTTCTGTCAGGAAACTAAGAGGAATTGAACATCAGAGAAATAATTCTGTGAAATAACTTTATTGATGCTGTTTATCTTTCAGTCTGTTTAGGAATAAAGATTGTTAAGACAAATATATTAAACTATTTAGAAACACTTGACTTAATAGAAGTGTCTTAAGGTAAATTCTCTTGCGAGAGTATTAGTTAGAAGTCTAGAATTTTGCCTCAGAAGGTGTACTTCAGAGTAGTGAGCTATACCTTAGGCCCGGAGAGACAGGTGCCCTCGGACCACGCTGTCTCATTGGAACCCAGCTCCCTCTAGGGACTTAGAGTTTCCGGGTGTAGTAGTTTACATTTCAGAGCATTATTTGTTCTTAGGATTTATTTCTGAAAGTTAACACTTCATGCTGCTAGGAGTCCATACTTTGCTCTTAAAATTAAAAACTCTCTTGTGGCACTTTGATGAGATTTTCTCTGAAACGCCTGAAGGACTGTGTTAACGTTAACCAGGTGTCCTACACATCTTGGTTCCTGGACGCCTTCAACTATGCCATCTTAAAGAAGATTGACGTGCTCAACCTCAGCATCGGCGGCCCCGACTTCATGGACCATCCCTTCGTCGACAAGGTTGGTCTTGTCACTGCACAGAAGGACGTTGCATTTGATGATGACTCCTGCTTTTTCGCATGCCCCAGCTTTTGAGTGCTTCATCTTTAGTGTGCCAGTGGTTTGTCATCCATGAGGTAACTGCTTTGTGAGGACAAGTGGGTGATGACGTGAGCTTTAGTGACTTGCATTGGAAGTAGTACATGGTGCTTTGTTGATTCCTTCTCAACTAAACACATGTCCTGTTTTCTGAACTTGCCTGGAAAGCCGGTATCTGCTCTATGCGCTGTACAGGCCTACGTCCTGGTTTTTATCTAAATATACTGGCTGCCAAACACATTCGTGTCAGTAAGCATCTAGTGTTACATTTTCACGGGGAATCTTTCTTTTTTTTTAGGACTTTTTCACAGTTGTGGTTATTTTTTGACAGTTATATGTTGATTGTTTAAAAGTGGTGTACTTTCACAAATAAATGCCTGCTAATTTTGTAGGTGTGGGAATTAACGGCTAACAACGTAATCATGGTTTCTGCGATTGGCAATGATGGGCCTCTTTATGGGTAAGTATGCCTAATGGGGAAAGACTTAGAGGCATTTTTTTGTTTTCCTGAAATAACTGAAAAACTTGTCTATTTCTTTATTTATCTATACCTGTTTATATCTGTCTAAAGCTCTGCATATTGAAATTTTCAGCATGCCAAAAAATAGACTATAATGAACCTCAGGTCCTCACTACTGGCTTCAGCAGTTATCAACTCAAGGACAATCTTGTTTCTGTTTAATTTTTATTTTATTATTTTAATTTGCTATAAATAGAGTGCAATTAGAGTGCCTAAAGTTTTTATTCTACTTTTTCTTTTCAAAATCAGAGAAGTAAATCTATTAGAAATAAATGGATTTTGCAGTATTTAATAAGACCCACTCAGTACGAAGCATGGTGTGAAGAGGTAGATAAGATGAGGATTCTGCCTCTTTAGGAAACACAAGGTACAAGCACAACGAAACTAACACGAAAAGAAGCATCGTAACACACAGATGGTGCTTTCGGAATTGATGAGAGGAATCAGATGGGAGAATCAGAGAGAACAGTGTCATGGAAACGTTCCTTTGTGTTGTGCTGTCACAGTGAACTGAAGCAGCACAAGATATGAAACATTAGTCACCGAATACCAGGCAGTAAACACTGGTTAGAGATCTGTTTTCTTTCTACCTGCAGCTCCGATTTTTATTCTCTAGGTACCATATGTAAATAATCTCTTGTGTTAAAATGCTTTTACTATAGGGTATTTGTTACCCTCCTTTATTGGGTACCCAGGATGTATGCAGTTTGGTGCTGTGACAAAGGGTTTGAGATCACCACGAAGGAAAAAAAATATAGTCTGCCCTCAGTGCACCATAACCCAGCAGATGGAGAGACAAATGTATGTGTTCCCTCCCACGTGTGTGTGTGTCTCTGTGGTGCACATGTTAAGGATGTGTACTTGTGCCTTCAGAAACACACTAACTACGTCTCATGGTGACATCCTTCAGAGTGCATGCTGGGGAGAGCAAGCCACCTTGAAGACTGGCTGAGCTTACTTAAAGGGTCTAGGGCATAGGGTTAGACTGATTATATGAAATTAATGTTTTTTTTAGGTCAAAAACCATGCATATTGGCAGTCTTGGTTCCAACCTAATAGTTGTTCAGTCAGTGATTCTATCTCTGTCAGGAGTCCAAGGTCCCAGATTTTTCTGTGTCGTTAGTAATATACATTGCAACTCATAGGTGACATAAACATTCTGACTATAGCTCTACCATGAAAAACACCAGTTACAAAATAATCTCATCACATTTTCTTGTTTTCCCTTTCAAATATTTCTCCTGTTTGCCACTTCTCCCATTTCTGATGTCCCCACTCAAGGCCAAGCCCTGGTCAGTTGAGTCACTAGGTTATCAGTCAATTTCCTAGCTTGTTCTGCTTAAGTCTTTCCCACCCAGCTCTTCCTGCATGGGCGATGTGGGGTTGTGGGATTGCCCTGGTGTGGAGCCAGATGACTCCAGCCTGCCCCTTGCAGGCTATGGGACCTTCACTCTTTGAGGCTCAGACTCCTCACCTGTCACAGGCGGGCATGAGACCCACCCTGGTTAGTGATTTTGAAGATGAAATTAGACAACAGAGGGAAAGGCTTATGAATAATGAGCCTCTATAAGTAGTGGCCTTCTTTTTCCTTCCCTTTTTTCTGTGTTTTAATTAAAACACATGTTCTAGCAGTTTTCTCATTCCAGAATCTGCAGTGGATCATTATCATCAAATCAAATCCAGATTTTTCTTCTTGGTTCTCAAAATTCTCACTATTCTAGCCTGGAGTCGGCATACTTTTTCTGTAAGGGATCAGATAGTAAATACTTTTAGGCTTCACCGACCATATGGTGTTACAACTGCTCAGCTGCCCCTGTGGTGTGAAGGCTGCCCTGGAGTGTGTGAACGAATGGGCCTGGCTGTGTTCCAGTAAAACTTCATTTATAAAAACAGATGGTGGGCCTGTTGCGACCACTGGAGACCATAGTTCCCCGACTGTAGCATGCAGCTGTTGGCTTAGCTTTATTTTCCACTTCTGCATGCACATCTTCCTCAGATCTGCTCTCCTCCTGGGTCTCCCTGTGGAAACCATGTTTATCCTGGTCTCCATCACCTGTTACTGCTAGTGTCCCTCCTAGCTTGCCTTTCTTCTGTTTGCACCTCTTGACACCAGCTCTTCCATGTGCTGTTCTGACTGCTTTGCCACACACTAGTTGCTCTTCTGAAATCCTGTGACTTCTCTGGGAAGTCACACTCAATGGCTTCTAATCAAAGTGTTGTTCGTTTTCAGTGTATTAGAAGAGAACCTTGGAGAGGAGGGCCTTGTGTCATACTCATTGGGTCAGCTCATATAGCTATACAGAGACCTGGTATCTGCCAGCTGCTTTGTGCTGGCAATGACATGTAACCATCGAGGCATAGCTTGCACTATTCTGGCTTACTGCTTGGGCATCAGGTAGGACTGGTCAGATGACCGTAATGTGCCCAAAAAGCTGGAGTCACATCGCAGGCATTGAGCTGCCAGCCACTCGATATAATGCTTGAATCCTCAGATACCCCTTGCTGTGAGCTATGTCAGGGTCCTGCATCCTTGACACTTAGACTTCATGGTGCAAGGAGTTTCCAGCTGTAGCTTCCCCCTTTTCAGCACCAACAAAATTTTTTTGATGCTTTCTCTTATATTTTATGGGTTTAAAGCATACTAAGTATTCTAGAGATTGACAGAAAGAGGGAGGGTGGGAAGGTGGTTTTTTTGTGTGTGTCAATTACAATAGGAAGTTTTAGCAGTGACTTCTCTACTAATCTCTGCTTCTTGATCTCATAGAAACGTATAAATTTTTAGCATCAGCCTGTAAAATACCACCGTTGGTGTTTGTGAACAGCCACCTAGTAGCATGTCAGTGGCCAGTGAGCTAAGAAGGCAGTGCCAAGGTTCTCAGTGTGGTTTAAAATAGTTGGTTATAGTCAGGTTCTCTATAGTCTTGCTAGTAATATCACGTAAGCCACTTGAAATCAGTTTTGGTTACCGAATTATCAAAGAGTTCTTTTTTTTTGGTAGTGGAGCTATAATAAAGCTCAGAAATGCATTTTCATTAGTGGTTGTTGTATACTTTCAGATAGGTCAGCTGCTTCTCGATTCATATCTTGATTTTATAATTTAAACATTTTAGTTGTTATTTCACTGTAATTTCCTTGCAGATCTAGTACTCTTTAGGTATGGAAGAGAATTACATGGTTTTATTCTTTGCATCCGTGTCTTCTTTCCAAGGAGTTCAAGATTACACAGTGATGATAGTCACTTTCACAGTTGCCTGTGAGGAAGGTGGAACACCCTACAAAAGATCAGTTGAAAACGTTAACTTCCTGACCATGACAGATGCAGATGTGTGACTCAATTCGTTCCCAGAGAAATGCTGAATCTAGTTGAGGAGGCAAAATAAATACATTTGAACAGTTTGAAAATGATGTGAGAATGTATAAGTTTGTGATGAATTGTCATAGTGTTAAGTCTTGTGAAGGTCAGAGAAGGTGGGTAGGTATTCCTGTAAGCCTGGAAGTAGTGAGGGAAAAAGTGAGTCTTGGGCCAAAGTATGGGAAGTTGACAGGGAGGGAAAGTAAGAAAGGGCGTTCCAGGTGCAAGGAAATGATTTGAGCCCAGCATGAAGATGGCAGTGAGTATGGCCTTTCACAGGACAGCTCTGAGGAGCAGCAGTCCATCTCAGCTGCACATGTTTTATCACAGAAGAACCTAATATAGTCTTTGATTTTTCTGGGAGTATTTGCCCTTATTTGAATTATCTATTTAAAATTATTTCTCTTCTCTTTTGTTTTTGTGCCTCAATTTAGCACTCTGAATAACCCTGCTGATCAAATGGATGTGATTGGAGTAGGTGGCATTGATTTTGAGGATAACATCGCCCGCTTCTCTTCACGGGGAATGACTACCTGGGTAGGTTTTTCTTCATTAGTTGAATGTGCCTAAAGGAACCATTTGTCTGAGAGCCTGGGGCTGTACTTATGAGTGTACAGATAACAAAGCAGCTTGTAAGCCTGACCCTCATTTGCACAGATGGCATAGCCAGGGCTGTGGGTACTTGTCCAGCCATGAAGACGAGAGATGTGGTCCCACTGACATCTGCTACGTCACTGGAGTGCCAGGCAAGGGCTGGTTCTGAGTGGTATTTCCCAGTTCTTTTTAACTTATTTCTGAGCGACTCACTCCTTAAGTCAGTTAGATTCATGACCACTTGTCTTAACTAGTAGGAAGATGAGCACTTTCCTTAGTGCTAGGTGAGATGATTTTTTGGGCCTTAAGAAACGAGAAACCAGTGAGAAAAATTTACTATCAGCTCTGCTAACACAGAAATAATTGTATTTAGCTGAACAAAATTGAAATAACCCAGGAAGTTAAATAACTCAGCTACTTGGAGTTTAATTATGCAGCTCATTCATCCTCCTCTACTCATTACAACAGAGTTGGATTCAAAGTTAAGTGCTCTGTCAGGTAGCACTGGGCACTCTTGCCTGCCCCTTGCGGTCGTCTGGGTCAGATCACCTCTTGGGTGCTCTTACTCAAGGATGTTGAGCTTGGAGGTCTTGGGAAGTCCCAGAAAAGAGCCACAGCCTCCTGAGAACATTGTGGCCTTGTCTGTAGTGGCGCCACTTTATGGGATAGCCTTCTACCTTCACACTGTCACCTCTCCTGGTGCCCTCTTCATTCAGCTCCACTGTGGTTCCATGCCTGAGGCACTCAGACACCTCCTACTGCAATGATGTTCATTGAATTGTCGCCACAGTCTGGTGGACCCCACCCTGAAAAAGTCATTCCCAGGGATGTGTTTCATATCAGTTCATTTGCGCTCCCTCAGCACTTTCTTTGTACTGCTAAATACTTGGAAACGATGCCTTTACCACTTGATGTCTGTCTAGATCTCTCATAAATGCTTTCATGGAATTATAATGCAGTGCTATGTCCTTGGTTTTTTGTCATGGCCTTGTTTTTTTAATGGTATTTTGAGAAATGTTCCCGAATCATTACAGAGCTGCAGATGAAGGTATCCTTACTCAGTGTCCCACATAGATGGATATATAGCCTCATTTCCAGGAAATTTCTGAGTACTCAGTTAAAATCTTATCTCAAGTCGCTCATCATTTACATTTATCTGAATGGTTTCTTCTTTATTCTCTGGTGACAGATTGAAATCTTCAGTTATGTACTTTTTTCCTTGTAAAGAAAATGTTTCTTTTTTTCCCTAACTTTTAATTTTCTGATTTTTCTAAAATATTTCTAATTTTTAAATTATCTAGATATGTCAGTTTGCAGTTTCTAGTCTTGCATGTTAGCAAAATTTTAAATATTTACTTTTTAATTGCCTTATGTCATTACTAGTACATTGGTTATTATAAAACATGTCAAAAATAATTTCATTTTCTGCATTATAATTTAAGCTTATTTTCTGTACTGCAGTGAATTTCAGACTAAAACCAGTAACTTATTGAAGTTACACTATATTTAAGTAACCCATATTTCCGTTCTGGTTTTATTCACTGATAATCCAATATAACTGTGTGCCAGTGTGTGTGCCTTGGTGGAAACCAACCCGCTTTTATTCATAGGAGCTACCAGGAGGCTATGGCCGTGTGAAACCTGATATTGTCACCTACGGTGCTGGAGTGAGGGGCTCTGGTGTGAAAGGGGGATGCCGGGCCCTCTCGGGGACCAGCGTGGCTTCTCCAGTGGTCGCCGGCGCTGTCACCTTGCTAGTAAGGTGAGTGTTGCTCAGCAGAGAGAAGGTGGTGCCAGCAGACCAGGAGCTGAGTCTTGCTTTTCAACAACTTTAGAGTTCAGGAGCACATCATGCAACCTTGCTTCGTCTCTGTTTATCTTTACAAAAGAGGTCGGAGTCCATTCTTTGATAGAGGATGCTTGTGAGAGTTGATTCTTGTGTGTACGTGGGTACCCACAATAAAGCACTATGTGAGGAAAAATACCTATTTCTTTATGTTTGAAGTCTGGTTTTCTTATGGGGGTCTTTTAAGACTTTTTTTTTTTTAGAGCAGTTTTAGGGTCACAGCAAAATTGAGAGGAAAGTACAAAGATTCCCCCATGTCCCTTGTGCCCCCATTTTGTTTGTTTTTATACCATTTTTGGTGCTACAGCTGTACTTGTTATATCCAAGCAAGTGTGTATATCAGGCATGGAACAGAAAGTAAGGTATTTCCTTGCCATAGCCTTCATTTCCTTGGGAATTCACCTTTTAACATTTTCTTTTAGCTAAGGAGCTGTCAAACCAGGCAATCAGCTCTCCTTTATGATAGACAAGTTTCTCTTTGTAATTTACTTACTCTTTTTGTCTTGTCGAATCCCATCTACAATTGAAATGGAGCTTAGTGGTCAACCTTTAATTTTGCTGTTAATGAAGCTGTAAGAAAGTTTTCAAATATATTCGACTGGAATCGATGCTTATGTGCTCTTAGTCAGATGGGCCATGTGCCTTACTCCCAAAATTATGAAAAGATGTCTTTGGAGCTAACACTTACTTTGTAGTTTAACACCCCTCAAAAAACAAAAAAACCAAAAAAAAACCCCAAAAACACTTCAGTCTGTTGTAGTAACAGAAAACTGCATATTTCAAAGTTATACTCTGTTATATTTTAAAATTAAAATAGGCAAATGATAGTAAATGTTTTTATATTTAAAAATCTCTTTAAAATCAAGTAAATTTATGTTGATTTTAACTTCTAATGCCAGAGGCATCTTTTATTAATAGTCTCTTATAAAGCTAGATATTTTCTTGTTTCGTTCTTTTTCCATCCTTCCCTTATAGTTCAGAGCCAAATTCTTAAAATTGTTGACATTGCTCCGAGTAATATTCTCTTTGGAGACTAATCATGTGCCTGTTAGAAACATTGTCTTTCTGTTCCACTTGTTTTCTTCACCCCCACCTTACATACAGTGAAAAAGAGAGAAGGGAATGCAGACTGTGGAGTTACCTGGCTCACTTAGGCTTCTGTATTTGCCGAGAGGAGAGAATTCAGCCAGGGCTCTTGTTTCCACTCTTGTTGATTGTGAAACAAAAAATTCTGGCTCACATCTCCCATTTGCCGTGATTGTTAGCCCGGATGAGATTTCAGGCTCTACTGTTGAGCGCATCATAACTCCCTTCTCACGAGTAGGGAAGTGAGGAGGGTGTGCTTTCCATTTTCAGTAGCATCTCTAAGTATAGATATTTTCAGTGTCAAGGAAACCTTTCACTTCCTTCATCTCCCTGCAACAGATAAAAATGCCACTGTGATAGTTCAGAAATATTTTTATGGCCAGACAAATAGCTCATAATAGATGCTGACCACAAAGAAGTGCTTCCTTGGCTTCTAGCCTCCCAGTGCTCAGTAAGGAACCAGAACCTAACCTTTGGTCTTGCTTGATCATCAGGAATCGGGGAAGACTGTGGACCTGTAGCTGAACTTTTAGCAGTTCTTTTTTTGTCATTGAGAATCAGTCCCACTTTATGTCCTCTTACTTCTCCCTATGTTAGATTTCCCATCTAGACCTTTTAGAAAAACCTGCCTACACTTTAAGAACAACTGCTATAATAGTGAAATATTTAGGATCTTAGGAGGTTTTTTTGTTTACTATATTTTTTTCTCCTGAATTTAGAGATTAAAATTTACGTGTGTTTATAACGCATAGATATACAAGAATGCATGTTTTAATGCTAGCGTTTTTAAGCAGTTGATAGTGCCTAGGTGTCGCTCAGTTCCTAGCCAAGTAGAGATGAGCATTCAGGTTTGTCCAAATGTATTCTGATGATGAAACTCTCAAGGTAGCCTCAGATCTGCATGGTTTTATCAGGCTTTATCCACCAGGGTGATGCATCACACACAGGACTCCAAAACAAAAAAGGCAAGTTTTCGTTTTGGAGATGGTGGACTTCACTTAGATGCTGTACCTCTTTCCCAGCCTGCATTGACTTCACTCTCCAGGACCCGTCTGCCTTCCTTACCTTTTCCCAGCTAAGTCATGTCTCAGCTTATCTCCTTCCTCCTGCCTTCCCGTGAGAAGCCTGTACCTCTTACCTATTCTTGCCTCTGGAAATCATAGTTACTGGAAAAATGTTTTTCTGATCACTTTAGTATAAACAGGCACTAGCCTCGTGAGCAAGTATTCTCACAAGCCATGTGGAAGGCTAATAACTCTTCAGTCCTGAGGCAGGTGCGGAAATGAGAACACATTCATTCTCATCTCGCATGGTCCCTACCAAAAAAAGTGTTTTGTTAGACAAAACAATATTGGAGGTCACATGTTCACATTTGCAGGTTAGGAATAATCTGATTTTTATTCTTTTATGAGAAAATGAACAAATGCATGCTTCCCTCCCCAATCTCTCCCAGCACAGTCCAGAAACGTGAACTAGTGAATCCAGCCAGTATGAAGCAGGCCCTGATTGCATCAGCCCGAAGGCTTCCTGGTGTCAATATGTTTGAGCAAGGCCATGGCAAGCTGGATCTACTCAGAGCCTATCAGATCCTCAACAGCTACAAACCACAGGCAAGGTCAGTATGCTTTCCTTTTGAGTAGGCTTTTCACTGGGTTCTGTACAAAATAGTAGCCTCTGAATAGGAACCAATCACTGACTACGTAACACTCAGGGATCCCGGAGAGAGCATTATGCTGTAGCTTCTACTACGGTGCCAGCTGGTATTCTGTTATTTTTAATACGAGTGGTTTAAAATAATGATTTTCTGTTTTCTTTTTACTTTTTAAAACTTTCTTCTGAAATAACCTTAGGTTTACAGAAATTTGCAAAAATTGCATAGAGAGTTCTCATGTACCCTTAACTTAGCTTCCTCTAATGCCAACATCTTAGGTGACCATAATTCAACTATTAAAACTAACAGATGAATACTGATATTGTACTATAATTAATCTGTAGATTTTATTCAGTTTGCCAGTTTTCCCCTGGCATTCTTTGTCTAGTCCAGAATCCAGGCCCCACATTGCATTTAGTTGTCTGTCTTCTTGGTCTCCTCCAGCTTTTGACAGTTCATCTGTCTTGTCGTTCATGATTCTGAGTCCTTTGGGAGTGCTGGGTACTTATTTGTAGACTGTCTCTGGATGTAGATTTATCCGATGCTTTCTCATGATTAGTTTAAGGTTATGTATTTTGGAGAAGAAGCTTTTTCATTTTTTATTTTGAAATGAGTTTAAATTTACAACAGGGTTCCAAAAATAGTACATGGGGATCCATAAATCCTTCACCCAGCTTTCCCTAATGTTAACTTCTCCCATAACTGTAGTACAAATCTCAGAGCCTGGAAATAAATTAACATGGATATATGCCCATTGAATAATCTATAAACTGTATTCAGATTTCGCCCACTGTCCCACTCCTGTCCTTTTCCTGGCCTAGGAGCCAGTCCAGCATCCCACGTTGTATTTAGTTGTCACATCTCCTTGATCTATAATCAGGGACACTTCACCAGTTTTCTTCCTCTTATTACTGATGGAATTTATTTGCATCATTCAATTTAGGTGATGTGTCCAGGCCCTCCAAGAAACAGACTCCAGGATTGGATTAGCCGTCCAAAAGATCTGTTGTGGGAGGGGACCCTATGAAGGAAAAAGAGAAGGAGGCAGTAATAGTCTTAGGACTACCATGCTGACCTGATGCCTATGAAAAGGGATAGAGGAAGGAGGTTTGCGGAGCAAGACCGTCGGACTGCAGCACAGGTCTAAAAATGTTTCTGCTAATGGGGAATCCTTGAACCAAAGTTGTCTATTAGGGGAGCCTGTGTCCCCCAGGGATGAGCCTGCCCTAGGAACACATGGTGGAGGGACTGGAGGGGCAGCAGCTGGAGGTGTCCAGAGCTATGCTTTTGTGGTGGGAGATCTGAGCAGCATGGCTCATGGTGCCTACCTTAGGTGCCGTCTGCTGGGTTTCTTTATTGCAGTTACTGTTTGTCTCTTGTGACTACTAAGTATCACTTGTGGGGATGCCCTTTGAAATGATCTTGCTTCTTAATATACTTTCACTAATTTTAGCATCCATTGATGGTTCTTGCCTACAGTAATTATTACTATAGAGATTGCCCCATGGTGATTTTCTGTTTCTCTCATTCTTTCTACATTTATTAATTGAAGTCTGCTATAAGGAAGAGCTGTCCCTTCTCTCCCACTTATTCATTTATTCAGTTATTTATATCAGTATGGACACATGGGTATTTATTTGACGCTGGGTTATAATCCAATCATATCATTTTCTTACTGTTACTCACATTGTCCCGGACTTGGCTATTGGGAGCTCCTTCTAGTTGGCTCCTGTCTTTCCAGCATGCCTTCATTTTTTGCGAACTTTCTTACTTCTTGGCAGCACAGCATTTCCATGCCCCAGCCTTGGTGTCAGTTCTTTGTCCCAGCACCCTGAGTCTTTTATTTAGAAATCAAGACCTGGGCACTAGGTGTGCTCCTGGCAGCTAGGTGTGCTCAGAGTTTTTTCTAGGCCTTTTTAGCAGACAGAGCTAGGAAATGTCTGTATGTGTACACACACACACGCGTGCACACGCGCACACACACTCTACCTATTTCTTTGTGTGTCCATCTGTAGATATACTAAAAACATGAGTTCATCTGTCTCCTGGTCACACCTAACACCTCAGCTCTCGGTCTAGTCTTCCCTCTCCTTATTTGTAACTCTTCTCCAACAGTGAGAAACCTGGCTCTCATCCACAATATGTTTGCTTATTTGTTCAGTCCTAGCATATGCATATTGAGTAGTTTTAGAATTGCTAACCTATGCCCTTGCAAAAAAACAAATTTATCAGCTAGAGTACAATATTTATGTATACTTCTTTTTAGCTTTACAGAGTATAGTCATATTATTTTCCAAAGTTACTTAGGTTAAATCTTTTCTTTTTCCACTCCATTGGTGTGGTTTTGCTATTTAGTTTTAATATAATTGAATTCACTTGTTAGTGTTTAGGTCTCTTTTTAGATTCCTCCCACCTCCTGGTTGATTTCAACTACGTATGTGTTGGGTATGTGAAGCATAACCATGGCCCTAAAGTCATAACTGCACACAAAAGTACGCCTGGAGAAGTGTCACTTCTCTCATCCTTCTGTCCCCATTCCCACTCCCCATTCTTTCCTATCGCCACCTACCCCTGTAGGTAACAATCTCATTAGTTATTGGTTTATCTTTCTTTTATTTCTTTTTGCACAAATGAGCAGATACATATATATTTTCTTATATCCCTTTTCTTACACAAAGGATAGGATTACTACAAATATTCTTTTGTACTTTGCTTTTTTCACTTAACAGTATCCTAGAAATCGCCCTATATCAATTCATAGAGATCTTTTTATGGCTGTATAGTGTGGATGTACCATTGTTTATTCCACCACTTATCTATATTTTGGCATTTGTATTGTTTCCACTGTTTTGCGGTTATAAACTGTTGCTATGAATAATCTTGTGCCTAGTATTTTAGTTTTGTTGGAGATGTATCTTCAGGAAAAATTCCTAGAAGTGGTATTGCTAGGTCAAAGTTAAGAGCATAGGAGCTTTGTTAGGTACCAGTCCATTCCCTTCCAGAAGGGTTGTGTCCGTTTGCATTCCACGGTGCTGTGTGAGAGGGCCTGCCTCCCCAGAGCCTCACCAGCAGAATGTTCTGTCATGTGATTACTTTCTGCCACTCTGAGAGATGAGACATGGTCTCTCAGTATTGTTGTAATTTGCATTTTTCCAGTTATGAGTGAGTTTGAACACTTTGTATATGGTCAGAGGCCATTTTTACACCTTTCTTGGGAAGTGTCCGTTCATTTCTTTTTCTTTTTTCTCTGAATTTTATTTGTCCCTCAGTTGTTAAGAGTCATATATATATATCTAAAGGTTAGTAACCCTTTGCTGGTGATATATGTTGCAGATATTTTTCTCTGTTAGTTTTTTGATTTTTTGTGAAGTGTTTTTTGCTATGCAGTTTTCTTTAAACAGCCAACTTTGTTATTAGTCTTTTGTTGTTGCTCTTGGAATTTGAGTCACAGAAAGCCTTTCTCTCTACTAAGTAAAAGAGAATACTTGTTTTAATACTTGTTTCCTTTCCTTTTATTTCCTTTTATTTACTTGAGACTCCCTGATCCATTTGGGGTTTATTCTTGTGGGTGGTGTGAGGTATGGATCTAATTTTATCTTTTGCCAAATGACAAACCTATTTGTCACTCCTGCATCTATTAAAAAGTCTGTCTTTGCCCCAGTGATTTGAGATTTCGTGATTTGAGACTCTTGCGTCCAAAGCATTCACTGCAGCTGGTTGCCTCATCGTTTTCTGCCAGCCACAACCACCAAAGTTCTAAACTCGCAGAAGGAAGGAGATGTTCCCCACACATTCTGTTGTCTGTACAGTCTAGGCAGCCCGGCCCAGTGGTCTTCTCAGCATAGGAAGCACTTCAAAGCCAGGTTCCCAGATGCCAGCTGAGGGCAGCCCTGCAAGCAGGCCCGTCTGAGGCTCAGGTCCATCCACTTTGTTGACTCTTTTTGTATAGTTGTGTCACTTCAGTGTCGTTTTCTAACGCACTCTGCTCTAACGCTATATTCTTTGTTTCAGTTTGAGCCCCAGCTACATAGATCTGACTGAGTGTCCCTACATGTGGCCCTACTGCTCCCAGCCCATCTACTATGGAGG
>NW_006494614.1:59260193-59271267 GCF_000325575.1 Pteropus alecto | reverse complement strand
GTCACGATCCTCAATGGCATGGGCGTCACAGGAAGAATTGTAGACAAGGTGAAACTGCACTGTGGCTTGTGGTGAACTTAGACCTGGCCCAGACCTTTTTGCCTTAGCTCTTTCTCCTGAAGTTAAAACAGGAAAAGTTCTCCTGTCCAGGGTGCTGGGGTATTGGAAGCAGTCATTTGTTTTCTCCTAAGTCCTCTACACATTTGCTCTTTTTTTTACTTTGTCATCTAGAGTTTAACTCCTGAGTTGACTAATTACAATTGATTCTTTATCCTTATTATTTCCCACCTATAATTAAAGGCCCACTTATAATTATCCTATTTTTTAATGCGCATTTATGGGCCTTAGGGTTTAGAAGGCATGGTCTTTTTGAATTTTGTTTCTATAATATTTTTATACTTCATAAACATTATCACAACAATAAAAGGTACGGAAAGAAAACAGAAAGATCACTTCTATCCTGAGCACACATTATTGCCACTGTTTTTTAAATATTTTTTTCCAGCCCTTATCTGAAATACATATTTTTTATTAAATTTGTGTGGTAGGCAAAAATTTAGCCCTTTTTTTTTCAGTTCTCACTTTGTCGTAAACATTTAAAAATGTAACCATATACATAGCACCAATGTACTTTTTAAGGGTTGTTTAATAATACGTAGAACTATCAAGTCATAATTTGCTTACTGTTTCCATAATTTGCTTACAAATAGGTGATTTTCAAATAGAAATATTTCATAGAATAGCTTTGTATATATATATGTAGTTTTGTTCTGAATTATTTCCTTGGCATAAACTCCCTTGATTGGAATCCTAAATCAAAGGGCCTAGACATTATTATGGCTCTTGGTACATACTACAGAGTTCTTTCAGAGAAGAGTTAGGCCATCTCACACTGCTGCTGCTGGTATACGCAGGGGCAGTGTTTCTACCATGCCTGTTCTAGGTGGTACATCTTTTTCTTAATTCCATGAGGTTTTTAAAAAACGAGGTAAAATTTACATACTGTAAAATTTACCCTTTTAAATTTACCCTTTTAAAACTGCTTAAACTACCCTTTTAAGTAGTTTTTAGTGTATTCATGAGTAGTGATGCAACCATCACCACTGCATACTTCTGGAACATTTTCATCCCCTCCAAAAGAAATAGCTATTAACAGTCACTCTTCATCCTCCTTCCCCCTCCTCCCCCCTGTCGCAGCCCCTGGCAACTACTAACATACTTTCTGTCTCTCTGGGTTAATCTATTCTGGATAGTTCATATAAATGGAATCCTGCAACATGTGGTCTTTTGTGGCTGGCCTCTTTCACCTAGCATCTTTAAGGTTCATTGTGTTATACCATGTATCAGTGCTTTGTTCTTTTTCATGGCTGAATAATATTCCATTGTACATCTAGACCTCATTTTGTTTATTCATCAGTTGATGGACATTTGGTTTATTTCTGGGTGGTTCATCTATTAACTTTAAATTTAGAGAGAATAAAATAGGTACCTTATTTAATAAGCACTTCTTCAATTATTTGTGAGGTGACTGTCTCCTGGATTGTTTACTAATTGTATTTTCTCTTTTGCGAATTAGCTTTTCATTGCCTTGGCCCATTTTTTGTACTGGAATTTAGGTTTCCCCTAGACATTAACCATTGTAGTGTTTTGTGCAGAAAGTTCCCACAGATTATTGTTTAATTTTCTCTTCAGTAATAGTGGTGGTTTTTATTGGGGGGTGGGGACTTCTGTAAAAGTTTCACATTTTCCTATAGTTCATTTTTGATCTTTGGTGATTTTTCTTTTGTTTCAAAAATCAGAAACTTATCCTTCCACAGATATAATGAAATCTCAATTTTATCTTCTACTGACTTTTCCTTTTATGCTTGTTAAATATGTAATTTTTTCATTTGTGTTGAGTTAATTTGATACATGGAATAAGAGATAACTCAAATTTTCTCAGTTGCTAACCAGTCATCTTCAGGAAGATTTATTAAAAATCCCTTTCTTTCCTCATTGTTTGTGGTACTATATCCTACAAATATTTTTCTTCTTTTTCAGAATTGTTTTTTAATATGATGACTTGCTTGGGAAGTATATTGTTGCTATCTGGCTTGTGAGATTTAGGTTAATTTAGGTTAGTTTGAAAAATATTGGTTATTGAAGTATTGAAAAATTGAAATAGTGTAAAAGCTAATTTATGTTTCTTCTAGACAGTCTCCTCTCATGCTTTCCTTTTCTCTTTGCTCAAATCTGGAAGAGACTGAAAGAGCAGTCATCCTGACAGCCGAGCCAGCTTTTCCTCTGGAAGTCCCTTAAACCTCTGCCTGCCCAATTACTGGCTTTAGAATTTGCATCCATGTCATTTTACTGTTTGACTTCTTTCAGTTATTGTGATTCTCTATGCATACAACTAATTGGGATCTAACCTCAAATCTGAGAATTGTCGTTTATTTAAGTTCTCTATCAGATACAAGTTCTTCATCAAACCATGTTTCCCCCCTTTTTTTTAAACTTGGGAAAATTCTCTAAAATTGGAAGCTGTCAGAAATAATGGATTCTAAACTTTTCTAATGGATGATGTTCTAGACATTCCATAGGCAACTTTGGTTATAGGTTGCTTAGTATCTGTATACATTTCATTTTGCCTTATTTAAAATATTAAGTTTTTCTCAAAAACTGCTATAGGTAATTTAGGAATGGAACATTTCACCTTAGCCTTTGCTTATTTCTCTTCTGCAGCCTGACTGGCAGCCCTATTTACCACAGAACGGAGACAACATCGAAGTGGCTTTCTCTTACTCCTCAGTGTTATGGCCTTGGTCAGGCTACCTGGCCATTTCCATTTCTGTCACCAAGAAAGCGGCTTCTTGGGAAGGCATTGCGCAGGGGCACGTCATGATCACCGTAGCTTCCCCAGCAGAGGTGGAAGTAAGTGGGCAGGGAAGAGCTTGTGTCTTTTAACCTTTCACTGTCACCTGCCAGGAAGGGATGGACTGGCTAAATTCCTAGGGTCTCAGATTTGAAGCACAGTTGGCGGATGTAATTAGGTTTGAAGGCCATGATTGATGATTCCAGGGCCTGTAAAAACCCGCTCAGTGGTGAGTGTTGGTGCCTCCTCTTCTGTTGCTGAGCAACGGTAGATAGGACCATTTTATGCCAATTTCAAGCTCAGAATGATTGCAGAAAATATGTATTCTCTGAAAGTGAATGTACGGTTAATCCTATGTAACACTAGTGTTTCAGGAACAAGGTGCTTTAAATTTTAAGTCTCAAGCTCTTAAAAGAAGATTTTGAATGGAATTAATTATGATACATTCCTTTCTATATTTGTTATTATTGGAAATTCTTGTGTTCAAATTATTAGGGTTAAATTAATACAAATGAACTTTTTAAACCCCAAAACCCGAAAATTTCTCCTGAGCAAAAAACGGGGCGGGGGGTGGTTCTATGTTTTTTTTCCTTTAGTCAAAAAATGGTGCAGAACAGACTTCAACAGTGAAGCTCCCGATTAAGGTGAAGATAATTCCTGCTCCTCCTCGAAGCAAGAGAGTTCTCTGGGACCAGTACCACAATCTCCGCTATCCGCCTGGCTATTTCCCCAGGGACAATCTGAGAATGAAGAATGACCCTTTAGACTGGTAAGCATCTTTCAGACACAACGCTCATCACCCTCCGTCCTTCCACAGCAGGACTAGGGGTTTTGTCCCTTTGGGAAGCAGGTGTTGCTCCTCAGGGAGCCTGGACTTCTGTGACCGCCCCCAGACTTTTGGGGCTCTTAGGGCACCCTGCACTTCTTTCAGACTTTAACAGTTGTGCAGTAAAAAACTTTGAACGCATCCTTACTTATTCTCTTTTCCCTTACTTCCCCTGTTGAATCAGCCAGCAAGTCCTGTCAGTCCTCCTTCCAGAACATGTCCTGACTCCTGCCCTATCTGGCTGCCACCTCTGCTTCTACTCTCATTCAGGCCATTGTCATCTCTTGCCTGAACAGTGCTGGTAACCTGACAAGTCACTGCTGCCACTCTTGCTCCCTTAAATCTCATTGTCCATGCAGCCGCCCTGGTCCCCTAAAAACATTCTGTCACGATTTGCTTAAAACTCCAGTGCTGCCTATCCGGACTTCTTCATGCGCCAGACTTCCTGGTGTGTCCTTCTCAACTCTCCCGGCCATGCCCCCATCACAGCCCCTCCACTGCAGCTGGGCTGACTCTCCTAGCCCATACGCCAAGCTCATTTCTGCCTTAATATAAGTAAAGGAGTTTGGACTTAACTCTGAAAGTGGGGGGAAGAAAGAACATTGAAAGATTTGAGCAGTGCACTTACAATGTCATATCTGCTTTTTATTAAGATGTCTCTGGATGATGATTCCAGGGCCTGTAAAAACCCGCTCAGCGGTGAGTGTTGGTGCCTCCTCTTCTGTTGCTGAGCAACGGTAGATAGGACCATTTTATGCCAATTTCAAGCTCAGAATGATTGCAGAAAATATGTATTCTCTGAAAGTGAATGTACGGTTAATCCTATGTAACACTAGTGTTTCAGAAACAAGGTGCTTTAAATTTTAAGTCTCAAGCTCTTAAAAGAAGATTTTGAATGGAATTAATTATGATACATTCCTTTCTATATTTGTTATTATTGGAAATTCTTGTGTTCAAATTATTAGGGTTAAATTAATACAAATGAACTTTTTAAACCCCAAAACCCGAAAATTTCTCCTGAGCAAAAAACGGGGCGGGGGGTGGTTCTATGTTTTTTTTCCTTTAGTCAAAAAATGGTGCAGAACAGACTTCAACAGTGAAGCTCCCGATTAAGGTGAAGATAATTCCTGCTCCTCCTCGAAGCAAGAGAGTTCTCTGGGACCAGTACCACAATCTCCGCTATCCGCCTGGCTATTTCCCCAGGGACAATCTGAGAATGAAGAATGACCCTTTAGACTGGTAAGCATCTTTCAGACACAACGCTCATCACCCTCCGTCCTTCCACAGCAGGACTAGGGGTTTTGTCCCTTTGGGAAGCAGGTGTTGCTCCTCAGTGAGCCTGGACTTCTGTGACCGCCCCCAGACTTTTGGGGCTCTTAGGGCACCCTGCACTTCTTTCAGACTTTAACAGTTGTGCAGTAAAAAACTTTGAACGCATCCTTACTTATTCTCTTTTCCCTTACTTCTCCTGTTGAATCAGCCAGCAAGTCCTGTCAGTCCTCCTTCCAGAACATGTCCTGACTCCTGCCCTATCTGGCTGCCACCTCTGCTTCTACTCTCATTCAGGCCATTGTCATCTCTTGCCTGAACAGTGCTGGTAACCTGACAAGTCACTGCTGCCACTCTTGCTCCCTTAAATCTCATTGTCCATGCAGCCGCCCTGGTCCCCTAAAAACATTCTATCACGATTTGCTTAAAACTCCAGTGCTGCCTATCCGGACTTCTTCATGCGCCAGACTTCCTGGTGTGTCCTTCTCAACTCTCCCGGCCATGCCCCCATCACAGCCCCTCCACTGCAGCTGGGCTGACTCTCCTAGCCCATACGCCAAGCTCATTTCTGCCTTAATATAAGTAAAGGAGTTTGGACTTAACTCTGAAAGTGGGGGGAAGAAAGAACATTGAAAGATTTGAGCAGTGCACTTACAATGTCATATCTGCTTTTTATTAAGATGTCTCTGGAAGGCAGATTGGAGGGCCTTAGCAGAGGCAGGTGGACAAGAAGTGGGAAGAAGTTGATAGACCAAGGTAGTGGCCATGGATCCGGAGAGGAGCACATGAGTTCGGCCTTACTGAGGAGGTGGACTGTGAAGGGCTATAAAGTGGGGAGTGGCAGATAGAATGACCCCTGGCTGTTTCTGTGGGGCGTTTGGGTAGGAGGCTTATGTGGAGTGTACGGTAGGAAAATGAGCACCTTTAGGAGGATGAAGGATGGAAAGGTGATCAACAGCAGTGCTACATGGCCATCTCAGCATGTCTGCGTGCCCATGCTCCATCTGTCAAGTGCAGACATGTATGCCACCACTGGAGTGAAGTTTCAGTGTATTTCTTTGGCCATTTCTTCTTGTCAGTTTATCTTCTTCATATTCGTGCCATGTGCATTATTTCCTATTATTACCGATTTTATTTGCTGGCCAAGAGAAAGCACGTCTGAAAGTCTGACTTCTGTGCCCGAGGGCCGGATTCCTCAGGCCTCTGCTGAGATGGAGCTGCGCTCCTGCAGAGATGCTGGATTTAAGGAGTTGACTCTGTGGCTAGGTAACCTGTATTATGAGTAAAGATTGGTCATTTTAGTGTCGGGGCTTGCTGTTTTTCAGGAACGGTGACCACATCCACACCAATTTCAGGGACATGTACCAACACTTGAGAAGCATGGGCTACTTTGTCGAAGTCCTCGGCTCCCCCTTCACGTGCTTTGACGCTAATCAGTATGGTGAGCAACAGTGAGGTGCTAGCCAGGTGTTCTTTCCACTCTGTTGGTGTTTGTGAAAAGTTTGAAAAGGGAATCACAGTTTAAATGAGAGGCTGGCAAGGGGAGCATGTGCGGAGTCTCTGGTCCTAGTGGAGGCTGGAATGAGGCGCCAAGCAGAGCAGTGCATGGCCCTGCTTAGTGATGGTGGTGGTGATGTCCAGCTAAAATGTGACTGTCACAATGATTGGGGACAAGAACGTTTGTACATTTTTACTTATTTTTAATTAGAAGAAATTTTAGCACTGTATTTTGCTTCTCTTCAAGTAAGTGAAATATCTTTATTTTGGGGTTCACAAATGGAACAGAAGGCCATAGCCAGCTGTTGTGTAACTGCAGGCCTGACCCTTTCTTTTCCACTCTGTTCTGAAGTGAGTTCAGGGCACAAACCAAAATGTTAGAAGTCAGTAACTTGAGATACAGATGCCAGTAAAATACTGTTTGTCCGAAATAGTTCAGAGGTGAAGTTTCTCACAGCTTGGCACTTTGTCCTTCAGGAACTTTGCTCATGGTGGATAGCGAAGAGGAGTACTTCCCTGAGGAGGTCGCCAAACTGAGACGGGACGTGGACAATGGCCTTTCACTGATTGTCTTCAGTGATTGGTACAACACATCTGTTATGAGAAAAGTCAAGTTTTATGATGAAAATACGAGGTACTGATGAGTTGGTATTTGGATAAGAAATTTGGCTTTTTGAGATTTAATTTCTACCTAGCAAATGCTTCAAGTGACTGGTCTGTTGGTGATCTTTTTAGCTATCAGAGACAGCTTTAGATGCTTGGTTAGAGAAAGCTTTCTCTTCATGTAGTAGAGATGTTTTTGAAAGCTGCTTGTAAAGTAAGTAAAATGCTCATCGATTCCAAGTACTAATTTAAAGGTTCATTGTCTTTCCTTGGTGAACTTAGATACTTGTGCTTTAAATTTCTGTTTAGTTCTTTTCCATTCTCCCATTGCTCTGTTACAAATCTATACAGATGTAAATGAACCAGAAGAACTGTTATGTAAAGAAACCTTCCAGTAAATTTTAGCACTCAACAATTCCCAGTGTATTATGAATATATTTTGAATTTTTCCTTTGGAGTCTGTGATAACTTTATAAGCTTCTTTTGTATTTTTTTTCCCTTCACTGACCCTCTTGAGGTCTAGGCTCTATATGCAGTGTATTTATGTCATCAGGAGTGCATTTCACGAAATAAATTTAGCTTTGGTTTACCCTGCACCCTGCCTGAAGCATTTACGTTATAGTATTGTTCAAACCCAGATAGTTTCAGCCGAAACCGTAGTGTGGTTGGGCTTGATTCTGGCAGAGGAAATTTAGTTTTGTCGCGAAGAGAGTAAATGTGTATGAAGTATTTTAATTCCTGCCTTCTTCGTTCCTCCTCACCACTTTCATAGGCAGTGGTGGATGCCGGACACTGGAGGAGCCAATATCCCAGCTCTGAATGAACTTCTGTCTGTCTGGAACATGGGGTTCAGTGATGGCCTGTACGAAGGAGATTTTACCTTGGCAAGCCATGACAGTAAGGTTTTGTGTTTGTTTTTTAATAGAGCACATTATTCTAGGGGATGCAAGAGCAGATCCAGTGTGTCTTTGAAGTCTGAGTTTTAGAGAATGGTGTGATTCTTAAAGAAGGTAGAGTCTGTGGAGAGAATAATTCAATAGATTCACAAAGTACATCTGGAAAACTGGGTGTTAACCACTCTAGTTGTGTCCAAATTTTCAAATGAAAATATTTAATGCAAGCATTTCTAGTTTTAGTGTCACCTGTAAGGTGCTCTATGTCCTGTATGTTCCCAAATAAGAAATATCTCATAGGTTCTTGATTATTTATACAATTCTGTTGAAATTGTATAAATTGTATGAAATAACTTGGCAAGTTTCTCCACAGATTAGTTTTGGGAGCTAGTTTCTAGAACAACATCTTAAGCACTATTGTTACTGATTCTTCTCATCCTGACGTAGTCGTTTCGAGTCTATGACATCTCTGACTTCTGAAATCTATTCGGAAATCTTATATTAATAGCATTTTTAAACTTGAATTTTGAGGTAATTCCTTGTAGTTTAAGTTTGACAGGCAATAATAGCAGCTCTTCTCTTAAGATTAAAAACAATTTTAGAAAACATGTAATGTCTAAAGAATGCATTTTAGATAAATGAGTAGCTGTTAATAAAATGTTCAGTGTTTCTATGTTCTCATAACTTTGAACAATTATTTTCCAGTGTATTATGCGTCAGGGTGCAGCATCGCTAAATTTCCAGAAGATGGCATAGTGATAACACAGACTTTTAAAGACCAAGGTAAAGAATGCTATTCATACGCTTTTCATTTTCCTCCTTTCTTTTTTTGCTTTTCAGCAGCAGTTTTATTGCATATAATTCATGTTCCGTAACTATATTCCCCCTTTTGAAGTGTACAATTTAGTGATTTTTAGTGTATTCACAGTTGTGCATTCATTACCACTACCTACTTCCAGAACATTTTCATCACCCCAAAAAGAAATCTCTGTGCCCATTAGCAGTTCTGTTTTTAAAATATATTGCAGTACTGTCTGTATGGTACTCACTTTAGGCAAGGCTTCTGGGTGGTTGCTCTGGGAGATGCAAAGAAAGATAAGACAGCCTCTTGCTCATGTATATCAGTAGATTTTTAAAAAATTATTCTTAAAGTTTCTTAAAATTTTTGTACTATCTGTGAATTGTTCTGCTCCCTTGATTGCCAGATTAGCACTGCAAAGTAGAATTTATTTTTTTACCTGGAAGGGATTTTTTCCCTTTATCAAGACAAAGTCAAGCAATAGATCTGCGTTCATGGGATTAGATTTTAACTTTAAGCACATAGATAATCATGTCTTCTCAGTTACTTGGCACAGTTTACTGTGAGTTGGTGATTCTTTCTGAAATCAGTTTCTCACAGGGCAATATCTCTTCTGGTACAGGTCTACACAGGGGTGACAGCAGTTTCCCTGGATTGTAGCTAACCGGTAGCTTCTTGTTTTGTTGGGAGAGTTGGGGTCAAAAGTAGATTTAAGGATGTATACTTTATCTTGGGGTTCTGCTAGTCTGAAAATAAAGTTAATTACTTTGAAATCCTTTTAAGGAGATTTTTATCTCCACACAGGCTTTAAGTTGAATAATCTTTTGGGTACAAAATAAGAATTTGAAAATCCGGGTTACGTGGGATCAAAAAGGACCTTATTGTCAGAAACAAAACTCTGTCAAACCATGAGGCCAAGTGGCAATGCAGTGTGCACTTTCCCTTTTTCATCTGTCTCACTGCTCTGATGAAAGAAAATCTTGCTTTCTTTTCTACTCAGTTCCTACTGGAATTATACACAGAGAGAAGGAAAGGCTGCATTTTTATAGCCACAGACATTTTAGATATTACCGGCGTGGTAAATATTGGATTCTGATGATGTGCGTCATCTAGTGCTGAGGAATGCATTTGCTTCAGGAGTAGAGGTGCTTAGATTATGTGTTGATGTCACCGGCAGTTGCTGCCCATGGCATTTATGCATTTTTGATTTCTTGATTCATTAAACACTGTAAATTGTGCCATTTGGGGAGAGATAAGAAGGCTCAACTTTGGAACATTTATATGTATGAGATTAATGTAACAAATATCTTAAATCTAAATTTAAAACGCGGGCATATATTTTAAAAATTAGTTATGTTTGTCCTAGCTTTGCATGATAAGACACGAAACTGGGTATTGGCCTCTATGACTGTATATGTGGAAGTTCTTGTGTGTTTAGCAAGGGCTGCCTGGCCGCTGCCCCTAGCAAATATAGTCCAAAGACATAACCTTTCAGCATAGTAAGAATGGACAGAAATTTGTGTTTTTAGTATAAAAAGGGAAAAGTGACACCTTTAAAATTGTAGATACCAGGTACCATCATTTCAAGTGAAAATGAAAGAGGATGGATGGAAGTATCATGAATGTAAGTGAATTTTGCTAAAACCCCAGTTAATGCTACTTGAGACATTGTTTTCCTATTCTAAAAATTTGCACTGTTGTGATTAAAGAGTAAATTTTACTGTATTTTCTTTGCGACATGGACTGAATGTCAAGTTAGGTGGCAAAAATTCTCACTGCTGTTTTTGTTGTGTTGTTTCAGGATTGGAGGTTTTAAAGCAGGAAACAGCAGTTGTTGAAAATGTCCCCATTTTGGGACTTTATCAGATTCCAGCTGAGGGTGGAGGCCGGATTGTGCTGTATGGAGACTCCAATTGCTTGGATGACAGTCACCGACAGAAGGGTGCGAACTGATGATGTGGTCGAAAAGTAGATTGTGCTTCCTGATTTGACATTCAAATCCTTTCTCCCCATTGTCCCTGAAAAGGCACCAGTGAGGTGCTGGTAAATTAACAGAAACCTGCTCATGAGGGCCAGGTACCACTGGGGAAGTTTCTGCTGCTTTGATTGCTTAGACTATTTGGATAGGTTTATAAGCCTGGAACATTTAATAAGCAAAACAAAACTGCACTTATTGCCTCCGCTGCCTTTCCCTGCATGATGGTCATCCTGGGGCCAGTGGGTGCCAGGACTGCCGAGTTTTAGTGAAGAGACCCTTTACTGATTTTCCTGGTCTACCCACCTTGGTTTACCCTTCTGGAGTCTATATGTCACTGGCACTGCCATGTGAGTGCTCC
>NW_006494614.1:59256440-59260174 GCF_000325575.1 Pteropus alecto | reverse complement strand
AGGCCAACACTTGGCTCTCCTCCTAGGCATGGTTATTTTGGCTATTTGAGCCTTCACCAGGATGGGCATTTGGTTTCATTGGTGGGGGCCAGAGTGGGGGTACTAGTCCTTAGCAGCCCTCCTCTTTTTCACATCTCTCGATGCATCCTCCAAATTTGGGGTTTTTGAGGTTGGACACAAGTTTATTTTTCTTATTTCGTAATGAAGGAAATGGAATGCTGAAAGTACTTTTTGCCTGGTCAGATGATGACAAAAACCAGGACTAAAACCCAGTCTTCTGCTAACTCTCTGGAGAACGGGGTGGAGAAGAGGTTGGTGGGTTATGTCTTCATATTTGCAAACAGCGAACAGGGTTACCTGGAAAGAAAGAGGCCATGAGAACGTGAATTGGGAGTTGTATGGTGTACCTCTCTCTGTTTGACTTGAAGCTGACTAAATTCCTAGTATTTTATGTAAATCCTTAGAATAGGATTGGTCTTTCTAAAAATCAAAACAGGTTAAAGTCCTAGTTGAAAGAAGGTTAATGTTTTAATTCCATAGAGATTTTTTTTAAGACCTGAAATCTGGTAAGATTCTTTATTAAAATTTTAAATGCCTGAGAGGACTGTCCTGGTCCTTAAACTTCAAATGACAGCATAGAGGACCTTTCAGGAGCTTTAAGCCCTTCACCAGAAGTACTCTTCAGTGCAAGAAGTGCTTCCTGGTGTTGTACCTCATGAGTCTCATCTGGTCCAGCCTGGTGTTGATGGGACTGGAGTGGCAGATATGGGGAGAAACTGCGCATGTGGTGGTTCTAGGATTAAAGACAGTGCAACATCTCTGTCTCCTAATAGAAAGGGTCCATCCATGTGAGTCTTTGACGGGAGCTGTGAAAGCTGTGATGTGTCCCAGAATAACTGTTTTCTGCTTTTATACTTTGTTATTGGGGCCCACTGACTCAGAAGGCAGCTAGATTACTAGACTCTGCATTTGTATTGACCTTGAACCCACCTCCCTGTGGAGCACACACAGTGGTCCTGTCTCTGCCCTCAGGATATAAATCTAGATCCTTTCCCCAGGATGGCCTTCGGGTGTTGGCAGAAGCTTTGGTGCCCCGTTCTCTTCTCTTCTCTGGAGCCCCATTTCTGGGCTCTTCTCTCAGGGGGTGTCACAGAGTCTTGCTGTCCCCAATTGAGCATTGTTCTGTCCTCTTTATGAGGAGTCCAGAGCACAGTGGTGCTCAGACAGCTTGTCCAGCCAGTGCACAGTGGTACTGACTTGCCTGAGCCCTGGGCCAGGGGTGAAGCCCACAGCCAGGTCATCTCTGCTGCTGGTCTCTGGCTGACACTGACCGTGATGAGGGCCTGTTTTTCAAGATAGGAGTTTGCTTTGACCTAATCTCACTTCCTCTCATTTTGGGGGCTAACTTATTTTCCTGTGGAAATTCCTTTAAAAAAATTTTAATTCCTAAGCAGCATGCTTGTTGAACCCACAGACTGCTTTTGGCTCCTGGACACGCTCCTTCAGTACACGTCGTATGGAGTGACACCTCCCAGCCTCAGTCATTCTGGGAACCGGCAGCGTCCTCCCAGCGGGGCGGGCTTGGTCACTCCAGAGAGGATGGAAGGTGAGTGGGCCCACGGGCACTTAGTCGGGGGAATTGGTTGAAGCCTGGCTCAGGCTGCTTCAGGAAATAGTTGTGCCTGCCAGAAAATGGAGCCAGTTTGCAATACAACTAATTATTTTTCTTACTGACTGCAGCAGGGTGGCAGCCTGTAGCTCTAACCTGCAGAAAAGGCAGTTCTCTCATAACAGGATGGACATGTACTGAGGGCCTCAGGTGCCACGTGCTTTCCCATGCTTACTCCTAGATCCTCACAGCACTCCGAATTAATGTTTCTTGTCCCACTCTGAGAAGACCCTGGCTTCTGGGGGTCTTTGGGAAGAATAGCCAACAGTTTTGAGCTCTCACTAGGTACCAGGCACCAGGTTGGGGATGCTTTACATAAATTCCCTCACTAAGTCCACTCAGAATCCTGTGAAAATATATAGGATTCTTTCATGTTCATCATTGAAGAAACAGGAGCTGAGGGAAGTTAATTAACTGCTCAAGGCCACCAGTGATTATACAGTGGCACCTGAAGAGAAGGTTCCGTAGAGACCTGCAGCCTCCCCCACTTGGTATGTGGCAGGCAGGTCTGCGAGCTCTCACGGCCCAAGTGTTCTGATCTTCACAGCACTGTCCATAGAAGTGCAGAGTGAGCCACAGATGGAATTCTAAATTTTCCAGTAGCCACGTTAAAAAAGTAAAAAGAAAGAGGTGAAATTCACTTTAATTAAATTTAGACCAGTACACCACATATTTTTATTTAATCATGTGACACTCACCTTATTTCAGTTGCTCAGTAGCTACATGTGGCTATCGGCTACAGTATTGGATAACACGGATCTAAGAAATAAAAGAGATTTTGAAGTTTGAAACTGCAGATATTTTTTTTTGCCTGAGAATTAAATACTTCAAAATAGAAAGATTTTTCCGTGAAGCATATCTACAAGTTAGATTCCTCAAGTATGACCTGATGCATGCGATTATGGCCAGTGAAAGTTGCCCAGCCACTGCCTTGTGTACAACGTGGCCACTTTAAAGGGAACAGCTGTTCTTTTCACTCCCTTTCAGCAGTGAGCACATGTCCCCAGGACAGCACTAGTCAGGTCTTACTCCTGAAGCCCCTGGAAGACAGTTTAACAGCGTGTAGTGGGCCTATCATCATTTAAAATACACAAACTAATGAAGCTTCTTTTTTCCCCTTGCATCTTCATAACAACAATCATTTCCTGCTATCGGTGTTGACGCTGCCACAGGGAACCACCTGCACCGGTATTCCAAGGTCTTGGAGGCACATTTGGGAGGCCCGGAGCCTCGGGCTCTGCCAGCCTGTCCACACCTGTCATGGGCCAAGCCACAGCCTTTAAATGAGACAGCTCCCAGGTTAGCATCTTCCTGTTCTTTTCCACTCCTTCTGCAGGGTTTATGATTCATTACTTTTTTTAAATAAAAGAATGGAATTTTACTGACGTTATTATTAAATAATCAAATCTTCTAGCTTGTCATTTTGTGGTAGTTATTTAAATTAGTGAGCCCCCATATTGACCTTTAGAATTATGGTCTCTAGCAGTATTCTTCGGGTAATTAGCATTTCATAAGGTTTGGTTGACTCTTGTTTAAAAAGCTGTGATCTGACAGTGATGTTATTTGAACAGAAGCTCTGACTCCTTGGGTTTGGGGTTCGGGAGCTGAATGCTCCATGTTTGTGATGTCGATTCTGAAATATAGACAGGTTCTTTTCTTCTGTTGTGCCCAAGGAGCTGGGACTGCTCAGAGTAGGTCTAGTTCTTGGTCATAGCCTGGCCCAGAATGTGTGTCTGTGCCCTTCCTCCCCTGCTGAGTGCTGTGCCCAGCAAAATGACCTCCTACCACAGCAGGGTCCTTGTTGGTGCCCTTCTTTATGTGGCGCCCAGACATCGTTTATTTTCCTGCTTCTCCATATTAATATCTAACTTGACCTTCTAATTTGCATCATTTCCTTTCAGAAGCCCAAACTCTTATCTGTGGACAGTATTCTGCTCTGTTAAGGAGAATAGGGGCTTTTCCTGTCTGGGGGTCCTGGCACTGGGAAGCAGGGGCCATGTCCCAAGGACAACTATGGGGCAGTCCTCCCACTCCTTGTCCTTGAAAACTGTCCCCCCCACCTCTC
>NW_006494614.1:59255046-59256382 GCF_000325575.1 Pteropus alecto | reverse complement strand
CCTGTTCTCAGGCAGCAGGCTCCTCTATAGGGAGGCACATGTCTTCTCTCCCCTACCAGGCTGTTCACTTTGCTCAGGTCTTAGTGTGTGCAGGTGTTGGTATGGCCAGGGGCATTTTGTGGGGGCAGAGGGGCACTGTCTATGCTGCAAGCCACCAAAAGGAAGATGCCTGGAGGAAGGCCTGGAAGCTTCCTCTGCTTAATGCTGTCATGGACAGAAGCACTGAACGTGCCACTTGCTGACCATATGTCCTCATTTAGAACGCACTCAGTAGAAAACAGTGGAATTGTAGCATCATCACGTAGTCTCTTCCTCAGTAATTTTCTTCCTGAAACTAATTACTGAGTAGTTTTCCATTGCAGTTAACATCCTATCATTTAAAAATTTCTGATAAGATTCCATTTTTTATCCCATCTATTTATAACCCACCATTATCCCAGCATTCAAACTAGACTTGACTTCCAGCCATGATCAGCAATTCATACTCATTGGATAGTCATTGTTGGCTAAAGTTCCGAAAATCCAATTATTCTCCACAGTGTTGTGCTGTTCAGGACTCTGAGAAACAGATAACAACATCCTTGGTCTCTGCACGTCCACATCAGATAATCCATCAAATGCCATCCTGGCCCTTCAAGGGTGTTGATAATGTACAGCTCCTAGAATTTGATTTTCACCATCATGTTCAGAAATTCCTTCCTAATACACCCACCAGGTTTCACGTTTATCCCACATTTCACATTTTATTGACTATAGGTCTACGTTCTGAATCTCTGAAGAGATTTGAGACAATGTCAAACAACTACTGACAGCCCTTGAAAGGCCCAGAGTATCTGCTGAGTGCAAGTTTCCAGTCCATCTTGGAAACAAAGGCTCATTTTCCCAGTGTCTTTGTTGAGCATCAGGAGTCCTTAGAGCAGTTGCAGGAGTATCACACCCACTGGGAACCCCTGAGCAAGGCTAACCCTTCTGTCCTTCCATCAGAGCATTGTGAAATTCTCAAATGATAACCTAGTGTGCTGTTCCCATGATTGCCTTACTAGACAGTGCCATCACCAGATAATTAAATTTCAGAACAGGATATTACCTATTAGAATTAAAATGTAGCTCCATATATATTCAGCTACAGAGTCATAAAGCTTAAATGTCATTGAATTCATAATTTAACATTGTCAGTTTAATTTTCAGACTGATTAAACCTGAAATGGAAAGTTAAATCATATGAAGTAAAACAGATTGTAATACTCGTTGGCATTTTCTAGACAGTCGCCCAGGTGGAAGTACATGATAGTAGTTTATCTCTTTCCTACACAGAAATCCTCCACACCCAGCATCT
>NW_006494614.1:59248522-59255031 GCF_000325575.1 Pteropus alecto | reverse complement strand
TTCACCCTGACTGCTGATAACAACTGAACATCTTTGCTTTCACTTGGCCATAGTAAGAGTCAGGCCAACCATTTCCAAAAGAATAAGCAGCAGAAAAATGGGGAATTCATGGTTTGCAAACATATTTAATTCTCTTCCCTCATTTAGCCAGATCAGTCTTCAGATTTTCCATTTGCATTATTTGCTCTTATCTGGGTGTCCTCCCAAGCTGTCTACTGCTTTTTGTAGCATATCAGTCTCTCTGTTCTTCAGGTGTGTAAGTTGTAAGGAGAATAGAGGCCTGAACAAGTTCTTTGGATCTCGGAATTAACAATGATAGCACTGCCATAATGAGTCAAGCTCATTTCGCAGAGCACTTGTGTTTCCACATCATCCTAACCCAGCAGCAAGGCAGGTAGATGCTCATCCCCATTTGCCTATCTTAGCTCCTTGGCTCCTATTCTCTGCCTTACTTTCTCCTTCCTCATGGCAGTGCCCTTGAGGATAGAGATGATGCCTGGCTTCAGCACCAGTGTAGCCACCTGCATTGGTTTGCATTCATCAGAAAGCAGGCTCTGGGTCCAGTGTCTTGAGGTGAGACCTCCAAGCACCTTCAGCCCGACCCATGGCCATGAAGTCCTGGCTTCAGCCCCTGCCATCCACGAACTCCTTTCAGAGGTTAACGTGTAGTTTCCTCTCCCAGTCTTGGTGAATTTCCCAGGTGGCAGTGTTATAAACCCAGTAGAACTGATCCCTACTCACGATCATGGGTGTGGACTGGATTTTAACATTTCTGTCTCAGGACCTGGAAGTTATCACTACAGTTGTTACACAGTTGTGTTTCGGCAGTTGTAGATGGGACGTTATTTCACGTTTCTCTTTGAATTGCTGTTTCTTAGGTATTGGCTAAGCTTCCTAGGCTAGTACTGTTGCTTATTTTTATTTTGTTTTAATCTATTTTCCTGCAGTAATCTTTGGAAACATCAGAAATTACTCTCCATCGACCTGGACAAAGTGGTATTACCCAACTTTCGATCAAATCGCCCCCAAGTGAGACCCTTGTCTCCTGGAGAAAGTGGTGCCTGGGACATTCCCGGAGGTCAGTTCTTAGGTGCCTTATTGCTGTGCTCACTCATACTGTAGTTTATTTAAAGTCGCCTCCCTCCCTCCCTTCCTCAGGCAGTCGGCCAGACCGGTCCCATCTTTGCCTTCCTGAGAGCCATGGTGGTCCTGGCTTTGCTTGTGGTACGAATCAGTAAGGCCATACGCAGGCCTAAGAGGTTAACACACCATCATCTTTCAGAAAATTCTACCATTATTTTCAAATTTGAATTTCTTTTATGATGGCCTGATATTATACTTAAAATTTTCCAAGAGTAATTTACACATTCTTACATAAGTTCTGCAAACAAACATGTATTATATACCCCAGGGCATGCCTGTCATCAGTTGGTTTTGGTCCGAGCCAGTGGTCTTAGCCACCTGGCCCCTGAACCATCAGCCTGGAGGTCTCCACCAATTCTCCACCCTACCCCTCCTAGGTGGGATGTCACTGGGCTGGGATTCTCAGTTAAATTCAGGTGCTCCAGTTCTGTCCCTTCGCACTGAGTGACATTAGATATACTCTCTACAGATAATGGCCTTTGGTCTGGCTGGCCTGTCTATGACAGGTTCTTTCCTGCCTGAGATGACTGCTGCCACATCATTCCCATAGTGTGGGCAGCTCTTGCTCTGGAAACCCCCGTGCTCTTTCAGTGCAGCAGCCAAGGGGGTATTCTCCTGATTCCAAAAATTGGCCAGTAACTCGGGATCAGAAAGGGGTACCCCAGCCCATGCAACCCAATCTTGGGGACTTTGTGTGATGATGCCAAGCTTCTGAGGGCCTTCCCTGAAGGTCTTGGGGTACCCTGAAAACAGTTAATCCTGGAATCTCAGCATTATTCAGTTACAGAGTCATTCTGAATATAAATCCAGGGTCCTCCAGTGGCCACTCTTAGTTTCTGACCACATGTTCCATCTGTGGAAGGCTTTCCCAGGTGGGTGAGGGCGTGACCAGCTGTCCTTACCTCCCTGCCTGGCCTGCTCCCCCTTCCTCCCACCCAGCTAGTACGACACCACCTCTCCCCCTCCTCCCCGGCATTCAGATTTGTCCATCTTCCATTGTTTTTAAACAAAAAGCAGCTCTGGGCAGTGCTGTTTTAGATTGTGACAGAAGAAAGGCCATTTCTGGTCTCTGAGGTGAGCACAGGGAAGAAGGGCAAAGACCTCTCTGCACCTCTCCACAACACACACACGCAAGGAAGCTGCTCCTCTGAGGACAAAGCTGCAGGTCATTCTCATTCATTCTCTACTAATGGCCTAGTTTACTCTAGTTAAGATTTAAAAATTATGTTTGCCCTGCAAGCCCAACTAATGAAATTAGCATATCATTTGCAATGAGCCAGCCTCTCGTGGGAGGAGCGGCTGTGGTGTTACTGATCATCCACCGCTGCCTTCTTGCAGGGATCATGCCTGGGCGCTACAACCAGGAGGTGGGCCAGACCATCCCTGTCTTCGCCTTTTTGGGAGCCATGGTGGTGCTAGCCTTCTTTGTGGTACAAATCAACAAGGCTAAAAGCAGGCCAAAGCGGAGGAAACCCAGGGTGAAGCGCCCACAGCTCATGCAGCAGGTTCACCCACCAAAGACCCCTTCTGTGTGACAACAGACTGCTGACCGTGAGAGCCAGAGCAAGCCTTTCCTGATGGCCTCGGTGAGCAGGTGGAGCTGTTGGGTTTCCAGAGGGGCCGCCTGCTTAAAGGGACTGAGTCTTCAGCTGCAGGGGTCTGAGCGTCAGTTCTGAGTGGCCTTCCCCTGTGATGCCTGGAGGTTCACGTGCATCTTTAAGTGTCTCGTGGCCAGGGGCCCACAGGAGGGGCTCCGTGGATCAGCTTCAGGCGAGACTTCATCCAGCCACTGCGTGCACCAAAGACTTGGAGAACTTCAAAAGGCTGCCCGGGGCCTCCTGATCCAAGAGGGAGGATGTGCTTTTAACAATGACACAACTCTGACCAAGCTAAGATATGCTTATTAAGGCTATTTTCTATATTTATTGTTGGGGAAAAGTCACTTTAAAGACTTGTGCTATTTGGAAGCAAAGCTATTTTTTTTGTCAATGGAATGCAGTTTTTACTATTCCATCATGAGGAATAACACAGATTCCGTGATCTCCTTTTTGATGAAAGGACAGACTGAAATTTGAAGGCAAATTGCACAGATCTGTGAAACATAGACCTTCGCTTTATTTTTATAAGTCTCAACTGCCATCATGTTTTGTAATTTGGGGTCTTGATGTCACCATTGTCGGTGAAGAAAATTTTCAATAAATACGCATTACCTGTATGAAGCTAAAAGAATGTGTCAGTGGTTCTTTTTCCACTTGTCTCATTTCTCTTTGATGACAACCTGGATTAGGTTCTATTTTGTTGAGATATAATTCACATACTATAAAAATCTCCATTTTAAAGTACACATTTCAGTGTTTTTTAGTATATTCACAAGGTTATACAACCATCACCCCCATAATTCCAGAACATTTTCATCACCCCCCGCCCAAAGGAAACCCTGTACCTGTTAGCAAGTCAGCCTCTTCCCTCCCACAAAACCTATGGCAGTCACTGATTTGCTGTCTATGGATTTGCCTATTCTGAACATTTTATCTAAAAGGAACCATAGAATATGGTCAGCATGTTTTTAAGACTCATCTATGTCGTAGCAGGTCAGTACTTAGTTCCTTTTTATGGTGGAATAACATTCAATTTTATGGATAGACCTCATTTTGTTGATCTATTTCTCCATTGATACACATTTGAATTGTTTCCACTTTTTGGCTATTGTAATAATGCTGCTCTGAGCAATTGTGTACAAGTTTTCATGTGGACATAAGTTTTCATTTCTGTTGGATAGACACCTAGGAGTAAAATCATACAGCTCTTATGTCTAATTTTTTGAGGAACTGCCAAACTCTTTTTGTTTCCAAAGTGGCTACCCCATCTTACATTTCCATCAGTCATGCGTGAGGGTTCCAGTTTCTCCACATCCTCACCAATGCTTATTACTGATCATCTTTTTGATGATAACCATATTAGTGGGTGTGAAGTGGTATCTCATTATGGTTTTGTTTTGTATTTCCCTAAAGACCAATAATGTGGAACATCTTTTTATGTGCTTCTTGGCCATTCGTGTATCTTTGGAGAAATGTCTGTTCAGAGCCTTTGCCCATTTTATATTATTGACTTGTAAGAGTTCTTTATATTTTCTAGACATAAGTCTTTTATCAGATACGTGGCTTGCAAATATTTTCCCTCATTCTGTTATCTTTTTAACTTTCCTGATAGTATCTCTTGAAGCATAAAAGGTTTTCATTTTGATGAAGTCCGTTTTATCTGCTAGGTGTCATTTCTAAGAAACCAGTGCAAGACAGCCTCTTAATTTTAACCCCTGCCTGATCTGTTTTCCCTGTCTGACTAGACCGAACATCAGCCTTCATATTACAGGTGAGGACGGATTGACTGGAAAGGAGGTGGGCAGAGACCACGTGGGATTAGGGTGCTGAGGGGGTTCTGAAAAGAAAAAGGCCTAGGCCAAGGGATGAGAGAGGAACTACTAAGGCCCAGTTCTCCTGTGACGGGTTTTCTGTGACAGGTCACGTTGGCGACCTTGTACTTTTAAATGTACTCTATCCTTGGCTGCTATTGCTTTAAGGCTTTGGAGAATTTGCCGAGGGCCCCACAAAGCTCTCTCTGTCCCAAACAGCCCTGAGCGCGTCGCCCTTTAGGCTCCTGGTAGCGTGTTGTCCTCGGAGATGGGCCGTGGACCTGAGCGCAGCTTCGATGTATCAGAATGAGGGGCTTGTTTGTTATGGAGCCTTCTGGTTCCCCTGTCACCCTCCACACTTGTGGACAACTGACCATCTACTCCTCAGCACCATGAAGATTGGGGTCAAGGCGGATCCTTGTCCCACCAGGAAATGAGGACATGGCCCTGACCTAAGACAACAGGTCACCAAGTTGGGACATGCTTGAGTGCCCAGGCCCTGTCTTAGGGATGACACATCTTGATTTTTCTGGGGAAGCCTGAAATCTGGAGTGTGTGAAATCTCCCATTTTTAATGCTGGCAGATGACTGAATTATAGAAAGGTTTGCGTGAACTAGACAAAGCTTCTCCATCTCTGTCTTGCAGTCATCCAAACACTGTAGGCGAGGTGATTGCAGAATGAAGTTCTAGACCCCGTGCTGTGAGCTGGGCATTTAGTCTCCACGCTGGCTGCAGCCTCAGGTTCGCTCGTCTCTCTGGGTCTTGGATATCTCACCCCTGAAAGATGGAGCTTAGACCTGGGGTGTCTGTGTTCCGACCTGAGGTCGGCATCTACGTGTGTCACTTGCCTTCGGGACTCACTCTTCTGCCCTGTCTCTTCTCTATGCCAAGGCTACTCACTGCCCTGCTTGCTCTCTCCAGAGATGGGTGCCCCCGTTTAGATGGGGTGGCCCTGCCAGCCCAGGGCCGAGCATACTCACGGCAGTCTCAGGGTACTCATTTTGGATTTGGGCATTTGAAGGGTCACATAGTTGGGATAGGAGAGGACAGAGATGGACAAGCACAGACACCCAGAGGCTAAGTCAAGAACCAAGAGAGTTGTTAAGGTACCAAGAGTTTTAGGAACCTGCAGCTTCATGAAAGGAACCTGCACAAGGGATAACTAACAAGGTGAAGTTCAATAGCAGCACTTAAAGACTGGTTGGTATTGAATAAAGAGCAGCTTTGTGCAGTACTGCAGGCCTGGGGCATGGACGGCGAACCTGAAAGGCAGCGGTAATATGCCCCTGCCAAAGGGGCCGCATTAATAGAGGTGTAACATAGAAAAGGAAGGCGGACCCTTTCCTGTCTGCAGCCAGAATGGTACTTCTGGCTGGGTGCCAGACTCACTGGGCTAAGTATAACACGTGCATACTTTCATCTGTGCAAAAACACTGGTGGGTCATGGAGGAAATGGCACTTAGATGATGATCTCAAGTACCTGCTAGAATCACACAACTAGTAGTGCAGACAGGATTGGAACAAAGCCTGAATACTTAACCTTTGTCACTCCTGCTGGTGTCTGCACGATTGTCCTACGTCTGTCTCACTTTAGGGACAGTGACACACTGAGGGGATGACTGGATAAAGGGGCCTTGAGACAGTCATGGGAGGAATATGGTGGACAAAGGAGCAGATAAGACTGAACTAGAGAGAGGTCTCAGATGGGAAGAGCTTCCACAGAAAGGGGAGTAAATCTCCGGGAAGACTCACCTGATGGGTCCAGTACGATGTGCTAAGGAGAGAGGCCTTGTTGATGGTTGCCATGGGATACCCCAGCCCACCTGGGAAGAATGTTCTAGAGAGCATGTCACCATCCAGGGCACAGGTGGTGAACTACAGCCCTGGCCCTAGACTCAGACTGCCTGGGGTCTAGGTCTGGCCTGGCCACTTTCTGCTCGTGGGGCTTCACTGAGC
>NW_006494614.1:59185196-59247596 GCF_000325575.1 Pteropus alecto | reverse complement strand
TTATAGAGAGGTTTGCGTGAACTAGACAAAGCTTCTCCATCTCTGTCTTGTAGTCATCCAAACACTGTAGGCGAGGTGATTGCAGAATGAAGTTCTAGACCCCGTGCTGTGAGCTGGGCATTTAGTCTCCACGCTGGCTGCAGCCTCAGGTTCGCTCGTCTCTCTGGGTCTTGGATATCTCACCCCTGAAAGATGGAGCTTAGACCTGGGGTGTCTGTGTTCCGACCTGAGGTCGGCATCTACGTGTGTCACTTGCCTTCGGGACTCACTCTTCTGCCCTGTCTCTTCTCTATGCCAAGGCTACTCACTGCCCTGCTTGCTCTCTCCAGAGATGGGTCCCCCCGTTTAGATGGGGTGGCCCTGCCAGCCCAGGGCCGAGCATACTCACGGCAGTCTCAGGGTACTCATTTTGGATTTGGGCATTTGAAGGGTCACATAGTTGGGATAGGAGAGGACAGAGATGGACAAGCACAGACACCCAGAGGCTAAGTCAAGAACCAAGAGAGTTGTTAAGGTACCAAGAGTTTTAGGAACCTGCAGCTTCATGAAAGGAACCTGCACAAGGGATAACTAACAAGGTGAAGTTCAATAGCAGCACTTAAACTGTGGTTGGTATTGAATAAAGAGCAGCTTTGTGCAGTACTGCAGGCCTGGGGCATGGACGGCGAACCTGAAAGGCAGCGGCGTAATATGCCTGCCAAAGGGGCCGCATTAATAGAGGTGTAACATAGAAAAGGAAGGCGGACCCTTTCCTGTCTGCAGCCAGAATGGTACTTCTGGCTGGGTGCCAGACTCACTGGGCTAAGTATAACACGTGCATACTTTCATCTGTGCAAAAACACTGGTGGGTCATGGAGGAAATGGCACTTAGATGATGATCTCAAGTACCTGCTAGAATCACACAACTAGTAGTGCAGACAGGATTGGAACAAAGCCTGAATACTTAACCTTTGTCACTCCTGCTGGTGTCTGCACGATTGTCCTACGTCTGTCTCACTTTAGGGACAGTGACACACTGAGGGGATGACTGGATAAAGGGGCCTTGAGACAGTCATGGGAGGAATATGGTGGACAAAGGAGCAGATAAGACTGAACTAGAGAGAGGTCTCAGATGGGAAGAGCTTCCACAGAAAGGGGAGTAAATCTCCGGGAAGACTCACCTGATGGGTCCAGTACGATGTGCTAAGGAGAGAGGCCTTGTTGATGGTTGCCATGGGATACCCCAGCCCACCTGGGAAGAATGTTCTAGAGAGCATGTCACCATCCAGGGCACAGGTGGTGAACTACAGCCCTGGCCCTAGACTCAGACTGCCTGGGGTCTAGTTCTGGCCTGGCCACTTTCTGCTCATGGGGCTTCACTGAGCAGGCATGGGATGATGTGCATCATATGGCCATGTGCCTGACACAGGGCCAGTGCTATGTTATGTCAGCTGCTGTCAATGGTAGATCACTTTATGGTGACCGATGTGCCTAAAGGCTGTGGGCCTGGGCCGGGCCAACTCCCTGCTTTGAGGGGACCTGTTCTCCTTAGTGGAATCTCATTGTCCTAGTGAACAGTTACATCTTTTTTTAAGATTCAAAAAAAAAAGCAACTAACCAACCCACCACAAGCACAGATGGACCTGGGAGTCCATGGAGGCCCTGGGGGAACCAGGAGGGGACAGACACTGAGATTGGGCCCCAGGACTCATCCCTAACCACGCTGTTCCTTGAGGGTCAGGCGGGGCCCTGACTGCAGGGAACTTGAAGGTTCTGTGTGGAGACGAGCCAGAAATGGGGACAGCTGGGTACCCTTGCCCCACCATCAGCCCCACCGTGTTACACGCAGGTCTGAGGTCTTCCGTGCACGTGCACTTGTCCATCTTGTGCTCCTACAGGAGAGCAGACTCCAAGCACGATGACCCTGAGGAGACGAGAATGGCCCTGCAGTCGGTGAACCTGCCCTGGCAACCATCCCACTGCATCTGCTGAGCATTCACCCATAAAATGGACGAACTTGAAAACATCGCGCTAGGTCCAGGAGCCAGACGCAAAAGGCCACATGGTGTATGAGTCCATCTTTGTGAGAAGAGGCAAATCCAGAGACAGACAGCATCTTCGTGGTTGCTTAAGGGCTGGCAGAGGGGCAGATGAGGAATGAGAGCTAATGGGTACAGGGTTACCTTTTGGAGTGAGGAAAATGTTCTAGAACTAGGTGGCGGTGGTTTCATAACATTGCAAACGTACTAAATGCTACTGAACTGTCTACTTTAAAATGGTGAAAATAGTGAATTTTATGTTCTGTGAATTTTAGCACCAAACCTCCACAGAGGATTCTTACACAAAGGCAGGGTGGGGGACGCTGGCTTGGAGACTGGGGGAGGCTGTTCGGGGGTTGGGACCCAGGTGATGAAGCCCCCGTGGGGGCTCCCTGTCCCTTAGCTGGCCCTGCTTAGGGCAACTGTGATGCAGCCTGTGGTCTGGCTGCTGAGACCTCCATGGAGTGTCCTCCTTAGGATGCAGGGACAGGAGGACGGTCGGCTTTCAGGCTATTTGAAGACGCTTCCTTTCCCTTCCAGGTGCGATTCGCTCTTCCTTCACCCAGAGCAGGACCTGATCATAACTCACCAGCCTCTCATTACAGGGAGGGGACAGCAGAACTTGGCAAGGCCCTTGGGCCATGTCACCTGGAGGCTCCATTCTGCAGAAGTGTCCACTACTGTAGAGCCTGGGGGTGGGTGTGGGGAGTGGGGTGCCTGTGGGCTTCCAGTGATCAGAACTCAGGGTGCTGGTGTATCAGTTTTCTGTTGCCGCTGAGACACGTTACCACAAATATGTGTCTGAAAACAACACATTTATTCTCCTACAGTTAGAGAGGTTGGAAGTCCAAAGTCAGTCTCACTAGGCTAAGCTCAGGTGTCGTCAGCAGGGCTGCTTCACTCTGGAGGCTGCAGAGGAGATCTATTGCTCTGCCTTTTCCAGCTTCTAAAGGTTTCCAAACTTCCTTGGCTCATGGCCCCCTCCTCCATCTTCAAAGTGCATCACTCCAACCTCTGCTTCTGTCATCACATCACCTTCTCTCTGACCCCGTCTGTGTCCCTGTTTTGAGGCCACAATGGTCACATTTAGGACCACCTGGACCATCCAGGATACTAGGCCCGTCCCAAGATCTTTAACTTACTCTGATCTGCAAATTCCCTTTTGCCATGCCAGGTGATATGTGCACAGATTCTGGGAGTAGGATGAAGACATCTTTAGGGGCTGTCATTCAGCTGACCACGCTGGGTTTTTCTGTCCCTGAGCTGTCATACGTTTCCCACAGGAGGACACGGGTCCCTGGTTAGCTGCCACAGGTAAGGCTGCCTTAAAAAGTCCATGGTTCCTGTCATCTGAAGACCTTGAGGCTTTACCCCTTCAGAGTCTGGCTCACTCCACCCAGCACTATTAAATTGCTTTCTGTAGCCAGCCCTGGGGCAGAAAGCTGCAGAGAAAAGAGGGAGGTGGGCTCAGGGACATAGGGGTCGGACAGGGTAGGGTCCCTACTTGCTCAGAACTGCTGTGTCCACTGCACAGCACGTTCCATCTCTTGGGGAGCTTTACAGAAATCCTGCAGCCAGCAAGTCCCAGGTCAACATCTGCAGCCCTGTGGGTGGGTCAGGCACTGGCAATTTGAAGAGTTCCTCAGGTATTTTCGTGTGGCCAAGTTTCAAAATGCTGTTCTAGAAGTTTAGAATCAGGCAGAGGGAAAAACACATAAATACTGGTGATGGAATTTGCTGTGTACTTGTTTTAACAGCAGCTAACACACACACAGCTCACTGAACCCGCCTAACGGCCTAAAGGGTAGGAACTGTTGTCACCCCATTGCACAGGTGACTCCAGCGAGGCCCAGATCAGAATCAGTGAGTGAAAAGATCACCATTCAGTCCTAGGTGCCAGGTGCACTGGCTCTTGAGACCTGCCCTTATTTGTCTTCTAGAACTTTCTGTCACCCTCCAGGAAAACAAGCCAAGGTCACTTCTGAAAGTTCTTAACCTGTCATGTGACCCATACTCTGTGGAGAAGGAAAAGAAGGACCCTGGGAACAACTTGATGACAGTTGCTCGCCTGATAGCGAAACACAGGAGAGACAGTCCCGAGTTTGGGCACTGGGCTAAGCCACCACCTGCCTCGTCCTCAAGTGCACCAGTGTGCCACCTCACTGCCTTCCTGTGCACCAGAGTGCCGCGCGCCCACAGACATGGGGCCCTGCGTGGTGCCTTTCTGCTGCCAGAAAGGTCAGCAGCCCTGGGATGCTGGCAGAGAGAGTATATCAAAGCCCCTCAGAATTAAGAGGTTTTCCCATTGAGTGGAATTTCACAGCCCAGTGGCCAATTTCCAAGTCATGCACGTTAATAGGCAGCTAATGAGGGACCCAGGCAGGGGCAGGGAGGTGTGGGGAACGGAGATTAAGGAGTACAAAGCTGCAGCCCGCTGGTCTTTCTCCCTGCCTTAGGGGTGGTTTGGGAGAAGAAAGTAGGTGGTTGGGGCAATGGAAGGCCTGGGGGAGCCTAAACTTGCTGGCTGCTGTACTGACTCCACCTGCTGCCGCCCAGCCCCTGCCTCCCCACCGCGCCCCACACCAGCCTCAGCCCCTACTGTAGCAAGACGGGCCTTTCCCAGGTGCCCCAGCCTGGGTCTCCACCCAGGGGACTCCAGCCCCGAACACTTGGGTCTTCCTGGGAACGTTGGCAGTGCCCCTGGCTGAGCCTTTGCACAGAGATTCCCCACTCCCCTGAATGTCTGCCCCTCCCTCCATTTTTACCAAAGGTGCACAGACTTCTCAGCTCCTGCGCCTCCTCCAGCCCCTCCCCACCACCCAGTCTCACAGTTCACTCCCTCGGTTCACTCCCTCTCCCACTGGACCGAGGTTGTCTAGTCTTGACCTCCCCACTCAACAGTCTGTCTCCTCCTCCAGAGCAGAGACCTTCTCTTCCACCCCTGAATCCCTAGGGCCCAGCATGCAGTGGGTGCTCAATCAATCTGTGTTTGTCAAACAACTAACTGAAGACTGAGAACACAATCAGACTCCAGATACACGGGATGTCGTGGGCTGAATAGTGGGCCCTAAAAGATATGTTCGTGCCCCCAGAGCCTATGAATGTGACCTTATTTAGAAACAGCGTCTTTAGAGGTGTAATTAAATTAAGATTCCTGAGATGAAATCATCCCGGAATATCTAAGGCGGCCTATATCCAATGATAAGGACAGGACACGCACAGGGAGAAGGCCACGTGAAGACGGAGGCAGAGACTGGAGGGACGCAGCCACAAGCCAAGGGACGCTTGGAGTCCCCAGGAGCAGGAGGGGGCAGGCAGAGTCCTCGCCCACAGCCTTGGGAAAGAGCTCGGCCTTTCTCAGACTCCGACCATGAGAGGATGAATTTCTGTGGTGTTAAGCCCCGCAGCTTGTGGAAATTTGTGACAAGCAGATTCAGATCACTGCATGGGGGATATCTTGCGACTTTCCTTTTTCTCTCTTTTCTGGAGTCTGTGTATTCATCCTCCATTTATTCATTCATGCATTTTTTTCATTCATTCAGCACTTCCTGTCCGGGGCACTGTCAGAGTCAGGGCAGGGTGTGGGAGACAGCATGACATCACAGACTTTGAGATGACACACACCCAAGGCTGAATCCCAGTCCTGTCGCTTGCCAGCAGTGACCTTCTGAGCCACTGGCTTCGCCCGCCTGAGCCCAGTTCCTGCTCTGTGCAGTGCGAGGATGGCGACACTCCTTTGGGATTCGGTGTGGGGGTGTCCGGCACTTGCTGTGAGCACAGGTTCCCGGTGAGCACTGCTCTTGTGGTAGCAGCGTAATTAATGCTGCCAGAGATGTGGTCCAGCTCTGAGCAACTCAGCCCAATCCCGCTCCCTTCTTACTGGTGCATGCTGGGAGGCTGGCCACATGGTCAAGCCTGTCAAGCGTTTATTGACTACCTGCTGTGCGGAGCCTGAAAAGGTATGAACAGAGTCTGCCTCAAGGAGATGACACAGTCGGGGGTTGAGACCATTAGAAACCGCTTGGAGAAAAAGTGTGGGGGCCATCTGGTGTCCTACAGATAAGGGCTGATTGATGCTCTGGGCATTGAAGATGTTTAACTGAAAGCAGCGATTCTCAAAGTGGAGTCCCTGGCCCCACAGCATCAGCACCACCTGGGAGCAGGTAAGAAGAGCAGATCCTCAGACTCTGCTCCAGATCCACTGAGTCAGAAAGAAATGCTGGGGATGGCCCCACAGTCTGTTTTAACACACTTGAGGGGCTTTGAGCCTGCATGTCAGGGATAAACAGGGGTGCATCTGAATTCAAGATCTGACCTTCATGGGCCTGCATTTTCTGGAACGGGGCCGTTTTTGATACTCCGCCATGTTAGCTGACAATGTGTGGGCTGCAGAGGTGGTCTCAAAGTGTGGGACCAGTGGCTCCTGCCTTCCCAGAGTTTGTGAGAAATGTAGAATCTCAACTCCTCTCAAGGTGGAATGAATCGGAATCTGCATTTTAACAAGACCCCCAGGTGGTTCTTGTGCACATTCGGTTCGGGAGCATCTCAGTGAAACACCTGCCGCCTGCCTGGGCCTTTGCCTCAGTCTGGAGCTTTCCTCATCCCCTGTGAGGTGGGCATACAGTGTGTGACTTTCTTTCACACCCTACTAGCAGGTGACAAGACACTGAGCTCCATGCTCTTTCCATGCCCCGTTCCTCAGACTGGGGGCCTCAGAAGAAGGCATTAGATAAGCTGACCCAGGTCACTGCATGAAATCAGGTGTGCCTCCTTGATCTCTCCAAGCTGAGCTCCCTGTAACCCGCTGGCCGTCAGGAAAAGCCCCGCCCCTGGGAGGGGCCTGGGATGGGTGGGGTAGTCTTAAGACTCCCGTTCTCAGGCCTGAAGTCTCAGAAACTGCAAGTTCTTGGGACAGATGGCTCTGACTTCATGTCCTTGTCTCCCTAGGTTTTTGGACATGACCCCAACACATGCTCTTTAGGGCTCTCTTAATTCATGACTCATTATTCACTCCAGCAAAGCTAGAATCTTCCTTCTTCCATCTCTCCTGGGCCCAAGAAATGCAGCTGAACCACCTGGGACAAGCCTGAGTCCCCTTCTGCGGTGGCCAAGGACTGTCTCTCGCCTTGAAGTTTGCATTTGGAGGTAAGGATTGGGGGCTGGAGCACTGTCAGTGCAGAAGTCTGGCTGGAGGCTGAGGGGTGGGGGAAGTGGAAGGGTGAGGGCGGTGATGGGCAGGAAGAGTTGGAGGTTTGAAACGGGGAGGAGGAAGGGGTCCAGTGGCCTTGGGGCAGGGTCGGAGAGCCGGAGTGATAATAAACAGGGTTAGAAAGCTAGAGAGAGAGCGAGGGACGGTTCTTGAGGTGGAAAGTGGTGAGGACCGTAAGTTACAAGCCACTGAGCATGTAATGTAAAGGGGGAGCAGAGGTACAGGAAGAGGAAGATGGCGGCTTGGGGACACTGAGACATATGAGGTGGCTCTGGCTGAACTGGGGAGAGAGACCTGTCACAGGTTGGGAATGATGCCGTGAACTGGGAAGAAAGTACGAAGACTGCCCCCTCTCTCTGCCCCTCAGCTGCTTCTAGCTATGGAGGGACAGACCCTTGGAAGCAGAGGCCTTTCAGAAAAGCCTGCAGCCACCAGCCCAGGTCTGTCCTCGCTGGGTGCTGTCTTCATTCTCCTGAAATCTGCGCTGGGGGCTGGCCTGCTCAACTTCCCTTGGGCCTTCCACAAGGCGGGTGGAGTGGCCCCCGCCTTCCTGGTGGAGCTGGTAAGACCCTGGGGAGTGTTTGGGGGGGGGCAGGGGTCTCCTGGAGCAGGACCTTCTACAGAGCTGCCCGTCTTAGAAACTATATCTGTGGGGTTTGATTTTCTGACCTGCTCAGCTCAGGAGAGAAGATAACCCTCAGGCAGAGAACAGCCTCTACCTGCTGAGGTCTGCTGCCAGCCAGGGCTGGGGAGGATCCAGTGATCCTGGCATTTCAGCCGGGAGGAGGCTGGGAAGATGCAGTCTCTGAGCAACTACCTGGTCAACTGGCTTCTCTTGCCTGCTGGTCTCAGCTCCATAACCAAAGCGTCAGTCCATGTGCAGATCAGATCAGGACTAAGACTCCCTGTGACACCCGCACACCAAGCTGGGCCAGGCCCCCCTCGATGTCAGAGGCCTTCAGCCACAGCTGCGGGTTGCACGGAGCCTGAATTCCCTTTCCAGACAGTCCAGGGGCTGAGTGTCCTTGGAGAAGAGCTGCTGATAAGCGCGGCTTCATTTTGTTTGCAAAGATCCTTCTCCCTGGCTGATGGGAGCCGCCGTGTTTTGTGGTAAGCTCTTTGACGGACATTATCTCAAATGATTTTTTTTATGACAACTAGCTGATAACAGGCGGTTCTAACTGTTTGTGAGCCACAGAGCCTTTCGTGTTCTTTTGGAAACTGCCAAATTCTGGGCTATGTAGTGTCGGCCGAGCACTCGCTCTGGCATTGGAGGGCTGACAGTGTGGGCTCTGTTCCCATAAAGCTTATTCTAATAGGGAACTCAGATAAGATACAAGAAGTCAAATAAGATAGTTTCAGACGGTGTGTAGTGCTCGAGGGTCATGTGACCGAGCAATGGCATGATGTGGGTGGTCAGGGGAGGCCTTTCTGAGGAGGTGGCGTTGAGCTGGGCCCAGGGGAAGTGGAGGAACTGGTCCAGGCGCATGCGAGGGGCAATAGAGCTGTGTTTGGACCCATGCAGCAGAAAGGCCGCCCTTCCCGAACAATGAGGAAGAAACTTCCTCTCCCGCCACAGCGTGTGAATGATAAAGCAGGTGGGGCTGCAGGAGAGGGGGCGTGGTCTGGCCCAGATATGGCCAGTCCAAGGGTGGCAGGCCAGGCTGTGTGGCACAGCCGTGGGTCCCCACTCCTCACGCTTTGTGCAGCATCACCTGGGCACCTTGCCGAAGTGCAGATGCTGACCCAGCAGGGCTGGGTGGGCCTGAGACTGCAGTTCTACGGAGCTCTAGAGTGACAGGGCTACGGCTGCTGCTGACGTGGCTTGCATATGGTGCAGAGTGGGCTAAAGATTCCTGCCATGAGCAGACTGGAGGAGAGGGGACGCAAGCACAAATAAACGGAAACTCTAGTCAAAGGAAGGAATCAGGCTGGTCATGGGCGCCCCCACCTCCAGCGTTTCCCCTCCTCTTAGCCAGCAAGATGTCTGTCCCTGTCCCTTTTACAAGGCCCCAACTTGAACAGAGGGAGCATTTAAACATCCTACCACTGGCAGGTTGGTGGTGCAGGGTTATAGGTCTTGCCCCCGTTAGCATTAGAGGATTCCTGATATTTAATGAACCCCAACCCTCTCTAGGAGCTGCAGAGAGTTGGAGCCTGGGTACAGGGTGCTAAGGGCCCTTTGCTGTCCTGCTGCTCAGGGGCTCCCTCTGACCCTCCCTCCCTTCCCATTCTCTTCATCCACAAATATCTACGTAGTTCCTGCTATGCGCTGGGCACTTCTATGGGAGCTAAATGGTAAGCAATAAAAGACACAGTCCCAGACTTCACCGGGCTTGGAGTCTGTGGGTGAGAGACCTCTGTAATATATGTACAGTTGTGAGCATGTGTCCTCGGGCTGCAGGACCAAAGGACCATAAACCAGGGAGGTTAAAACAACGGAAGTATAACCTCTCACGACCCTGAACACCAGAAGTCTGAAATCAAGGTGTCAGCAGGGCCCTGCTTCCTCCAGAGGCTCTAGGAAAGAGTCCTTCGTGCCTCCTCCAGCTCGGTGGCCCTGGGAGTACCATGCCATATGGCCACATCACTCTAATCTCTTCTCCGTCGTCACACTACCTTCTCTTCTCTGCGTCTTCTCTTTTAAGGCCCGTTGTCATTGGATTTCAGGCCCACCCAGATTATACCGGTAAAGACCCTTTTTCATTTAATGCCATATTTATTACTTACAGCTGCAAAGACTGTGCCCAGGAAGTCACTCACACAAGTTCTGGAGCTGAGGATGTGGCCTTATCTTCTGAGAGACCACTATTCAGCTTACCGCAGGCACAGATGTGCCCAAGAATGTTACACTGAGTGGACGAAGCCAGATACAAATCGTGTGAAATTAGAAAAATGTTAGATTAGTGGTTTCTTCTGGGAGACAGGATGGGTACAGAGAGTGATCGGGAAGTGGCAGGAGGGGACATCAGGGGTGTGGTAGTGTGTTCTGTATCTCTTAGGGGTACGCTTGTTGTACCTCTTCCAGTTGATGCCTTTATACAGGTAACACACAGCCCATGCAATTTTTGAAGAGTCATTTAGATGCTGGGTTTCTGATGCCTCATTTGTCCAACTGGGTAGAATGGTATGAATCCCAGATTCACAGATTGACAGAGAGCAAGGCCTTGACAATCCACCCGCTTTGCAGCTCTGGTTTCAGGACAGGAGGGGAGCCCCCAGGCTGCAGGCAGCTGTGACTTCTGCAAGTGAGAGGCCCAGTGGAGGGGGCCATATTGAAGTCCCGGGAGCAGCTGGCTCGGGCTGTGGTGGTGGGCGTGCCCTGGCCCACAATCCTCCTCTGCAGGTCTCCTTGGTCTTCTTGATCAGTGGGCTGGTCATCCTGGCTTATGCTGCCTCCGTCAGTGGCCAGGCCACCTACCAGGGCGTGGTCGGAGGGCTGTGTGGCCCTGCCATCGGGAAGCTGTGTGAGGCCTGCTTCATCATCAACCTGCTCATGATCTCTGTGGCCTTCCTCAGGGTGATCGGGGACCAGCTCGAGAAGTGTAAGTACCTTTACTGGAGTGGAGGGTGGCCCCAGGGTTGGAGCCTGTTATGCTCCTGGTTAATGAGCAGGACATGGACACTGGGATGGCAGAGACCAAGACCACCCTGAGCTCCTAACATCATAGGGAAAGGAGGCTTGGAATCAAGGGATGCCGTAGCTGGGATGTCTAATGGGGTCAAATGTCTAGTGGTTTTACAAATGGGAAAGTGCAGTCAACTACAAAGAAGCCCTCATGAGAGATAACCAGTAATGTCTTAAATTTTGGGATGTTGAAGACTTGCAACGCATTAACCTCGAGCACCTTGGCCTCTAAACCCCGCCCCTAACAATTTTCCTCTAAGCACTGCTTTGGCTGCATCCATTTTCATTTTTATTCTCTTTAAAACATTTACTAACTTTCACTCCGATTTCTTCTTTGGCTCATGGGATGTTTAGCATTGTGGTTTGATTTCTAATTATTTGGGCATTTTCATAGGTTTTGGTTTCTACCTTAATTGCATCGTGGTCAGAGAACACACTCTGCGTAATTTCAGTTTTTAGGCATTTGAGATTTGTTGTATAGCTCCCCACATATTCCATCTTGGTGAGCGTTCCACGTGCGCTGGAAGGATGTGTATTCTGCCATTGTTACATGCATTGTTCTAGGATTCTCTATCAGGTCAAAGTGGTCCAGCTTTGACCATATCATCTTCCACAGCCTTGTTGATTTTTTTGGTCTAGTTATTCTGTCAGTCTGAGAGAAGATTATTAAAATCTCCATCTGTGATTGCAGATTTATCTATTTCTCTCTTTAATCTGTCCATTTTTTTGCTCATGATTTTTGAAGCTCTGTCATTAGGCACGCACACGTGAATTACCCTTTTATTATTGTGAAATAATACCTTGTCATTAAATCAACCTTCTCTGCTATGAATGTAGCCACTCCAGCTGCCTCAAGATTAGTGTTTGTGCAATATTACTATTCTCGTCCTTTCACTGTGAATCTAACTGTGGCCTGGGATTTTAAAATGCATCTCATGTAGACAGCATATGGTTGGGTCTTGCTGTTTTATCATCTCAATGACCTCAGATGTTTAACTGGAATGTAATTATTGATATGATTAGACTTCAGTCTACCATTTTGCTATTTCTTTTGTTTGTTCTGTCACTGGAACCATGCATGAAAAGGCCCCTGGCTTTGGAATACTGAAATAAAAGCGTCCATGTTTTGGGCACCACCCTTATCCCAAAAAGCATCGAGGTTGGTAGATCTGAACCTCGCGGTGGGTAAACGGGTACAAAAATGTCCTGCTTGCCAGTGGCAAGTCGAGATCATGTCAGTTTCAATTCTGGTCATCTGGTAGTGATGCTGTGTGAAGGATTTTGAGGTTGCCTTCAGGCTCAATAGCAGAGCGCGTGAAATGAGTAGAGCGTCGATTAGAATACAGGCCATCTTGGCTCTGCATTGACTAGAGTGGAGAGAGCATTGTTTGCATGTTTCTGGTTAGGTATTTGGGGATGGGTCTTTCTGTAGGCAAGTCCAAGCTTCTTGATAAGAGGGCTACATAGAGGTCGGGGAAGTCACTGCATGTACTGGGTACAGATGACTTGACTATAAGTGACTGGTACTGAGGACATCAAGGACATCCTAGAAAGTGTGGGTTCAGGACAGAGTGGGTGTAGCCCTGATGTCAGAGCTGGGGTTTCCTGGCTGCAGGAGATGCAGATGGATAAGCAGGGCTGGCACCCCATCCCATGCCACCTGGGGTCTGTCACTCACTGAGATCTCTGGGTGCCTTTGGTACGTACCTTCTCCTGGCGTCTCTGGCCCAAAACGCTTGCTCCGCCATCCCACGTGGGTGCCTTTGTCCAATGACCACGATGTGGAACTGTCCCTCTGTGTGGTTTTAGTAGAAACAATCTATTTTCCTAAGGGGTTTCTTTGTATGCCTGATTTTATTGAGAACAAAGAAAGGGCAGTGCAGGTATCCCCAAGTGGGCCGTGACCCAGCTCTCAGCCACCCCCCAGTCCGGTTGCAAGGGGCCGCCTCACTTCACGGGTTCTAGCCCCAAGCCATCTCCCCTTTGCTCTCCTCGCCCCAATCTGTCTTATCTCTGATGTCAACTTCAAATTCTCCATCTTACTGTGGTGGAATGAAGATGGGCCCAGGGTTCTCTGGTGTTCCTTCCACCGCGAGGTCGGTGGGGTCTGTGCCCCTTCTCCGATTCAGGGTAGACGCTGATGGCTTGACTCAGCAGAGTAGGGCAGATAGGACACCATGCCAGTTCCAGGCCTGGCCTTTAAGAGAATGGGCACTTTCCACCTTGGTCTTCAGGACCCCCAACCACCATGGGCTAGGCTACTGAGGGGTTCATATGGAGAGGCCTCAAGACTACAGGGAAGGCCTGGCTGAGCTCAGGTGTCCCCACCAGGTACCAGTTGTGGATGGAGCCATTGAGGACCCTCCAGAGCAGGCTTCTCACCAGTCAAATACACCCAACTGACCCTAACTGGTCCCATGCGGAGCAGAAGTGGCCAGCTCAGTCCAGCCCAATTCTTCATCTCCCGTTGGAGGCAGAAAATAAAGTAGTTGTTCTGGGCCACCGTTTGGGGTAGTTTGTCATGGAGCAGTGACAGTGTGGTGGCGCTGATGCAAAACAGCTGGGCTCTCCCCAGCCCCAGCCCCACAAAAGCCACCCCAGGCCCCAGCTTGACCCCACATACCCACTAAGCTCTTGAGCAGAAATAAAAGGATCTTTTGCAAGAACAGAAGGACCCAGGTGCCTCGAGGTCAAAGGTAGGTCATTTTGTCCCCTTCGTTGCTGGATTCCGGCACTTAGAGCGGTGCCTGGAGGATCTTGAACGTCTATTGAATGAATTCCTATAGCGGGATTCCTTCCTTTGTGGTGGCACGAGACAGAGTCCCTGTCAGGCTTGTCATTCCATCCCTTTAGACTCACAGGACTGACTTAGTACCCATGACAGACCCCGCCCAGGGACTGGGAGCCTGGAACACGTGGCGGGCGGCTGGGGGAAGGCTGTGCAGGGCTCACTGCAGGTCCTACCTCCTTCCCGCCAGTGTGTGACTTCCTCCTGTCCAGTGCCCCGCCGGCCCTGCAGCCCTGGTACACCGACCAGCGCTTCACCCTGCCCCTGCTCTCCGTGCTGGTCATCCTGCCCCTGTCCACCCCAAAGGAGATCAGTTTCCAGAAATACACAAGGTATGCGCTGGAGGTGCTTCCTGGCAGGGAAGTGGCTCAGACTGGGTCCTTGCCGGCTGGCAGCCTTTTCACCTACCTGGGACAGGAGTGCTGCCAGCACTGGCCTTCCTATTCGTAGGAGGGGGAAAAAGATTAAAAAATACACATATGTGTACATTAAAAAGTACACGTATGTGTGATAGAAAATAGAGATAAGCAGAAGGGAGAACTACCATAATGACATAATTTGCTTCTGACATTTTGTTATTTCATTATTACAGACTCGATATGCATGCACACACGTGCACATGCAAGCACAGAGAGAGACACAGACATACGCACCCTTTTACGATCTGTGGCTTTATGTATACTTTTGAAAAAATAAAGCCTGATAAAAGGATGCATGCAAATTAGCAACCCGCCTTTCCCTATTGTGTTGAGAGCAACAGTGGATTTTTCACTTTGGAAATAGAGAAGTGAGCAGGGGGCAGGAGACCCAAGCCCCCTCGGTGTCCCCAGCCCTTGCCAGTCTCTCTTGTCACATTCGGCCAAGACAGGGGTGCACCCTTGCCATGAACGGTGTCCCGACTTAGATGCCAAATCTGAGTGGCTGTGTGGCTGTTGGAGAGACAGGGGCTCCAGTAGCTGTCACAGCCTCACAGGTGCTGGCCCCGTTACAAACTCGACAAATCTAATCTCTGGGTCTGAGAACCGCCCTGCCTGAAATGAACTTCCTGCTGTCCCCATTGTGCAGAGAAGGAAATCGAGGCTCAGCCGTGAGAACTTTACCTGACGCTGGGGTGGGCAGAGCTGGCATTCAGACCTGACCCCACTCTGTGTGGCTCCCAGGCCCTGCCTGGCAGGGCTGGTGTCCCTGTGCGTTTCTGATCACTCTCTATGTGTTAGCATCCTAGGCACATTGGCTGCCTGCTACCTGGCCCTGGTCATCGTGGTGCAGTACTACCTCGGGCCTCAGGGCCTTGTTCGTGAGCCCCGCCCTGAACCGAGGTGAGTCTGAGAGGACGGCCTCTCATGGCTTCCTGAGAGCTGTAAGGAGATCCTCGAAGGAAGGACACTTGTCCTCCCCCATGGTTTGCACAGAGCCCTGTCTCCTCTCCTTGAAATCTTCTATGTCTCTGATGCCATAGGGCCCAGCAAAGACCCCTCTCCTCCTTCAGAATGGACACAGCTGTTGCTAGTAAGTGCAGGGACAGGCCGAGGATACCAAAGCACTAAACGCCACATTAGCTTAAGGCTCCTAGGCTGTTGCAGAAGTGTCCCCACAGCCTGGAGGCAGCAGAACTGACCAAGAAGAAAGACACAGATGCCAGGCAGAGGGAACAGGGATGCACAGAGGCCTGTGGCCGGTGTCGCCTGACCAGCTTGAGCAAGACCGAGAGTGGGGGTTGAGGGTGCCCTGTGGGGACACGGAGCTGCAGCATGGACTTCAGCTTGCTGGGAAGCCACTACAGGGTTTTGAGCACAGCTGGGGTTTAAAACCAGATCTGCTAGTGACAGACCAGCTCCATGAGTGTGTGACCCGTGACGTCACCCAGGCCCTATGCCACCATGCCAACATTCTTAATTATTGTTGAACAAGGGACCAGCATGTTCAGTTTGCACTGGGCCCCACGAATTATGTGGCCCCTTCTGGTTGATGGATTGGAAGTGGAATGTGAGAGAGAGAAGAGTCTAGGGTGACTGAGCTCTGGGCCTGAGCACTGGGAAGGGTGGTGGTGCTGTCCCCTGGGATGGGTAAGATGGACAGGAGCAGGTGGCTAGGGAAGAAGGTCAGGCGGAGATGTCAGGTAGCCGGTCAGACCTGTGTGTCTGGAGTTCAGAGATGCCTGGGCTAGAGAGAAATGTGATTGGGACTGGCCCAGAGATGGCATTTAAGGCCAGGAGCTCGGGCGCGACAAGCACTCAGAGCCCGCGGTGCTCCCTCTGGCACTGCGGGGTGGGGCAAGTAGAGGGGAGAAGGAGCTGGGGAAAGACCGAGAGGGCTGGGGTGTTAGGAGGACGTGTTAGCTTCCTGGAGCTGCTGTGACAAATTACCGCAGACCTGGCGGCTTAACACAACAGAAATTTATCCTCTCTCAGATCTGGAGGCCAGAAGTCCAGAATCCAGGTGTGGGCAGGGCCGCACTCCCTCTGAGGCTCTGGGGGCGGCTCCTCCTTGCATCCTGCAGCCTCCAGAGGTTACCACAGATCCTTGGTGTTCCTTGGTTGACAGAAGGATGCCTCACTCTGGTCTCTGCCTCCATCGTCACAGGCCTCGTGCGTCTGTTTTTTCTCTTCCTATAAGGACACTAATTGTTGCATTAACATTCAATGGACTCTGGTTCATATGACCTCATCTTAATGTAACTAATTGTATCAACAGAGACCCTCTTTCCAAATAAGGCTTTATTCTGAGGTTCCCAGTGGATGTAAATTGGGGGCGGGAGACCAGGGGACACTAATCAACCTAGATTCGTGTCAACTAATAGATAGAGGGCATTAGAAGGTGGTTCTCAGAAGTCAATGAACAAGATTTCAGGAAGGTTGGTGTGATTGCCACCACATGTTGCTCCTGGGTCGCATAGGACTGAGCATTGGACGTCAGTTTGGCCATGTAGGCCACTGGTCACGTGACCAGCTTGGTCCGGGCAAGAGAAGAGCAAAGGCCCAGGTGGACTGGGTTCAGGAGAGAGGAAAGGAGGCGGGAAGGAGTTTTTCTGAGTGGAGGAGGAGAATGGGCAGGAGCTAAGCGGGGACAGCCCGTGTTTATACCGATAGGATAATCCTGCAAAGAAGGAGAGACCGTTGATGGATGTGCCGATCCCCGCTGATCTAAGGCCTGCAGTCAGTCGGCGGAGCTGGTTCCTGTGCTCTGGGGACTCAGCCCAAGGCTGGAGCTCAGACCATCTCGTCCACAGGGCTGGGAAGGGACAGCACATATGGGCTCAGAGGACACAGGCAGCCATGCAAATGGAGTGTTGCAAACAAGGGTACTTTGCTCCTGGTTGCTATAGGAAGCTGGGCATCAGGAGACGGTGCTGTTGAGCAAAGTCGGAGCCCTGTGGACGAGATGGTCTGACGAGGCGGGGCTTGGCTGAGGCGTGTGGTGAGAGTCAGCTGGTACATAGCACAGAACAGGAGACACCACTGTGTTAGAGTCCTGTGGCTGCTGTGACAAATTACCATCAACTTGCTAGCTTAAAACAACACAAATTTATTAGCTTATAGTTCTGCGGTTCAGGAGTCCAAAATGAGTCTCACTGGGCCAAAATCAAGGTGTTGGCAGGGCTGTGCTCCTTTTTGGAAGCTCGAGGGGAGAATTCGTCTCCTTGCCTGCTCCAGCTTCTAGAAGCGCTCTCATTCCTTGGCTAACGGCCCCTTCCTCCATCTTCAAAGCCAGCAATATTTTTTCTCTCTGACCCTACCTCTGACCTGACCACAGCTAGGAAAGGTTCTCTGATTTCAAGGAATCATATGATACATTGGGCCTAGATAATCCAAGATAATCTCTTCATCTCAAAGCCCTTACCCCTTAATCACATCTGCAGAGGCCCTATCGTCATGTCAGGTAACATGTTCACAGGTTCCTGGGATGTGGACCTCTTTGGGGGCCGTTATTCTGGTACAACCAGGAAGCCCTGATTCTATAGCAGGTGCTGTTTATATCCCACTCTACTATATGCCCCCAAAGGTGCCAGAGGCTGGCATCTAGAGCTGCTCGTCAAAGGAAGCTGGAGGGCCACCATGCCAAAAATTCTGCCCCGTGCACACTTCAGTTTTTTAGGCAGCTTGGACAGAGGTCAAACCATCCTTGCACTTTGGGAGTCTGTTTGATGGATGCTGCCTGTGGTCCCCAGCCCCTGACCTCAGTGGGAGCTTCAGAGGGAGGTTGGGAGTTCTGCTAGCCACGTCCCACTGAGTTCTGCCTGTGTAGAGAATGTCAAGTTACCAAAATGTCAGCACAGATGTATTTAGAAAGTACAGCATTGAACACGCATCCTTTTCCATCCCCCCAAACCTGGTAGTGAACATAATAATTAAAAAATACTTAACTGTCATGCTTCGTTACACCTTCCTAGTATTATTTAAAATTCATCTTCAAGCCGAAAGTTGTTTTGAGTTTAACTTTTTGTAATAAACACCTGTTCTCATCTGTTTGCAGTCCTTCCTCCTGGACCTCCGTATTCAGTGTCTTCCCCACCATCTGCTTCGGATTTCAGGTAATCTTAGCATCTGTGTTGAAGAGAGTGGCCTTTGCAGGCTGTGGTGACTCCCAGCTCCCTTGGGAGAGTATGGCCTCCCTGTCAGGAGAGAAGTTTGAAGACTTGTTCTAGGATGCAGAGGGTTGTCTTCTGCAGATAGTGCCTGTGGGTTGGCTCCTGGGCTCAGTGAGGTGTGAATTGCCATTAAAATTGGGAACCCGGCCCCCACTGACAGCCAACAGCAGCAACACAGTGGTTGAGTCCAGAGTAGAGGGTGGGGATCTGGCATCTGTCCCCTCCCCTGCAAAATCCTGACATGGCTGTTGCCATACCTGGAGGCCCAGAGCTGCTCACTTCCTCATGCAGAATGCCTGGTGGATTGTGCCCCAGGGGTCTTGCTGCCTCCTCAGGAGGCTTGCAGGCTAGGAGGGTTGGAAGGTATGCAAGTGGCCACATGGCAAGGATACAGGACAAAATATACAGAGTTTCTGAGAGAGTTCATGGAGTGAGGATGGGTTGTGTGTGTGCAGTCCAACAGAGGGGCTTCTGATATAGCCCTGGGTGGGGCAGATTCAGAGACACCCTTTTTTAGGCATTGATGACTGAAAGCATCTTGAAGAATGTGGGAAGAGGCCAGGTGAAGCGGGGGCATTCCAGCTAGAGAGGACAGCTCAGGTGAGCCATGGAGGGGAGAGGGTCCTGGGTGCAGCTTGAGAGCTACAAAGGGCTTGGCTAGGTGGGTGCTCCATGGGGTGCCGGAGGGTGCTGTAGAGGGTAAGGGCTCTGCTCCCTGCATCTGTCGCTCTTGGGGTTTTCCAGGCTTCTAGCAGGTGGCAGCTGACTCCATTCTTTCATTGTTTATTTTAGAAAAGATTCGTCTGTCTCGTTCTTAAAAAAAACCTATCTACCACACCAAAACAAAACAGCCCCAAAGCAAAATCAAGTTCTCCAGGGAGTGTGGTTCAGGACTGACGATATCTCAGCAAAGCCTGAGGTTTTCTTCCTTCCTCCACCAACTAGCTCCTGTTTCTGTTCTTCGTCTTGCATTTTCTTTGAGAAATATTTTTCGAAAAACCCTGAAACGTTTCCATTTTTCTTCTTTATAAATGAGTTGATTTAGCAAGCCACTTACAGGAATTTCTCACATTTCTTCTTGCACACCCAATATTTTGAAAGATCCAAAGTGATGATTTTGCTGTCAACTGTTTGGATGTAGTTTAACCATCCTTCTCTCCCAAGCTCGAGCACCATATGGTGCGGCAGGCTTGTGCTGGGGGAGGGGGCGCTTTCCAGAAGCTTACGAGAGGTGCCCCCCTCACCTTTGCTTCATTCAATTCTCCTAGCAACCGAGGCCTGAGCTGCGGTTTCCAGGGACAGGGGATGTGGCAATGGGGAGTTGGGAAAAGATATAAATTGCAAGGGCATGGGTGGGGCTGAGGCCAGAGGCATGGCTGCCAGGATCCTGCTTGGAGACTCAGGAGTCTGGGGGTAAGGAGAGCAGGTGTAGACGAAGATGGGTGAGGAGTGGGGCAAGGCTGGGGAAGGGGAAGTCACCTGTTGTCATAAGGAGCTCTGAGCTGCTTCAAATACCCCCCTCCCCTGGGACTCTTCTGCCGTTGGTTTTTAAAACAGCTTTATTGAGATATTACTCACATGACATACCCATTTAACGTGTATAATTCAGTGGTGTTTAGTATGACCACAGAGTTGTGTAACCATCGCCACAGTCAATTTTTATTTTATTTTATTATTTTATTTTATTTTTTTTTAGGTGAGGCTCACAGATTGCAAGGACCTTGTCAGCTTACAATCCCTTACTTTTTATTTTTTATGCCTACAGCACCTGGTTTTCCTAGATGGTCTCCCATCCAAGTACTAACCAGGCCCGACCCTGCTTAGCTTCCGAGATCAGACGGGATCAGGCTTGTTCAGCCACAGTCAATTTTAGAACATTTTCATCACCCCCAAAAGGAAATCTGTACCTATTGCCAGTCATCCCCCATCCCCCTCATCCCTCCCGCAGCCCGCGACAACCACGAATCTTTCTGTGTCTGAGGGTTTGCCTGTTCTGGACATTTCATCTAAACGGAGTTCTCCAATATGTTGTCTTTGAGTCCGGCTTGTTTCACACAGCATCATGTTTTTGAGGTTCATCCATGTTGTAGTATGTGTCAGTATTTCATTCCTTTTCGTGGCTGAATCATATTTCACTGCGTGGGTAGCACAGTGTGTTTATCCATTCTTTAGCCCATGGACATCGGGCTGTTTCCAGTTCTTAGCCAGTACTTGCGCCTCTGCCCTGCCTTCCATCACTGAGGAGTGGAGAGCCTGCAGGCAGCAGGCAGCATCACAGACGCTGTCCCAGCAGGGCAGCACTGCCCTGGGGAGATCTGCTTTATTTCCCCCATAAAACCAATGGAAACATAAACCAGGAGTCTTGGGACAAACAGAGGAAGAAGGGCAGGGCTCCATCGAGCCACCGCCAAGCGTATTCCCCATTTCTAAACTGGGGAGACAGGAAGGAGAAGCACTGATCCTTAGAGTTCCACTGCCAGTTGGTTGAGGGTTACCAGGGATGTTAGGGCCCCACTTGTCTGGCTGAGCTGGCCGGCAGACCAGTCAAAGAAGACCCAGGGCAGAAAGCCAAAGGTGCATTGGCTCCCTGAAGCGAGTCTGTCCCTGAGGTGTGTGTGAACTCACCTGGGCTGGCTGCCACCACCATGAGAGCTGGAATCAGGAGAATGTGTGCTCTGTGGGGCTGGGGACCATGTTGGGCTAGTTTATGTGGTACCCTAGACTTGCAATGAGTCAGACTGATAAGCATTTGAGTGCTGGGGAACTGGGGTTGGGTGGAAGGCAGACCCGTGGTTGCGGGTGGGCTACAGGGATGGGTAAATGAGTAACCCATGGAGTGTTCTTCAGCTGTGGGCCAGGCATGCGTTTGGCATGAGTGAGGTAGCTGTAGTCCTTGCCATCATGTAGCTGACGGTCAAATGCTGAACAAGCAAACCCAAACCTGCTCACACTGGGGGCACAGGGACACATGGGAGAGGAGCTTGGCCCAGATGGGGAAGGCTTTCCTAGAAGATGAGTACGAGCTGACTGGACCAGGAGAGATGCATTTTATAGTTAAATTTGTATGGCAATATAATAAGTACATATAAAGTATATAAATCATAAGTATGTGTTCTCCCATGTAACCATCACTCCGGTTAAGATATAGAACAGTATCAGCCCCCTGAGGGGCAACCACCCCACTCACAGCATGATTTTATTTTCTGTCACCGTAAGTGGTGGTTCTTAAGTGGGGGATGATTTTGTCCCCCAGAGGACATTGGGCAATGTCGAGACATTTTTTTGTTGTAACAAGTAGAGACAGATGTCCCCAGGGTTGAGGCCAAGAATGCTGCTCATTATCCTACAATGCACAGAACGCCTGCTAAGTATCAGTAGGGCTGCAGTCGGGAACCCCTGTTCTGGCTTGTTTGGCTTATAACTTGAACTTCTCATACATGGAAACATTCTTTTATGTCTGGCTTCTTTTGCTGAACATTAGAGCTGGAGTTTCTCCCACGTTGAGACGTGTAGTGTGTTCATCCCTTTTCAGTGCTGTGTAATATTCCACCAGATGAATATCTGGTGATTTACTTATGCCTTCTATTTTTGGTAGACATTTGGGTTGTTTCCTATATTTTGAGACACTGATACTTTCTAGATCACTCGAAATGATTCTAATGCCAAACTGGCCCGAGTCCCATTGTGCCCTGCCTCTGTCTTCCAGTGTCACGAAGCTGCTGTCTCCATCTACTGCAGCATGCGCAACCAGAGCCTGTCCCACTGGGCCCTGGTCTCTGTCCTGTCCTTGCTGGGCTGCTGCCTTGTCTATTCACTGACAGGTAAGGAAGGCCCTGCCTGGGGTGTGCTAGGCGCAGTGCTACACAGTTGGAGTGCCTTCACTCATTTAATCCTTAACATAGGAGAGTCCTTATTTCATAGATGAGGAAACTGAGGCTCAGAAAGCTTCCATGGTTTTCCCAAGGTCTCCCATCTAGATGTGGCAAAGCTGAGACCCTGACCCTGGCCCAGCTCTCTCCAAAGCCCCTGCTCTTGCACACCGTGCCTCTGCTCTGCTGCAATAATGACGGTCATCATGGTGTTACACGTGGGTCATGGTTTACAAAATGCTCTCATGTATTCAGTGGATTTGGTGCTTACAAACCTTTGCTGTAGGCGGGAGGGTCTTCTAAGGTGATGGAAGTATGGCTCAGAGATATGCTGTGACATGCCCAAGGTCACACAGCATGCCCTTGACTGCCCACCTTGTGGCTCCTTGTTCTTTCGCCCGTTCATTGGAGCCTCTGACTCAGGAAGCCCATGGGCTACAGCGAATGTGTCAGGTGCCCTAGATGCCTGTGGTTACCTAAGAAATTTGCTGGGTGACCTCCGTTGAGCAGGGCCGGCCTGTCAGTCTGTGGCCCCTGGATTGGAGGGCCATGAACCGGCGATTGAGAGTCCCCTCCAGACAGTTCAGGTCCAGGGCCAGCAGGATCATGAGACCAAATGAGTCCTTGGTCAGAGAAGGGTGTCTCAGGACGGGGGACCAGGATGCCGAGAGGCAGTGTTGGGTTGTGGGGACGGGGCCTGGCGTGCTGGACCTGATTCTGTGGTAACTAGCTGTCTATGTGATTCTGGCAGTTGTTGACGCTCTGGGTCTTGTTTTTCCCCATCTGGAAAATGGGTGCACTGCCAGCTACCTCCTTTTTTTTTTTTTTTTGCAGTAGAAAAGAAAAGTTTTATTAGGAGGGAAAGTACACTTCCAGATGTGGAAGCGGGCCTGAGCAAGAGAAGCGTGGCTCAGAAGGCCCTGGCTGCCTTCTTAAGGTGCCATAGGCATGGGATGGACAGGGCATGGAAGGCATCGACACGGTTTTCAGGGCACTGTGTGCGTCAGTAAATGCCCATTCTGCAAACGGGCCGCTCACGCCAGCACAGTGAGCCATGTGAAGGAAGGATGAAAGAGTTTTGCCCAGCGGGAGATTTGAGTCAGAAGAACAGCGTATCACATAGGCTGAGGACAGGAAAGCCTTGGGAAGTGGCGGAATGGGGACCTGTTCTAGAACCTTCCATCAGCTCCTAGAGAAACCTGAGAGGCGGCGGGAGGCAGGCGCCGCCAGGGTGTCAGAGTTGGGGGGGGCACGGCACTTTCTCACCAGCTCTCCTGGCTTCCGCCCTCTCCACCTCCCAGGCCTTTACGGCTTCCTGACCTTCCGGACAGATGTTTCCGCGGACATCTTGATGTCCTACCCAGGCAATGATGGAGTCATCATCGTCGCCCGAGTCCTCTTCGCCGTCTCCATCGTGACCGTCTACCCCATCGTGCTCTTCCTGGGGAGGTGAGCCTGGCTCGCTGGGGACACCGCCCAGCGCAGGGCACCGACATTTACTGCGATTTATGGCGCGTACCCAGCACTGCCAGCTGGTGAATTTTGGGAACTACAGTCACCTCTGTGTCATAGAGAAGGAAACAGGGGAGGGAATTAGGTGATTGGCCCAGCATCGCCCAGCTGGTAGTGTCAGGACTGAAGCCTGGCTCCCAGCCTACCCTTGAGCACCCACTGAGTCACTGGCCCCTCACTGTCAGCTGCCTGACATGGACTGACCCACCTGAGAGCTGCCACAGTCCCCAGGAAATAAGCTCCTGGGGTGGTACGGGAGCTCGCCAAGTGGGCGGGGCAATGGAGAGGGGACTAGGGGGCCTCCGATGGTAGGTAGGCGGGCGCGGGGCTGAAGCCCTTGGGAGTGTGTGTGCCTCCAGGTCAGTGATGCAAGATTTCTGGAGGAGGAGCTGCTGCCAGGTGTGTATGCCCAGGGCCCTGGCCAACCCCTCGGGCCTGGGGGTCCGGATGTCACTGACCGTCCTGTGGGTCGCCATGACGCTCGCTATGGCCCTGTTCCTGCCAGACCTTAGTGAGATCATCGGCATCATCGGCGGCATCAGTTCCTTCTTCATCTTCATCTTCCCAGGTGAGGCTCCCGCTTCCCCGGCCTCTCGCCTGCTCATCCTTCCCCCCACCCCTCTGCAGGGAGTACCCATGTTGGGGGTCAAGGCTCGGGAGGGTAGGAGCCCCCACATAAGTAGGATGGCTCCCAGCCCTGTTTACTGAGCCAGGCAGGGGCTGGGGGCTTTATAGACCTTCCCTTGTTAAACGTCTCAGTGGCCTTCGATGGACGCGCCCGGTGGAGCTCCATTAGCATCCCATCCTGCAGATGAGAAGACCAAGGCCCAGAGGCCTCCTGGGTGACACAGCGAGTGTGTAGCAGAATCAGCCTCTCAGCGTTGCCCACCTCCCACTGCTACTGCTCACTGCAGGGTTTTGTTTACTTTTTAAAAATGTTTTCAATTACGTGAGATTCATGTGGTTCAGAGGCACCGCATGAACGTCCTCCTCCCACTTTGTCCCCTGACCCAGGAGCAAACACGGTTTTCCTGATGGTTGGTTTGTTAGGAAATCTTCTCAACGTTAATGAGCAATGAGATGTTCCGGTCCAAATGGCCTGAGGGTCATCCCGGACTGGGAAAGCCAGAGGCCAAGGCTAGTGGGTGTGCCCGGAGCAGGAGCTCTGGAGGGGCCGCGGGAGCTCAGGGCAGACACCCCAGCTCTGCTCTGCCCCTGGCTCTGGGAAGCGCTCTCACATGGCCGTGTTGAGGTCGGACAGCCTCCTCCCTTGGCCTCCCGGTCCCGGGCTGCTGGTTCAGTCATGCTTCCCTGGGTTCTGAAACAGACGTTAAGTTAGGCTCAGTGCCTAGGTCTTGGGTCCTGGGAAGGACCAGCTGGGCCAGATTTGGGAAAGGGGCGATGCCATGGGAGTTTTAGGCAAAGCTCCCCGGCTTCAAAGCCCAGCAGAACTGTTAAAACATAGAAAAATAAAAAAGAAAGGAAAAGGTAACAACGGCAGCTACCAGTTGTTGAATGTATCCCAGACGTCAGGCCCGAGTCTGGCCCTGAACATCTCATCACAGAGACCCTGGTGCGTTGTCATTGTCATTGAAAGACTCAGGCTTGGAAAGGTCGAGGTGTTAGGGAGATGCTGAGCTGGGACCCCACAGTGGGGCCCTTAGCCACCGTACTGTGCCTTGTCACAGGCAGGGCAAGCCAGGGGGCCATTTTGGGCAAAGGTCTTGCTGGCCCCTCGGGTCTCTGGGGACTGCTGGGTGATGCCTGAGCTCTCACAAGCTCAGGGCTGCTTTGAGTTTGACAACAAAGTGGGTGGAGTGACCCCCTGTCTCTTTTGCAGGTCTGTGTCTCATCTGTGCCATCAGCACCGAGCCCATAGGGCCACGATTTAAGTAAGTAACTCCAAAGGAGGGTGACAACTTGGCCCCAGAGTGAGGAGGACGGGAATGGTGCAGATGAGAAAATGGCTGGCCACAGGGGCGCGGCCACGTCCACCCAGAAAGAGGGTCTGAGCCAGGACTCGAACCCAGGCCAGCGACAGCGGGGGCCTTTGATCTTTCAGTCTGTGCAGGGCCCTCCCTTCCACTCTGAGGGGTGTGATTGGAGCTTTATGTGGATTTAAGGTCTTCCCGACAAAGACCCTGTTTGCAAATAAAGTCACATTCACAGATTCCTGGTAGACGTGAATTCTGGGGACCACCATTCAGCCCAGTACGGAAGCTCTGGAGTTACAGTGGCCATGGACTTGGGTCTCACCTGCAGGCCAGGGCCTCTGTCTCTTCTCCCCAGTCACCTTGAGCCCAAGCTTGGTTTTCCCAAAGCAGCGGCCTCCGCTTGGGTCCCTGCTGGGTTGAGAAGAGTTTTCCTGGACGTCTGTAAGCCTGCCTGGGGCTGAGAGCTGGACCCCGATTGTCTGGGGGCCCCCTCCATGGTTCATTCTCTGGAGCTTTCTTTGAAGTCCTGCTGCTTTTGTTTTGTGCCTTGATCTAAACTCACAACAGTTTTGCTGACGGGCTTTCAAGATATTTTTAATTCTGGAACTGCCTTAGGGCCTGCTGCTCCCTCAGAGCTGCTCTGAGGAACACTGCAGCTTCTGGTCGCACTCACCTCGCTCTCCCGCGACAGATGGGTGGGCGTTTGTGGCACCGAGTTGCGCTCTGAGATGCTGCTTGACTAGAGATGGTCTTTCCATGACAACGGATCCTTGCGGCCTTCATTAACAGGGCCAGAAATATCTCTGGCAGCCCCGCCGTTTTGTAGGGATCTTATTATCATGTCTCATGGTCTGTGCCATCTCTCCTGGTTACACCGTGAAGCTCGCAGACGTGGCTGCGGTGCTGCGGTGGCCGCCAGTTTCAGCCACCTCTGCCTCCCGCGTACTCGTCTCCTCGTCGCTGTTCTGATCATGAGCGACTTAGGGCTTTCTTCTCCTTCCTCATTTTCTGGGGGGGCTTCCTCCCCTCACCCCAAAAGGGAAAAGAGCAAGAGGGAAGGGAATTTGAAGCCAGTGTCTCTCTCCCCCCATTTCTTTGGCTGGGGGGGAATGAGGTTATAAAATATCAGATAGAATGAGAGGCTTTTTAAAAATTGCCTTGGGTACTTTATTCTCCCTGACTTGAAACCTATCAGGTCACGAAGGAGGCTCTGAATTTTTTCCATATTGACGACACTACTGGGCTTCAAATAATGTTTTCTGTGTGTGCTTGGCTTATCTGTGTAAAACTCCAGAAAAGTGTGTGTTGACATAGATTTGTTGACTTGGCAGGTGCTGCTTGGAGGTCTGGGGAGTGGTGTCCGTGCTCGTGGGCACCTTCATCTTCGGGCAGAGCACGGTGGCAGCTGTCTTGGAACTCTTCTGAGGGGTGGCCCATGCCTGAGCAGGATGGGGCCTCCATGGCATCCACAGGCCACCCTGGGACGGCTGCCTGGATCCAGCTGTGAACCAGTGTAATTCTATTATATATAAAGATGCTAGAAAACCAATACCTTCTGTCTTCACAGGCTGCTCATTGAGGCCTCTGCCTCAAAGGGTTTCTGGTGCAATGGGGAGGAGAGCGCTGGGGCTGCCATAACAAATGATACCAACTGGTGGCTTAAAACAGCAGAAATGTATTCTCTCACAGTCCTGGAGGCTCGAGTCAGAGGTCGAGGTATCAGCAGGGCCAGGCTCCCTCTGAAGGCTCCGGGGAAGGACCCTGCTTCTTTCAGCTCCCGGGGTTGCTGGCAATCCTTGGTGCTCCTTGGCCGGCAGACACATCATTCCAGTCTCTGCTTTCATCTCTACATGGCTGTCTTCCCTGCGTGTCTGTATCCAAATTTCCCTCTTCTTAAAAGTTCGCGAGTCATTGGTTTAGGGCTCAGCTCAATTCAATATGACCTCGTCTTAAATTACTTAATTAGGGTCTGCAAAGATCCTGTTTCCAAATATGGTGACATTCACATTCTGCTGAATATTTCTGGGGTACACAATTCCACTCATGACAGGTGGGGCTGAGTCCCAGAGAGCCCTGCTTTGGGGCGCCAGGATCAGAGACATGGGGCGAGGGCAGTATGCAGCGGATGGGAGCCCAGAAGGGGATTTCAGGGGCTGTCCACTGGGGATGCAGGTGGATTCAGGCTTGTCCTCGGGCCAGGGCACAGGGAATGACACTCTTGACCAGGAAATGACCAAGGAGATATATGCCTAGAACTGACCACGCAACCTTGGCCCACCTCCAATGGGGGTACCCCAAGGAGAGCCCCCTTTCCCTTTTACTCGCTGGACCTGAAGAGCCTGGAGGCCAAGTGGACTGTTTGCTCTGTAATTCCCTCCTGGCCCCACCCCAGTCTTTGGGTGAGGAGTTCCAGCTGCAGCGGAGGGTCAGGGGCCCGAGTGTCTGCCTTCTGGCTGAGGGAGGGGAAAGTGTACAGGGTGGGGCGAAGGTGGGGAGGCAGACAGGGGCCCAGCTGCTCCCCCGTGTCGCTGTGCTCGCTGGCACGGACCCTGCACAGGCCGGGCATGTCCTGGAGGTTGCTGGATTCACGCCACTCTCCGCCTGCCTTGGGATGTCTGATAGAAGCCAGCGGTGCCCGAGCCCGGGCTGACGTTCGAGGTCACCTCCCTCTGGGTAGGTTCTATTTGTTCTGTTGTATAACGTGTATAGGACTATGTGAAGTCGGTGAGGATAGAACCGTTTTTTTTGTTTGTTTGTTTTTGTCCAGCCTGTCCACCTGCATTTTTTAAAAGATATAATTCACATACCATGAAATTCACCCTCTTAAAGTGTGTAATTTAGGGGGTATTAGTCGATGCACAGAGTTATGAAGCTGTCACCAACATCTAAATCCAGTACATCACCCCCAAAGAAACCCCGAGCCCATTAGCAGTCACTCTCCACCCCCTCCCCCAGCGCCCGCAACCATGAATCTGCTTTCCGCCTCTATGGATGCGCCTCTCCCGGACAGTTCACATAAATGGACTCATACACTGTGTGGCCTTTCGTGTCTGGCTCCTTTGACTTACTTAGCACGATGTTTTCAAGCTTGTCCATTTTACAAAGGTGAGTCAACTGAGGCTTGGAAAAGTCAAGGCTGCCTGTCCTGAGAGGTACAGAGTGGAGGTAGGGACCAACTTTGGGTTAAATTCCCTCGCCCATTTTCCTTTCCCCTCCACATCCCACTCTTTGAGTGGCAAAGGGGGTGGGAACTGGCGCGCCCAACCCTGGGGGCAGGGATGGACCCTGTGCCCTCCTCCGCCCTGGCTGCCGCTGGAGGTGGGAACTTGTGGCTGCAGGTGTAGACCTGACCCAGGGAGGGGGACACAGGACTCTTCTCCGTGTGCTCTCTGACCAAGCCCACCTTGACCTGCCACATCCTGTGTTCAGTGGTCATGATGTCCTCCCAGACAAGGACATGTACTGGAGCAGAATTGCTTCAATGGAGCATTTGTCATCCCAGATCTAGCAGCGAGAATGGATAGTCAGTCATTTATTAGGAAGCATACCCTGTGCGCTTCCTAAAAGCACTGTGGCACTGGCCAGGAGGGCGGGGACTATGCTGGGACCATTCACAGAGAGTCGTAGATAAGAACAAAGCATGATGGAGTAAGGGTTGTGCCAGAAAAGCAGGCAGTGTATGGATTGGCTTTGGTGTCAGACTATTGGTTTTAAACACTGGCTCTGCCATTTGCTATCTGAAGATTTGAGACATTTATAAACTTCTTCTAAGAACTGGTTTCTCTACCAGCAAATGAAGCAGGCTTATGTATGCTATGATGTGGGCTTACTGTGAGGATTAACGGTGATAATGTATCTACAGCAGCTAGTGGGAGACCCAAGCAATAGTTTTATTTCTAGAAAACCTAGGTTGATAGTAAGTAGACACTGAGCTTCCTGGCAGCCAAGAAAAAAAGGGAAATAGGATACTAGGGCTCACCCCAAAGCAGAATAGTACAGCAAGAAGGAAGTGGAAGCACTAAGTGCTAAGAAGGCACTAAGTGGAGCTCTTGAAAGGGTGACAAATATCACCACTGGGATCGATAGTTTCCATCTTGATCTGTGACAGGTACAGATGTGATCCTTATAGGGATGAGCCTCAAATCAACACTCATAATGCAAGGATATAATGCAGCCAAAGAAATTCAGGCCGGGATGTCATCCTCTGATGTCCGACCTAGTAAAGGAAGGTACAAGCTCTCCCTTGGACTGCCCTGCTCCAATACTAAGTGGCATCCTCAAGTTTCTGACAGCAGCTAAATGAAGGAAGGGCTGAAGTGTTATCCTTGGACTTTAAGCATGGGCTTTGGGTCCGAGCCTACTGCCTGCCACTTACCAGCTGTGTGACCTTGGCCAGGCCTGTCCTCCTTCTGAACAGCCCTTTGTCCTCAGGTTGCTAACACAGAAAAAAATTAGTGCTTTTCTTAGCCTCAGCATCCTTCCTCAGTCCTAGGTCAGTAGCCACCCTCTTCCCTTCTTCCTTCTGGAACCATGGTTTAGGTCCTCTTCATTTTCCTCTAACGCAAAGCTGAGAACAGCCCCTCCCTCCCAGGATAGCCATGAGGACGAGCTGAGATTTACCTGCAAAGCCCATGGGACAGTACTTGGCCTGTCACAGGTTCCTGGCCAATGGTGATACCTGTGCTTAAGTGTAAAGACCTGTGTATCTCAGAACAGCTGTGAATGTGACCAAGTGACACTTTGTATTCTAAGTGGCTTGTTCTGCTCTGAGCAGCATGGGCTGCAAGGGGCTCTGAGTATCCTGGGGAAGCAACTTTCCACTGGCTCGGGTGCCCCCAAGTAACTGCACAGGGACACCAGCCCTAGTGCTGGTCCCAGTGCCTACGGAGTTGCCCGCCTCCCACACAGGATTGCCTGAGCATGCCTCCCGAGGACAGTTTGGATTTTGACCAGGACATGGCAAGGATGCAGGCTGGTCACTGAATGCAAATGGTGAACTTCTCTGTATGGGCAGGTGAGTTGATTAAGATATTTTGTTAATTGAGGTAAAATTCATGTAACAAAATTAACCATTTAAAAGTGTACCATTCAGCGACATGTAGTACACTCACGGTGTCATGTAACCACTACCTCCATCTAGTTCCAAAACATTTTTGTCACCCCAAAAGGAAGCCACATCCCATGAGCAGTCACTGCCTCTTCCCCCGGCCCCTAGCAACCAAGCATCTTTGTTTCTACATATTTAACTATTCTAGATATTTTGTATGAATGATTATACATAGGTGGTCCTTTGTGATTGGCTTCTTCCACTTGGAATGTTTTCAAGAGTCATCCATGTCATAGTGTGTATCAGTGCTTTGTGCTTCATTCCTTTTTATGGCCAAATAATATTCCATTGTACATATAGAGCACATTTTATCTGTCCATTCATCCACCGACGGACGTTTGGGTTGTTTCCACCTTTTAGCTCTTGCGAATAGTGCTGCTATGAACATTCGTGCACAAGTATTTGCTTAAATGTACCTTGTCGATTCTTGTGGGCATAGGACGTATGGATATACCCAGGAGTGGAATTGCTGGGTCCTTAATTGTTTGAGGAAACTGGGATCTTAACATATTGATCTGGAGCTGGTCTCTCCATGTGTCCATGCTGTGTGGTGTGGTGCTTAGGGGATAGGATTGGGGGCAAGTAGCTCTGGGTTTGGATATAGGTGAGGCCACGTGCTGTTTGACCTCTGGTGACTTATTTGCCCTCTCTGTGTCTCCCTCTCCCCACCTGCTGATCACAGGATGACATAGGCAGCACTGAGGGAGACAGTGCCTGCCAAGTGCCTGACTCTGTGCCTGGAACTGAAGTGTAAATTAAATGGGAGCTCTTATACCTTTTAGGGTTGAAATTTGTTCTCTTCAGAGCCCGTTCCCACCCACTCAGAAATGAAAAGGCTCTAAGTGCTTGTAGGCTGCAGTCAGCAGAGATGCTACAGTGTGGGGAGAGCTCGGGCAAGCGGGTGTGATGTGTGGCAGGAGTGTCACATGCCCAGCTGATAGGGTTCTTCAGTTGCACCCCAAAGAGCCTCAGCTCCCTGAGAATATTATTTTTAAATAGCTGAGCTGATTGGAACGGTACCAGCTTTGGGGTGGGGTGGTATGGGGGTGGCTGTTATGCTTGCTGATGCCACCAGCAGGCCCCAGTTAAGTTGTATTCTCATGAACAAGGTGGTTCTTGATCCACAAAGTAGGGGGCCTTCTCCCTACTTTACAGATGAGAAATAGTCTCTGAGAGGGTGGTTACAAGGACATGCAGCTGAGAGGTGCACAGCTGGGGCCTGAATCTGCATTTTACTCTCTTATAAGCCCACGTTGTGTTTCATTGGTTTTGCATGAGCAGCTGGCATCAAACCCTATGAGGAGGTGGCTGGGAGGTGGCAGGACCCAATGCAGGAGGGTGGAACTGCCTTGAGGAACATGGGTGTCAAGGTTCCAGGCAGCTGGAGGAGGCAGGACAGTATGGGCAGAGACCTTGCCCAATGTGATGGCTTTAATAACGACCCCATCTCGCAGGCTGGTGGCTCCAGGCTCGGGGCAGGAGGCAGAAAGATGCTCATCTTTGGTGCTGCCTCCCGGGGTTCCCACTGGCCCTGGACCGCTGCTGCCTTGTTTCAGGGCCTGTCTCCTCTCTCCCTCCTCCCCAGGCCTTGGCTGCTCCTGGTAGCCGTCCCCCACCTGTCCCCTGTCTTAGGAGAGGGACCGTGGCTGTCTCCTCCCTTATCTTTTGAGACTTTTGTGTATGATGTCTTTCCTGTTAACCAGGACAGTGGAATAGGAGTGGGGACATCACAAAGGTTCCAGAACAGGACTTAAACGTTATTTCAAGTCCAGGGTCTTGGTCTCCCATCCTGTTGAAAGAACTCATTGACAAATATGCAGGGGAGGACCAACAGTGCCCAGAGGTCTGGCCTTTGCACTCAGCATCTGGAAGGTGACCTCTCGGACCTTGGCATGTCCTGCCTGATATGAGTGTCTTTGTTTACCTGGGGCCTTGGGCCATGGGATATCGGCCTGATTTCAGAGGGGCTAGAAGTCAAGGTCAGCCACATCTATATCACTGACCCTCAATGAAAGCTCTGATCATTGAGGCTCTGGTGGGTGTCCTGGTTGGCAATACTCTATGCATAATGTCACCCATTAGTGCCAGGAGAAATAGGTGCTGTCTGCATGAGTCCATGGGGCGGGGACAAGTGTCAGGTCTATGTCTGGTCTTTCCTGCCACATGCACCTCCTCCCTTTTTCTGATTTTAGTTTATCCTTTTGCTGCCATAATCTGCGATCATGACTATAATGCTTCGCTGAGTTCTGTGAATCCTTCTAGTGAATTAGGTGGTCCTGGGGATCCCTGAATTTTGCAATAGCCACAGACTTATCTGTCAAAATACGTACCTCATGGTTAGCACCTCCATTTTATAAATAAGAAAGCTAAGGCTCTGGGTGATGTGGTCCAGGTGTCACGACTAATAAGGGCAGGACAGTGTGGGCAGAGACCTTGTGCCCTAAAGGTTTCACTCCTCCAGCTGTTACCAACTAGAAAACGGGAAACAAACACACAGCACGCTGCCGGTCCCAACCAGAGTTTATTTGGTGCCTGTCCCAGCAACGGCTGTTTGCCTCATATGACATTGGCTACGTGGGCTCTACTGCCATGGACACTTGGCCTAGGTTGGGCACTACAGGGTCTTGGCTCCTATTGGGGAGAAAAATGTTGACCAGGAGTGGAGGAGAGGGAGGTGGTGGCCGGTGGAGGGGTGAGTCTTGCTGAGGCCAGAGTAGGCCAGTGTGGTGGGGGGCTGGGCATGCCAGTGGGATGAGGAGTAGGGGTGCTGATCTGGGAAGCCTCCCCGTCACCGCAGGCCTCTGGCTTCAGCAGGGCCTCAGCAGCTCAGACGCTGCTCTGCCAACAAGGGTGAGGGTTTGGGGGGATGCCAGGGAGGCGGGTTTGCCTTCACTTCAAACAGCGGGAAAATACATTCTTATTTGGAAGTATATTGAAAAGACAGCTCATATACCAAAGTTTCTAGAAAAGAGGGGGTGATTTTATAAGAAGAGAGGACAGGGTGCCAGGCTCATCCATGGGGCATCGGGGAGCTGGTCAGTCTCGGCCCACTGTGCACCAGGCAGCTAATGAGGGGGGTGGGAGAGAGAGACACATTAAGCAGAGAAGACTGTAGGGAATGGGCAGCCCCTTCTCTGTGTCCCATGGGGGCTGCAGCGAGGGCAGCGCAGGCTTCCCCTCTCCTGCACCCTTGGACTACAGCTGCCCAGGGCAGGAGCGCACCACCTGCAGCCACATCCCCTCATTCATCTGCTGCCAACTCTGGGTGCCAGGCTGGCGCTGGCCTGCACGTGGCAGAGGGGGTGGCACAAAAGCAAGGCTTGGGACCCTTTTGTGGGGTGTGAGGTGCTTGCTGCTTGTCCTGCTGGCGAATCACGTTTCTGGTGAATCGTGTGATGTCAGTTGGGCTGTGGGTGGGGGTACCACTGTAGGCCTGCCCTGGGGGACATTTTCTCAGCCTCTGGCACAGGCCAACCTCCCCAGTGACTCCGCCTTGTTCTTGTCTGTGGCCCTGTCCTTCCATTTTGCGGCTACTCTGATGTTCTTGCCCTTGGTCTCCCCACCTCTATACACCTGGCATCAAAACTAGGTGCCACTTGTGGAATATAACGTCTGGCAGCTAAGGGAGCAGAATAAAGAGTCATGGGAAGATGCGGGTCTTGCTCTTCCTTTGAATCTGCCATCTGTCTGGAGAGGGCTACTACTCCTGGGGGAACCAAGGACTGGTGGCATCCCCCATCGCCATTCCAGGCCCTCCTCCCCCGCTCCTCCCTCTACCTGGCACCGAGATCCTGGAGAGGGCCTCAGGCTGGCTCAGCGTGTCCACCTTGACGTGCCGGAACGCCTTGCACACGGGGCTCTGCAGGTGCCTACAACCCAAGAGGATGCTGGTGAGCCCTTGAGGCCCCTGGGTGGTTAGGAAAGGCTTTGGGCAGGGGCTCGGGCTGTGGTGTAATTCTAATCCTGGCTCTGCCTGGGACAAGGGCTTAAACACCAGTCAGCCAATCTTGGGGCTCAGAGCCATAATGTAAAGGTAAGAAGGGGCCCCTGGAGAGTGAGTGGCAGGTTTGGGGAAAGGAACAGCCTGTTTCTTGCCTCCCAGTGAGTATACTTAATAACTTACTCCTGGATTACAATCCCTTGGGGCAGCAGTTTTCAAACAGTAGTGGCCTTGGCCTCAGAGCCCAGGGCCGGGAACCTGCATGCAGAGCCCAGCTGAGTGGGACGAGGTGGGTCACACTCCGTGTCGAAATGCTGCCTCCCACTGGCTGAAGGGCACGCATTAGCCAATGAAGCCAACATTCTGGTGGTGGATGTGGCTGGAACCTGTGCTCATTATTGTCTTCCCCCTACCACCCCTGGCAGGATATCCAGGACAAGGAAAGGTGCTGGGTGGCCAGGGCAGCCCCACCTTGCATCACCTAACCAGCTGCTGCGGGCCGGTGCCAGAGGACACGGCTGTGCTTACCTCTTCCATTCCTCCTCCGTCTCCCAGAACTCGTAGACCACGAAGGTGAAGCCATCCGACAGCCTCATGGCGGCGATGCTACAAGCGGGGAGGGGAGGCCAGAGTCAGTGGACTAGTGTGGGCCATCCATGGGCCTGTCCCCCCTGGAACCGCGCTCCCTGCCCTTAAATGAACCTAGCGTCCTCACCAGTCTACAGGATACTGTAAGACCCTAGTAAATGCAAGCCTGGCAGAAGCTGGGGCAGCCAGCTTGTCACCTCCCCAAGGCCACGCTCCATAATGCTGCTGCTTTTCTGATCAGAACGAGCCAGAGTCTGTGGGACCAGCCATCTAGTTGGATCTGTTCAGCACCCACCACCCAGAGTAAGACCTGAGCCCAGCTAGGGGCCAATACGTGTTTGTCGAATGAATTAGAATGAAATGTCATCTTCAAGGCTTGATATTCATTTCCTCCTGCCACGTTCTCCTTCATAATCTTTGCCTCATTTAACCCTGAAAACAATCCTGTGAGAATTAGCACAACGGAGGCTGAGGGAGGGCCCTGTCCTGGGTCAGTCGTGCAGGTCAGACACCAGGTCACTCCTGCATTACCTGTGTGACAGTGGCAGGCCACTCATTTTAAATAGGACGGGTGCTACCTGGCTCGGGCATGCTTCCAAGAACGTGGCAGACCTCCAAGATTGCATGGTCTCTAACACTGCCCCGTCTGGACTCTTGCCTGCTCTCCTTGCCACTTTTTTTTACACGCTCAGCAGAAGAGAATCCGTGAATGTTCTCGAGGAGAATTCTGTCATGGGTAGCGTCTGCTGTATAATTACAGGCAATTCTAGGTTTTGCCACTCAGGAAAGAAGCCAGGAAACAAGGCCGCTAGTAGTACCATTAGTTCATTATGCCCCAGCTAAAATTACACGTGGAGCTAGCTACAGGCTCGTAATTCGATGAGAGGATTGGGGATGTGTGCCACCCACTAATCAGATAGAACCATGGCCCTTCGCCAGATTCAGAAGGCGCTGTGTATGGGGCTTTTCTCTCTATGACAGACAAAGGTCATCAGAGCAATTTGGTGCATCTAAGGTTGGTTACTGCAGCGAGATGAAAGCAATCATGGTGATTGCATTTGCTCAGCTGACGATGTGATGAACTGATTGTTTTTTTGCGGGGGGTGCCTCTGCACGGGCACCAGGCAGGGTTGCAATCAAGCAGGCTTGCGGTATAGGGAGGACACAGAGTGTGGAGCCCTACTGTGTGCTGCCTGTGGACAGAGGAGAGGCAGCTGGGCCCTCACGGCTGTACCCCACCCAATCATGGTGATTGCATTTGCTCAGCTGACGATGTGATGAACTGATTGTTTTTTTGCGGGGGGTGCCTCTGCACGGGCACCAGGCAGGGTTGCAATCAAGCAGGCTTGCGGTATAGGGAGGACACAGAGTGTGGAGCCTTACTGTGTGCTGCCTGTGGACAGAGGAGGGGCAGCTGGGCCCTCACGGCTGTACCCCACCCACCCAGCCCCCTTTGACCTGCCTCACTCCCCTGCCGTGAGCACACTGCTTCTGTGGCTTTCGGTGCCATCTGCACGCCTACCACTCCCAGGATCTCCATGCTCCTACAATGGCATCTCAAATTCAACGTGGCCCAAACGGCCTGAGTGACTCCCCCACACCAGCACGCCGGACTTTCCCAACTCCTCTAGCTCAGTACACGGCACCAGCCTCTCTCAAGTTTCTGAAGCCAGAGAATCTCAGATTCTGCCTTGCCTCCTCTTTCCACACCCCCTGCTCCCAGCCATTGGCAGGTCCGATCAACCGTACTCCCAAACAGATCCCAGCTCTACCATTGTCACGCCAAGGCCAAGCCCCCTCCCTGGGTGACCTCTCCCTGGCCACCCTGCTGCACCTTGCTCCCCACCCATCCCTTCTGCACACAAAGGAGACTGGACCATGTCTCACTCATGCATCTCCAGTATGAGCTACTGCTCCAAACGAGCTGGGCAGAGGGAGGTGGGTCCTGCCCGCCACCTCTGGCCCTCGCCTCCTTCGTCACTCTGTCCAGTTGCACCAGCAGCTCCCTTTTTCTCAAACATGGCACTCTCGCCACCCTCGAGGCCTTGGCATCAGCTGATCCCTGCCCAGACTGCCCTTCCGCAGATTCTGCGGTCCGGACACTCAGCACTCGGGCCTCAGTGCATGGGCAGAGGGAGGTGGGTCCTGCCCGCCACCTCTGGCCCTCGCCTCCTTCGTCACTCTGTCCAGTTGCACCAGCAGCTCCCTTTTTCTCAAACATGGCACTCTCGCCACCCTCGAGGCCTTGGCATCAGCTGATCCCTGCCCAGACTGCCCTTCCGCAGATTCTGTGGTCCGGACACTCAGCACTCGGGCCTCACGCGGCCCCTCCCCAAAGCCCGTCTCTTGCAGGACACTTCTTCCTGGCCTCACAGCACCCGTCACCATTCAGAATCATTCTGCCTGTCCCTCTCCCACCACCTAGAATAAATGTTCAGGAAGAGCAGCCACTCGATTCATGGCTGTATCCCCAGGGCCTGGCCCCGAGGAGGCCCCCCCAAAAGCAGGGTAAAGGCACACATGCTCTCAAGGGGGTAAAAGCAAACTGGACAGGGAGAGAATTGAGGCAGAGAATGTCGGAGACGACAGTTACTGTCCTGGGCATGGATGAGTGGGCCTGAGACAGGGAGGGGAGAGGGTCTGGAGGCTCGTGCCATCAGCCCTCTGGGACCACTCCCCACAAGTGCAAGGGCTGTTGTCTTTTGCCGCTCACTCAGATGTGGCCATGGCCACCTGGCTCGGCTCTGCCAAGGAGCAATGCAGGGTGAGGCCGCTGAGGGGCAGCCACACAGTAGGAGTAGCAGCTGACACCGAGCAAACACTGACTGTGCGCCAGGCACTGGTTTAAGCCCTTCACATCTATTATTCCATCGACGCCTCCAAAGACCCCAGGGAATGGGTCCAAGCAGTGGCCCTGCTCTCCAGCTGAGTAAGCTGAGGTCCGAGACGTGAAGTCACTCACCACATCTGCGCAGTGGAGAAGAGCCTGAGCTGGGACTTGAACCCCACTCTCAACAGCCACCTTGCTGTGTGGCTCCCTGGGGTATGGGTTGTCCTCAGGGGTGAGGCTGGTCCTGCCCAGTCCTCTACCCCCAGGCAGAGCTCTCTGCCACCACCCTGCCCAGCCCTGAGGCTTACTCACTGGAAGCAGTTCGGGGCTCCCGCGGTACCCCGCAGGTACTGTCGCAAGGAGTCCAGGAACTCGCTCAGCTGCTCAGGGCACACGGCCATCTCCTGCCGGACCAGCTGCAGGTACTGTGGGGGCCACAGGGTGAGCGAGCATGGGTGCCTGCGGGCCTGGCAACCAGCCGCCCCTCGGGGTCCCTGACGCGCCCCCTCCCCGGCAGGACCTTTCAACCCCAGGGGCACAGTCCAAGACCCAGCCTCCCCAGACATCCCTTCAGAGAGGACAGGACAATTTGGTCAAAATAAAACCAAAAAAATCCAAAATGCACATTTTTCAGTTTTACAGATGAAAACTGGCTAAAAAAGAACTAGAAGTTAGAATATCAAATGCAGGAAGTAGTCCCACAAATGCTGAAACACAGACAGGGGAGTTTGAGAAGCCTCTCTGGATGTCCGGAGCTGCCTGCAAGGCATCCAGGTCGGACACCGCGAAACAGTGACCAGCAAAATTTGTTTCTGATTGAATTAGTGTCAGACATCATCACCCTTTGTGCCAAGTCAAAGTTTTTGATCACAGCCCTGGTGTCTTGAAGAATATCCCTAGAAGGAGTGGCTGACCAGTGCTGGGACTGCATCTCTTCATAGCGGTCCCTGGGGACAGGGCCATCAAGCCACCTGCATCTTGAGTCCTGGCTCAAGCAGGGATGAGGCCACAGGAGAAGAAGAGAGAGGCCTTGGGAGAGGGGGCCCTCACCATGTTGGTGCCTTCTTCGTCTGAGAGGCGCTGCTGCAGATCAAACCAGAGGGTCTGAAACAGCAAAGCACAAAGTGATGCTGGGGACGAAGGCCACCTCTGTCAGGGAGGCGTCCAGGGCCACCACAGAGCTCGAGCTTCTCCACCCCAAGGTCCCAGGGTCTCTGGAGTCCTCCGGGCTAGTGGGAGCTCCCAGGGGCCAGGCCTCGCTGGACAGGACTCAGTCTACCCTCCATGCACAGTGCTGGCTCAGAGGGGACCCAGGAAGCCAGGCTGGGAGACCAACCATAGGAAGCGGCAGCGATCCCTTCTGGCCCTGCCATCTGGGAGCACTGGGAGCCACAGAGGCCAAGCAAACCTACTGCAGAAGGACACGAAGGAGGCTCCAACTTTGCTAGGGGGTGGGATTCTTGGGAGAGGCAGTAACGGGGACTCAGGAATCCTGAATCTGGGATGCTGGTTTTTGCCACAACTGCTGGCAACAGCCCTGAGATTCCCCATCAATTTACAAATCACCCCCAATTTCAAGCCTAGATGCCCCCTGAATCGAATGGTCTGAATGAGGGGTGGTCTGTTCTCACTGGCCTTCCATGCACCCTTGGCTCAATGCTTTATAAATATATCCAACTTTTCAGAAACCTGAGGTAGGTGCTACCCCACTGGAAGTTCCAGAGAGCGGGAACCCTGTGCTGCTCACCACCTTATGCTGGTGCCCTGAAAGCGAACCAGAATCTCACAGATGCTCGGTGGCCACTATTTCACAGGAGAGAACCCTGGGCTTCAAAGGCCACGAAAGTTGGTTAAGTGCTGAGCCTCTCGCCTCCCGTCACACAGAATCACGATTCTCCTTCCTTTAACTTGGGCACCTCCCTGTCCACCGCCCGAGGACAGCCTGTGTCTTTGGTGAGGTCTTTCCTCCTTATGAGCGTATTGGCTGGTTTTTAAGGAAAACAGCAGCAGGTGTGTAGGCCTGTGATCAGTGCTGTCAGCATCTTGAAATTCTTAATAATGTTTGGACAAGAGGCCCTGCACGCTCATTTTGCGCTGGACCCTACTCAGCTGGTCCTAGAGCGGGTTCTGACTTTTCCGGGGGGCGCACTGTGTAAACAAGCTTTGTAGGTAGCCAAGGTGTGCCTGCCAGAGGGAAGACTATTCCACTGTTTTACAACAGTGTAGGCGTAGGTGAGCTCCGAGAGGGCAGGGGCTGCGACTGGTTCCCTTGGCTTCTCCAGGCCAGCAGGGCCACCTGGGGATGAGGATGGCAGAGGCACGGTGGCACCCGCACCTGCCCTTCCCTCCCCCAGCCTAGCCTCCCCAGGCTCCATCCTCCAGGCCCAGGAATGGCTCAGGTTGGCCCAGAGGGCGGGTCCTGGTTGCACCCTGGGCCAATCAGGGGCCGGTGAGGTGGGCCCCGCCCTGTCTCCAGGACGCCTAGGTGCTCCCTGGTTTCCAGCCAGCCGGTTGTTAAGGCGACTGAGGCACTAAAAATAAACTTCAAAGAGCCTCCCTCTGGAGGCGCCTGTGTAGTTGTTATGACAACCAGGCCATAGGGTCTCCGGGAGCTGATCCCACCCAGCAGCCAGCTCTAAATGGGGGAAGGGTGGGGCGGGATCCCACCTTGGCCTCAGCCCTGCAGGTGGGATTGCTGCTGCCTCCTACTCCACTCCAAAGTTCTGCCTTGATCTCCCCCTGCCCCCACGAAGCCCTGAGAACTAACCTCAAACCCATCAAAGTACTTTTTTTTGTTGTCTTTTTTACAAAAGATGTAAGAAATTCAGGGCTCTGAGCTACCTGCTATCTTGGTTTACTTAGGTATATGGATATGATGTGTGTATCTGCGTAGGTCTGGGCACCAGAATGCTATCTTGGTTTACTTAGGTATATGGATATGATGATGTGTGTATCTGCGTAGGTCTGGGCACCAGAGTGTTTAATAATTGCTAACATTGCTAGTGTTAGATGCTAACTACACGGCAGGCTCTGTGCTAAGCCATTAAGGCATCATTTTATTTACTTCTCATAACAACCCTATGAGGGGTACTATTTTGATTATTTTCTCTAGCGTTAGAGGAGGAATCTGAGGCTCAGAGAGGGTAAGTCACTGGAGCGAGGTCACACAGCTGTTAAGTGGATTAGCCAGGATGGGCCAGTCTGATACCTGAGCCCATGGGTAAACTTTAAGGCAACCTGTTCCCTTTCTTCCAAGAAATGGTCATGGTTATGGGCTGAACTGTTACGTGTCTTCCCCAAATCAAAAGTTCAATTCCCAGTACTGCAGAATGTGGCTATATTTGGAGATAGGGCCTTTGAAGAGGTATTTGAGTTAAAATGAGGTGACATAGGCAGGCCCTGATCCAATATGACAGGTGTCCTTCTAAGAGGAGATTAGAACAGAGACACACACAGAGGGACCACCAAGTGAGGACACAGGGAGGAGGCAGCCTACAAGCCAAGGACAGGGTTCTCAGAAGAAAGCAGCGCAGCCCACGTCCTGATCTCAGACTCCTAGCCTTGAGCTGTGAGAGAATAAATGCCTGTTCTTCAAGCCCCCAGCCTGTGACACGTGGGGATGGCAGCCCTGGGAAACTGATATAGCCATATTGTGAGTACCTACTGAGTCATGGAACATTCTCTGCAAACATGATTCTGTAAAGGCTGGGTCGTTTTCTCTTACCTGTGGATATGCCAGGTTGTATTTAAAAGACTGCATGCCGCTGGTCACTCAGGTTGTTATTGGTCTTTCCTGGGACGTCACTAACCTTCTTCACCACCATGCTGCGTCCGGGCTCCACCTGCCCAGGCTACCTTAAAGCCTCCTTGAAGCTCTGTGCCCTTGCCATCCATGACCCTGCTGGCTACTATTTACTCCTTGAGATGCCCCTCCTGGCTGCCCACTCACCCCTCTGTGGTTCCTTCTTCCCCCAGGCACCTCTCCTTGGGCCTGTACAATGGTCATAGTTTCGGGGTCTATTTCCTGTTCTCCACTTCCACCATCCACTGGGCGATGCCTTTCCAAGGCTTCCTGACTTCCGCCTCAAACTCCGGGCCTAACTCTGCCCTCCCTGGGGGCTGAGGAGAGTGGAGGGACAGAGGTGGGGGCTCAAACCTTACCTTGTTTTCCAGCCGTCCTATTAGCTCTGCCAGACGACTGACCTGCGCTTCCAGGCCCTCCTTCCTGGAGTCTGAGGTGAGTGAGAAAGAGGGACAGAGATGCTCATGGTGGCCAGGGCCAAGCCTCCTCAGGGGCCAAGACCTGCCCCACCGTCCTCCTAGTTCCAGTCCCCTTGGAGGCCCAGGCCCCATCTGGGCCACTGTCAGAATTCCTCTGGGATCCCCACCCTGTGACCCCCAACCCGGCCACCACGTACTCTCACCAGAAGGCAGGCTCTTCTCCTGTTCCGTGGCCATGAGCTTGTGGTTGGGGACGTAGGAGGGAGTGGGGCTTCCATACCACGTCTCCACCACACCATGGCCAGGTGTGCTGTGGTTCTGTCTGCAGTGTGGGTGGGGGAAACACACAAACTATGAGGGGGAAGCTGTAGGGCCCTGATCACCGTTACAGCTTTAAAACCTTAAACACTCACTGTGGGATGAAATGTGCCGCTTACCCTGTGGCACCCATCCCTGTGGACTAGGCCATGTGGCCTCTTTTTCAGAGGAGGAAACGAGGCCCACAGACAGGTGAGGTGGCCAAGGCTGTGCAGCTAGCAGGGCCACCACGTTGGGATGTGAACCCAGCCCCATTCTAGGACTCCACAGCCCCAGGCCCTGTTCCCCAGAGGTTCAATTCCAGGCCCCTCACCCCACTCCCTAAGGCTCACAGCTTCCACTACTCCTCCCTGCCTGCCTCACTAGGAGCCAATTTGGTGCCCGGTACCCTTTGGGGTGGGGGTGGGGGACCTTGGTTTGTACCTTCTCTGAAAAATGGAGCTAAGATACAGTTAAGAGTAGGCATATAACAGGACCGTGAAATCTGTGATCCTGACCTCAGCCAGCCCTAGAGAGAGGGGCCAGGCCCCGTCTCCAGTCCTCATACCCCCGACTGACGCACACTGTCATGCCCACACGTGCCCAGCGTCCTGACGGGCACTCACGGCTCACCAAGCACTGTGCCTGGCACAACAGGCGGGACCCAACCAATGCTCGGTGAATGTCTGAACAGCCGCGTGCAGAGACGCTGGGAAACTCCGCACAGGCATAAAACATGTGCCAACATGTGCGTCCACACACAACACATGCACACTCCCACATGCACGGCCCCCAGACCTCCGCCTTTGGGCAGCATTGCCCTAGTGTGTTCTAGAATTTGTGAACCTGACAGCTCGTAAGCCTCTCCCCTGTGCAAAAGGGCAAACTGACTCCCCCGCAGTGCTGGAAAGGCTGGCGGAGTCTTTGAGGTGTCAATCCTGGAGGCTCTACACATCAGCAGCAAATTGGATGTGGCCCTCAGCAGGTGGCACATTCTCAGGACTGGGAAACAGGATGGCATAAGGGGACTCGCAGCCGGGAGCCAAAATAGGTGAGATTTGGGGTGGTTTGAGGTGGGAGTACAGGTGGAACAGACTTGTCTCCCCACCACCATGTGCTACCCCTGCCACCAGCGTCCCAAAGTAAGGTCCCAACGTGGGGGCTGGCAGGTGTAATGGCTGACACGTGATGGAACTGGCAAAGTGCCGGAAATCAGCTATGAGAATCATGCAGCAGTCTTATCTGTTCTATGGCAGGATAAAAACAGCAACTTTTTAATCAAGATAGTGACAGAAAAGGAAGGAAATCTCAGCGTCAACTTCCAGAGCTATGGCTGTTAATTTTGAGGACCCTCAGAATCACAACACTGGGCATGGATGCAAAGCTCTGGGCTCAGCTCCCAGGGATCCTAATCCAGCAAACACAGCCTGGGGCCCAGAGATCTGCATTTCCCAGGTGATTTGGCTGCAGGTGTTCAGAACGAACCGTTTTGGGAACAGTATCATTGAGCAGCTTTGCAATCACATCTGACTAAGACCAGCCCCTTGACAACTAAAATACACACTCAAAGCCTCACCCCACAGCAACCAATGCCCTGCCGTGCCAGGCCTCTGTCTGGGAAACCTGCGACCTCAAACACAAATTCAAGGCTCAGTAATGCTCAGGCCCAGACAGCGGGCTCTTGCTCCCATCTATCTGCATTTCTTTATTTCCCCTTTATGCCAGGCACATCAGCTGTTCTAGAAAGAACAGGCAAAGGAGAGTTTGTCTCAATTTGGGGCAGTAAATGAGAGGGCTCGTGATGCCCTCCAGAACTGGCACCAAACCGTTTTGGGAACAGTATCATTGAGCAGCTTTGCCCTCCAGAACTGGCACCGAGCCAGGAGGACTGCTCCCCTCTAGACACCAGGCTCACTGCGTCCCCCAGCAAAGTGGGGGGACTCCAGACACTTTTCCATGGCTCCAAGGACATGCAAACGAGGCCTTAAGTACTACTATATAACATGGTGAGAAAATGACTCTATTTCACTTCTGCTTCAATCGATCCTCCTGAGAAAGTCTGCTTTGGTGCTACTCTGTCTTCGATGCTTCTCTATGATCTCCCCTCCCCGTCCCTAACAAAGAGGGAGCAGGCCTCGGGATCCCACCTGGCCGTAGGCAACAACAGGTGCTTAGTTTTACAGTTATTTCATGTATGGTAAGGTAACCACATACAGTTTCCTAAATTTATTTTCAGTTTTCAAAAATGAGTCAAGTAATAGAATAGTTTTTGGTAAACAATAACATGGATCCCACCTGGCCGTAGGCAACAACAGGTGCTTATTTTTACAGTTACTCCATGTATGGTAACCACATACAGTTTCCTGAATTTATTTCCAGTTTTCAAAAATGAGTCAAGTAATAGAATAGTCTTTGGTAAACAGTAACACGAGAGGGGACGTGGGAAAACTGATTCGGAGGCAGTCGTACCTGTATGTGTGTGTGTGTGTTCCCACCTGGCCGTAGGCAACAACAGGTGCTTATTTTTACAGTTACTCCATGTATGGTAACCACATACAGTTTCCTGAATTTATTTCCAGTTTTCAAAAATGAGTCAAGTAATAGAATAGTCTTTGGTAAACAGTAACACGAGAGGGGACGTGGGAAAACTGATTCGGAGGCAGTCGTACCTGTATGTATGTACGTATGTATGCATTGTATGTGTGTAGTTCATGTACACGGTATTCTTCTAACCATGGATGATATCATTCAATCCTCACAATCACTGAGGTAGATAGGTAGATAATCATCCCCATTTTACAGTTCAGGAAATAGAGGTGCAAAAAAGTTGCAGCAGCTTGCTCAAGGTCACCCAGCTCTCAAGTACACAAATGTCCCGACCGAGCGGCAAGGTGGCACGTGCGGGTGTGTGGCATACCCCCAGTGACCATGCAAGGTCCCCTGGACACACCGGATCTGGCTGGTCTGCTCTTCAATGGCCTCCACTGCACTCTCCACGGAGCTCAGCAGCGACTGGATCTGGTTGGCTGTCTCCTTCAGGAGAAAGCGGGTCACGAACTGGTCCACATTGTTCCCGCTCTCGTATACCTGTGGAGGAAAGGGAAGGGGAACGAAGGGGAAAGGGGCTGGGGGGTGGAGCCTGGCAGAGTATAGATCTAGCCCAGAACTGGGGGGACAGACACCTGGAGTTGGTGTCTTTGCCTTGCAGTAGGAAGGGGGGACCCCATTCCACTGCCTTCTGCATCTTGGAGGCTATAAAGCTCCTGGATCAAGGTGGGGGCTGTGGACTCAGAGACCAAGGTTTGAATCTTGGCTTCAACACTTAAGTGATCTCTATGGCCATACCAGGAGTCACTGCCATATCTACCTTACAAGGTCATCGTGAGGATTAAATGACAAAATGCATATAAAATGCTCAGCACAGTGCCTGTCACATAGCAAATAATCAATAAACAGTGGTTGCTATGATAAAGATGAGAATGAATATGGTGGTCGTGACAGTGGTGATGATGGTGGTGGTGAAGATGGTGATGACAGCGGTGATGGTACTTATAGTGATGATATGATGGTGGTAATGAAGTGCTGAAGATGGCAGTGATGATGGTGACGACGGTGATGATGGTGGTGGTGAAGATGATGGTGAAGATGGTGGTGAAGATGATGGTGAAGAAGATGGTGGTGGTGATATGATGGTGGTGATGACAGTGATGAGTGGTGTTGTTCCTGATGTTGTTGGTGACAGGGATGAAGTATGAGGGAAGAAAAATTCACAACCTCCTCTGCTCCCTTCCTCTTCCAAGGAGGATTCTTTGGACCCCTGGGCCTTCATGCTGCTACTCAGAGAAATGACAGACAACAATCAAAAGCAGCCAGAACTTAAACTGGCTCCCCAAGGAAAGTGCCTGAGACTCAGTCCTCAGAGGAAGGGGCGAGAGGGGAATCTAGGGGAAAACTGAGGAAGAGACTTAGAGGGCACAAGGAGAGGACAGATGAAGAGGGTTTTCTACAAGTTTTGCTCTGTGATGGGAGACAGAGTGTTTCCTTTTGTCAAGAGACAGCAGCAAAGACATTTCTTAGGGTTTCTGGATCCTTGAGTTTGTTTTGGCTGCAAAAGACTTTATAGTGGAAGGCAGAAGCCTGGTTTAGCCAGGTTGCTCAAGGATGCTAACAACCAAAATGACACTGTGTTGGGAGATGCTGGTCCCACACACCCTGTGCTGCTATCCTGGCCTCTTCCTCTAAGACTTGATCTTGCAGAGCCACCTGCCCTAGGGAATCTTGGAATTCTGCCCAGTCTCTGGCAAGGCAAGGGAAAACAGAGCTCTCAAGGAAAGCATATTCAACCATCCATCATGCTGACTAAGAATTAATTAGCAATAATTGCGCAATTGGAAACATGGCTAGAGACAGACTGAGAAACAGAGGCAGAAGTGGGGAGCAGGGGAAGAGGAATAGGGTGGGGAGAGGCCAAAAGGAGAGGCACGCACAGATGGGGTGACGTGGAGGTGGACATTCTGTGCCCACCACCAGACCAGGCCTGCTGGAGAGTAGCCCTGACACAGAATGAATTAGTGGCAAAAAGTATGTGAGTTTCTGGTAGCCTAATGCATTGTAATTGTCGATTATCCTTCCTAGCAGACAACTGAACTCACGTACAATCCAGTGATCAAAGGGCTCTGGACAAACAAATGGCCAAAAACAAACAAGAAGACATAACATGGTAAAAAAAAATTTAAACACGAAGAGAAAGGCTGCTAGAAGCAGTTATGCAGAAAATTGAGCTGAAGTAAGTATGTTAAAAGTACCCAGATCAGTGACTGGGGATGTATGTCTGGTCAGGGATCAATAGTGTAACTGGTTAGTTGAATTCCAAAAAGATAAGTTAGTTTCAAAGGAGTGAAAATGCAGCTTTTACAGATTTCTTCTCCGCCACAATCGATGCCTCAGCTGAGAGGCCAGCTCCACAGATTCCAGAGGAAAAAGATCAGATCTAGGAATTTTGCATTGTGTGGACAAATTACTTGTTTGCAGAATAATAGGGAGATATTCAGAAATCTTCGAATCTATGAAATTTTACCAGATGAGCACCTTTACTGCAAAGAATGCCTAGGAATTTCTCCCAAATCACCTAGGGTTGAGTCAGAGAGAATTCTTGAATAGGGAAGTTGTGAAGTAATGGTGATCATCCAGATTAAGCATTAAGGTTACAGGAGTCAAGAATTAAAAATATTAATCACTAACCATTAAATTTCAATTACACTGGATGAAGTCAATAAAGAGTGTGAGAGTATGGGAAAAATAGCCAAAAATCTAAAAATTCCTATAATTCCCTCCACCCCACCCCACCCCCCCAAAAAAAGGGAGGGGGAGAAATAGGAAGTGTTTTTATTAGCTAATCTGAAAATAGGATTATGAACATTAACAGTGTATGTTTTAGAAGTCACTAGTGAAACGAAAACTAGAATGTTTACCTTTTAAATCATAATCAATGCTGTAAGCAAAAGAAACCATCAGAAGATAAAATGTCAAAGAGACAAAGAAGCATAAAAATGTGAAAAGCACAAATAATGACAAAGGTCAAACCTGATAGATCATAACAATAAAGAAAAGCAGCCTAAATTCCCCCATGTAAAGACACCGACCTAGATTTGATTAAATGAGATCCAGGTAGATGCCCATCGAAGCCAAAGCAGCACCAAAGGACTTACAAAGTATGCAAAGATTCTGCAACCAAATTTGATCGAATGAACAAGATAAGTTGCAATATCACTATCAAGGTAGACTATCAATGAGAAAGTATTACACAAGAAGGATAAGAATATAATGACAAAAGGCATGATGTATAACAAGGACAGAACATTATTAAATCTTCGTGCCGTGGGAGAGGATGTTGCTAAACATGACTATGGGGGTTCAGATGGCTACAGCCACTTTAGAAAGCAATTTTGCCTTATAACAAGAGCCTTACACGGCTCATACTCTTTGACCCAGTAATTCTCCACTTTTGACAATCTATCCTTAAGAAATAATGCAAAATGTGGACAAATATTTATGTCCTGACATTATTCATAATAGCAAAAACCTGGAAATAATCTAATATGACCAACAACAGAGGAATGGTAAGTAAATTTAAATAAAAATATCTGAACAGTTTTAAGAACATGGGAAAAGTGTTTCTTGAAATCTTAGTGGTTCAGGCAAACTTTTGTACACAGGACGATACTAAATATTTTAAAGAAATACAGATGGAAAGAAAGGTAATAAACTAAAATGTTAATATTTAGGGATAGTGGGAATTAGAAGTGATTTCAAATTTTTCTTTATACTTTTCTCTACTTCCTAAATATTGCATATTGAATATGTACTGTTTATATAATAAAAATATTCTATAGGTAGCAAACAGGGCTAAAACTATGGAAAGAAAAAAAACATAAAGATGTAAAGGTTAAATGACAAAACAATTTAGTGTGAGAAATTAGCTCATCATTGTCTCAAAGGACAGTGGGCACCAGGACGTAATAATAAATAGGGATGCAAAAGGCATTGCCAGGAAAAAAACATGAAAATCTTTAAAATGGGCAAAAATAATCACTGGGTTTCTTGTCTAGTATACCTTTCTGGTTTATATAGGTCTTTCCTTGCGTTGGACCTACTTTTAAAACTCTAAGATAGAAAAATAAATGATAATGCAAATAATCCTCATCCAGAGAAATGCATATGAATTTTCCCTGGCGGAATGCAACTGACTGCTGCCCTGTGGACAGTGACCAATTTTGCATTTACTCACAAATTCATTTCAGGATTCCTGGTTGCCTATATACATGGCGTGTGTTCCTTAAAGTTTCCTTTGAGGCGGTTGTAACATCTTACTGTTCTCACATTAATGAATTAGTTAAATAAGATCTTTGCTGTGTGTGCATTTTGTATTTTTATACATTTTATATAAAAGACACGACTTTACCTTTTTACAAAGTTGTAACAGCACAGAGTCCCTAACAAAGAAAGGATAGCTATTTTCAAATTTTACTTTCTGAAAGTATGATCCATATCTTCTCAAGCATCCATGAGATAATTGTAAAACCAAATTAAATAATATGTAATGGAGAAATCACAACACATTAAAAAAACAGTTGAAACCTTATCGGTCATTTGGTTTCATCTGAACACCATGAAATGAGAAATGAATGACGACATAGGCTATTAGAGAATACTGTGAGAGAAAATACTGCGTATTAAAATCTATGACTGCAGTGAAAATAACCAAAAGTAAAACTTCAAACCTGATTATCAAAAAATTTAAGCATTCTATTTAACATGTGAAAAAGAAGATCAACAACCACAAACCTAAGGAACTAGGAGAGAGACAATAATAATGGTAAAAACTATAAATACAATAGAAAATGTATCATGAAATTTAAATGTGTAAAGCTCTGGTTATTAGAAACAACTAATTAAAACAGGCAAAACTGCCAAATATACGTTTTTAAAATGTAGCGAAATAGGACGAAAACCAAAACAAGAATTGAGCTATAACAGATGTTTTATTGAACTTAATCTATATTCAGTGCCTGTTTTGTGTTAATATTTTAGATTTTTTAAAAAAGCATAACATATTATGCATAATGAATCATAAAACTGATCATGGCTATTATAGTTTTGTTTTAAACTATACCAAAATGGACAAAGTAAAAAACTTAACTAAAACTAGGACTGACCTTAAAATAACTATCAAAAATAATCCCAGCCCGTTTAGTACCTCAACCCAAGCCTTATAAATTCTTTCTATTTTTGAATAGAAAAATAATTCTGTTAGAAAAACTGATTCACACACAGAAAATATTCAAAACCACCTACAATTAATTCCCACACTAACATCAATTCTCAATTCCCGATTAAGACAGAGATAAAATGCTCAGCTAGTGACAGGATTCAGCAATGTGATAAAAGAATAATGCACCAATTAGGGTTTATCGCAGGAAGCTAAGGATTGTTCAATCGAAGAGAATCTAATAATAGAATCCACCCCATCAATAGCTTATGAAAAAAATCATATGATCATTTAAAAAGGACCAAAAAGGCATGTGAAAAAATTCACTACCACCTCCGAAGACAAATTTAATAAAGGGAATGCAAAAATAATTTTTTTAACAGGCTGAAGAGGATTCTAAAATAAGAGCTGGTATTAATATTATAATTATTGGAGAAATACTAGAGGGATACACTTGAAAATCAGGAGCAAAACAAGGATGCCTGACTTAGAATCACTGGAATGTTTAGGGTTTGGGGGAAATGAACAGGACACAACAAAGAAATAGGAAGAACAGACACCAGAAATGAAGACAATAACTACAGCTGTTGCTATGACTGTATGTCAACAAAAGCAACTGAGTCAACTAATATCAATGGATGCAAGAGATGCATTTGAAATAATCAATGAGCTGCATTTCTACAAACAAAAATTGGTTCGAAGATATGCAAGACAAAGAAATGCCAGCGACAAGCTACCATCACCACCACCACCACCACTAAAAATGCACCAAAGGCCACACTCAACATCACATATGCGTAATTTCTGAGAGCAAGATTTCCAAAACTAATCCAAGTTGTAGGGGTAGACGTTAAAATCCTTTCCCAGATGGAGAATGAGGTCACATCTCTGAATAGTTATAACCAAAGACCAAGGAACAACTACAGATGCTGTCAACGGCTCGTGACACATGGCTGAGACGTGGCCCCATTCAAAGATGAGAAAACTGAGGCTGACGGAGGTGGTTTCAATAGCGAGGAGTCCCATTCGCGCCTCCCACAGCCTGCTAGATGCAGAGCTGGGGCCGACACACTCGTCTGGGTGACTCGGAGTCTGGAGTCTGGGGTGTTTCCATGCTCCATTCTAATCTACCATCTGCTTCGACATTTTCAAATATTAAATAGTCTACAAGAATGAACAATGAAAGGGAGCCGGATTTACATGTTATTAAAACAGACTTTAAAACACCAAGACTCAAAACAGCATGACGCTGGGACAGAAATGAGAATGTGGGCAGTGGAAGCTCAGGGTTAGGCCTGGCCATTTCTGGATATGAGAAGAAAGAGGCTCCTAATATACCACAGAGGAGTAACTAGCATTTGAAAAAACATACAGCATTGGTCTTACCTATGCCTGGGCATACAACAGGAGCTTAGTTTTTAGCATTATAAAAACTAGTGGTCATGCTTTGCTCTGTGCCAGGTTGTGCTAAGCGCTTTATAGACCTTACTTCATTCAATCCTCATAAGAACCCTATAAGATGAAGGCTCCCATTCTACAGATGGAGAAATTGAGGCTCAAAAAGGGAAGTGATTGGTTTGGGGTCCTTCCGCCAGGTCTGGCTGACTTTATCAGTTAGGCTCCTTGGCCTCACCCAGCAGCAGACGGGGCTGGCCTTTTCTGGTCGCTCAAGGTCGCTGGTAGTCTGCAAGCTCTTGAGTGTCTATGTGTCCCTCACAGCATGATCCACTCCCAGCTTCCTCCCTGTGTGCCTTGGTCAGTGTTCTGAAGTAGCTGCCCTTACTACTGGCCGACTGACACTCCACTCACCCCTGAGCAGGCCTAGAGTCCCATGCTGTGCTCCATACTTCCTGGCAGGTCCCTGACTCCATTTCCCATCTCGTTTCAGCCAGTTGTATAGCTATGACTCTGCAGGATTTACCCTTCTGAGCCTCTGTTTCCATATCTATGTGATGGGGGAAGTGAGAGTAGCCACGCACAGGGTTGCCGTGAGGATTAAACTGAACGTTTAATCCTGGCCATCATATGTTCTCAGAAAACTTACTGTGCCTCTTCTCTGTGGATGCAGAGAAGGAACACACCCCACCTGGCCCCTCTGGAAACGGCCGGCTCAGTGCGGGTACAGACTCAGAGGTGGGAAACAAGCCCATCCAAGCTACAGTGAAGATGGCATAATGATATCCAACCCACGACCTGGCTCCATCTCCTTGCCTTCCATCCACCTCCAGGCCATAAATGCAAACAAGGAAGTGACAGGACTGTGGGCAAAGACTCTGGAGCCACATTGGAGGCCTCCCTGCAGGACACACATGAGGGCGGGGCGGTCCCTGCACCTGGCCCCTCCCAACATTCCTGATGGTTCCAATGCCCAGCACACAGCTCCCTGCCTGGACGTGCGTCCTCATTCAAGACCATCTGACTCCTCAGTCAAGGTCAGATGTGTGAGTCCGGCCCCTCCCTCCCGTTCCCATCTTGTAACCCTGTTGTAGAAGGGCATGAGATCATCAGGTATGACGTTTGCCCAAAGATCCCAGAGGGCTTGGGATGCCTGCTGTTCCCTTTCCAGAACTCCATCCCAGGACCATGCCTGATGCTGGGAAAGGGTCTCACCGTCCAAACCAGACACCAGACACTGGATGGACAGGGCCATTCACAGAGCCACTCTACTCACTTCCCAGTTTACCTCAGCTCCCTCTAGGAGCCCCACGCAAAGCCCACCCCAGAGCCAGGCACATACAAACTTATCATCACGAATCCAGGCACCCTTGGGTAAGGATGCCTAGGAGAAAATCTGTAACCAAACCAGCACTCAGGCCTTGGACCCCATTTCCCCAGGGGCCACCTACGCCCACTGACCTTCTTAGTGTAGCCCATGGCCTTTAGGACAGAGTGATTCAAGGTCTCCAGGGAGGCCAAGACGTCCTCATAGTCCCCCATGTGGTCCACAAAGTAATCTGGGGGAGGGGGAAACAAACGTCAGGGGTCATAGGAGGATTCTGCCCCTGCCCCTGCCCTGCCCCTGGGCCCTCCCACCGTCCCACCTTGTGTCCTCGCTTGCCTCTCCCTAGTCCCATCTCCCACCATCACACCCCACTCTTGGTTCCCGGAGCTGGGCACCTACCACATAGCTCCTTGGTATCCACGTGGCTGCAGAGAGAACAAGGGAGAGGGGGACTCAGAAGCCAGGCTGTCCCGTCCCCCCGTCCCCCCGCAGCATGCACAGCCCCATGCAGCTGGTACAACACCTGCTGTGCTTCTGTCTTCGTGCTATGCTCTGGCACCACAACCCCACTTTACAGGTGAGATTGCAGCAGGTAAATGGCACTACCCCCTCTTAAGAATGAAGCGGGCATCCATGTCTGCACCTGTCTGACCCCATCACCACGCCACCCACTCTATTTCCTTGCCAAGTCTACCGACTGCATGAGCGGATGGGGCTAAGGCAGGGGCCTAGAAAGAAAGGGAAAAGGGATGAAGGCAAAGGCATGACTATTATAGGCTGAAACGAAACTCTCATGTGACACACTGCCTCTGGGCATTCCTATTTGCAGGGTTGTGGGACCCAGGCCTTGGGATAGCTCTCGTGTTCCCACCCTAGCCCCAGGGTCTGCATCCCCCATTCCTACGGCACAGATAAAGAAGCATCCTGCCCTTCCTCGGAGGAGGCTGTGCACGAGAATGCCAGCCATGCAAGTGAAGGTGCAGGTAGCAGCCTCAGAGCAGAGATGCAACAGTGCAGTGTGCCAGCGGGGACGCCAAGGGACCTGAGCGTCTGTGCACGTTCTGAAACCTTCCCTTTCTAGGACCCCGTTTCCTCACTGAGAGAGGAGGGGGCTGGCCTAGAATAGTGGGCTCCTCACAACCCGGGTTCAACGAGATGCTTCTGAGAAAAGGTTCCTGTGGCCAATTAAACCTGGGTTCAGAGGCTTTGCGAGCTCGGTCTTGGAGGTTCCCCTAATTTGCATCACATAGCAAAAGTTCTGACAAGTCCTGCAGGAAGGAAACCTGTTTAGTTGTGCTTAAACTAGCATTTCAGCAATCTCTCTGACCCGTGTGAATTGTTTTGAGCAGAAAGCCTACTCAGCATGCCCAGGAGCGCATGTTTACAGCTCCTACACTGCGGAATGTTGGAGAAAAGAATCCTAAAGGTTCTTAGAGTCTTGACCTTCTACAATAGTGAGTCTACCCTGCTCCCCACTCATATTCCCTCATGGTTAAACTCTCATACCAGCACCTCCATCTCCCCCCACCCAGCTGGCCCAACACAAAAGGCATCAGATGAGAATGAATAATCAATGGACACCTGCGACAGCCCTTTCAGAGCTCCCCAGGGCTGCAGGAACCTCTCTCTCAGAATCCTCCATCTGGCTCCAGATACAAAGCCCTTCACTGGAATTGGTGGCAGGAAGCCTTTTCTTTCAAGTGGACTTCCCCGGGACGAGACCTGTTCCACCAGGCCCCACCCTGGTGCCTAGCCCGTGCCTCCTAGGACACTCTCAGACCCAACCTCTGGTCCACACCACCACTGTGTTGGGCCCCTTGCTAATGCACCTGGTGGCAGCTCCTTGTCCAGGCCATCTCAGGCCTGTCTCAGGGGACCCCCATCTTATCAAATCTGCCCTAAGCAGCCCCCCAGGAACTCTGGTCCTCATCACTGGAGTGGACCTGAGGAAGGTGTGGGGTGGAGAAGGGGGCTCATCCTGCTTGGGGAACCCCAGGGAAAGGGAGGGGGTGGAGATAAGGTTGGGGCCAGAGTTTTGGGTTGATTCTGAGACGCAAGTTAGGGTTATGAGTAAGTTGGAGAAAAGGTTTAGTTAGGTACAGAGTTAGAAGTAGGGTTAAGGTTAAGTGGAGTCAGGATTAGTATTTGGTTCGTTTGGTTTAAGATGGGAGCCGGTGAGGATCAAGATGACAGAGTCAATGCTGGGACCGGGAATCCGCACACGGTACCAGGCCAGGACTGAGCTGGGCTAGCGGGGGAGTGACATCACCACCAACTTCTATTACCCCGCGTACATTCTGCAAAGCCCAGGCTCTGGCCCTGCTTAGTCACGTGTGCTCTGAAAAGACCAACTTGCCAATGCAATGTCCATCTGCCCACTCCCTAAGTCACCCCCGCCGGGGGGACCTCTGACTTGGATTAGCGAGTTGGGGGATTTCAGGGCCCCTGTCCCTCCAGAGGAGTGGACAGTGGAGGCTGGCCACTGGGGGAGCAGGAAGGTGCTTCCTCCCAGACCCAGTGGGCCCTGCTCCAGGACTCGGCTCACTTGGTGTTGTCAGAGTCGATCGTGTGGAAGAGATCCTCCAGTTCTTTCTCGTTGAGAACGCCATCTGCAAAGAAGAGCTGGAATTCCTCCAAGGACAACTTCCCATCGTCTGCAAGGAAGGGAGGAAGGAGGGAGAGCAGCTGGTGTCTGCGCAATAGGACGTGCCAAAATCCAGATGATTCCCAAACTAACAGATAAAGTCCGGTCCGCTAATCCCTGCCCGCCCAGCTAATTCCCAACCTAACGATAAACTCCGGTTCGCAGAAAATCACTGACTCATCCAGCAAATTCCCAAACCAAAAGACCAACACCTATTTAGAGATAATCCCCAAACAGACAAATATAACAAGTAGTAGCTAGTCTGCTGGGGCTCACTCTGCACGCAGCAGTTAACGGAGCACCCGCTCCCTGTCAGGCAGCCTCCTCTCATCTGATTGGCCTGGCCACCTGGGGTCGGCCACCTGGGGTCGGCACCATTTTCGTTAGCACCTGGAAGAGGGAGGTCCAAAGCCGGGCAGTCTGATGACCACTTTCTCTTGCTTCTAAATGTCCAGATAGTCTCTTCACACTCATAACATCTCCAAAGCTAGCACCTCTCTCTACTCTGCCCCATCCACTTGGCGAACTTCGGGTCCAAACCTTTGCATGGCCTGACGTGAGACGGCTGCCAGCAGTTGGCACGGAGTTCTCAGCGTGCCACAGATGTGGCCATAAGGATGCCAAACCACAAGGAGAGGAGGTGCCTGGCCCCAGCACTGGCCAGAGCACTCAGGGCTGGAGGCTGTGCTTCTGGGATGGGGACGGGGTGGGGCTCTGTAAGAGGGCCCACTACAGCTGATGCATGCCACCTGTCCCATCCGCTTCCCTCTCTTTGTCTCATCTCTTCTCCCTCTACTTGTAGTCGCCCTGGCACCAGCATCTGCTAGGGAAGCTGTCGTGGGTTAGGGGCAGAAGGGCCACAGCAGAACACCAGTAACTCCTGGAGAAACAGTCCCCAAGCTTCCACCCTCAGCTCCTCCCACCTGGGCATACCTGCTGAGCGAACTCCTGCAAGCTGATCTCCAGCCCTCTGCAGCCACCACCCCCTCCTTTTTTTTCCTCCTTAAAGGAGCCACGTCTGTGGGAGGCAGTGGAGGTCAGGGAGAAGGGCAAGCCCCCAGCCCCTCTCCACAGACCCCCTTCCATTACTTCCTGCCAGTCTGTAATCCAAGCCCCTGCAGGCCTTCATGATACCACTGTGTGGGTTACAAAGAGACGCCCCTTAGCGGGGCGGGGAAGGGGGGATGTAACCGAGCCTCAGGGCACATGGGCTGGGAGCAGAGTGCACACTGGAGCTGAAGCCCTCAGGTAGGTGGCCCTGTGCACGCACAACTCGCCCAGCCATACTTGGCAGACCTACTTAAGTCCAGAGCAGAAGTCACTCTTATATTTTAAAGGCTCTGCAGCTTCTGTATCTGCTCCCAGCTGCTCTGCGGGGAGGACTCAAAGGAGGCAAAAGGACGAGCTCAGGGGAAGGAGACCCTCACCCTCCACCCATCTTCAATCGAACCTCATCAAGCACAAAGTATCAGGGGCTGGGAGGGCGGGAGAACACTGACGTGTGTGAGTGCAGGCACGTACACGGGGTTTAGGGGCGACGTCCCGGGATGCTTCCAACATCCTGACCCGGGTTTCAAGGTCACAGAAGGAGAATGAATTTGTAACTTTCAGAAAACACAAGAGTCCCCCCAATACACACACACACACACACACACACACACGGGACCCAGAAACCAAGCCTGAACGTACATGATACCGGCTGTGAAATACATAAACTCTAAGTCGTGGCTCTGTGTTCTGTGCAAGAGGAGACTTTCCAAGTTCCCTTTGGCAAGATTGGTGATAAAAATCAGGAACCACAGTGCAGAATCAGGGGAGATGCATGGGGCTCTTACTGCGTGTTCACCCATTCAGTCTTCACCACACCCCATAGCACACATAATGCCATCACCCCCATTTTACAGAGCAGTAAACCGAGGCAGAGTGGTTAAGGGACTTGCCTTGGCCCCACAGTTGGAGCTTGAACCCAGGCCATCTGGCTCCCAAGTCCACGCTCTCAACCCAACCCAGGGTGGGGTCTTGTGGTGACACCCCCAGCCACAGGGCTACATGGAAAAGCTGAGGCCAAGTCCGGACTCAGTGAAAGTGTGCTATGATTGATTAGTCATGCCTGCCATGGGCACAGCTGGGGTGTCTCCCTGCCCCCATCTCCTCCTGCCTATCTGGGCACCTCTGCCCAGTCTGCACTAGGGAGAGCAGGCAGGGAGAGGCTCGCCAGGCCCCCTGAGCACAAAGCCTTCCTGGTTGACATTTACCTTAAATGTCCACCACAGCCCTAATGAATCCAAAGCAGCTAATGAGGAAAGCGACCTCTCCTACCCAGGCCCTTGCCCAATTAGACCAGTGGGCCTAGCATCTCCACGTCCGTCCGGGAAGGACCCCGAGTGGGACATTTGTAGGCCTCTTCCCTAATTAGCATGAGCTCAGCCTCTGTCGCAGTGACCTTTCAAATGCCAGGAGTCTGCTAGTGTCCGCATCCCCAGAGAGAAACGCAATTGGCACTTAGCCCTCCACCGGCACCACCGACCACCTGCTGGGTTTTGTAACCCAGGCTGTTAGGCCGGCCTGTCTCTCAGCTGCCCCTCAGCAGCTGTGCCCGGTCTCCACCTCCGTGAAGAAGTCTCTGTCCTAGGAGCCACGAGGACGGGCCAGTGCGAGCCCCCGCTCCTGAGATCCTGAGGACCTCTTCCTCTCCAACCTCAGCCCAGGCCCTGGCTTGAGACCACATGCCCATCTTCCACCCCCAGGAATCTCACTCCCATGGACACCTGGGCAGGGCTGGGACCTGCTCGTGTTCAACAAGTGTGTGCTTGTGCTCTTGTGTGTCTCTATCTACGTCTACACCCATACTCATCGTTATGTCCGGGTACTCCCATCCCCCACCCACATAATGTTTTCAAACCGTGCTGGGATAAATCTGAGCCCGGCGGCCCCCTCCCCGCCGAGGATCTGCAGTCTGTCACTAGTCCTCTCTGAGCCTTGCTTCTGTCATCCGTAGTAAGGAGGATGGTGCTTCCTCTCTGTGGGAGCAGAGTGAAGACTAAATAAGGTCCATGAAAGTCTTAGTGTCTAACAGATGCTCGGTGGCCCCTGGCAGCCTCCACCAGCCAGCGGACTCCACGGGGAGGGAACCAAACGCCTGCTGAAAAACCAAAGCCTTTTTCCAAAGCGCTCAATACTAGGCAGCTGGGACAGGGCTGATTCCTCACAGTGGGCCGGAGCTCCACTCTCCATCCTCATGACAGCCCTCTGAGCTGAGAACTAGTTTCATCATCCCCACTTGTAGGTGGGGAAACCGAGGTACAAGAGTTTGGTGACTGGCCTAAGGTCACAAACCTGGGAAGTGGCTGAGCCGGGGGTCAAGCCCAGGCAGTCCCTGTGACAGAGGAGGGACCCCACCTCCCCGCCACAGGCTCCACATCCCACACACACATTAACCCTGGTGACAACCCCCCACAGTCACTCAGTGGTGGCTGGGAAGGCATAGCGCCCCAAGAACAGGAGTAGGCTCGGCCTCTGTGGGGGCCACAGGAGTTGAGGGTCCCTGCAGCTGTGCTCAGGGGGTGGGAACATGGCCTCCGATGGGGAATAAGTAAGGAAGACAAAACCCCATCTACGCCTGAATGGAGACCAGGGTGCCACTGACCACCCACACATTGCAAAGGTCTCTACAGAGCACACACTCAGAAACACGCACACACAGACTTGAGTACGTACAGCAAGTTAGAGACACATCGCTCAGACTCACAAACTCGTGCAGATACACACACGCACACACACAACTCCACATCCACGTGGACGCACACACTCCCTGCAGTACGCTGGAGATCATAGCCAGACACACCGCTGTACCCCAGTGCCACACAGCCTCACTCTCATCCATGAATAAATCCATTACCTGAAGTTTATAGGCATTTTCTGAGGACCTACTGTGTGCTGGGTATCAGGCCCATGACAGGGACAAAACCCCAATTCCCACTATAAAGACCTCACAGTGTGCTGGAGGGGACTGGCCAGCATCCAGCAATGACCATGCGCAGTCCCAGGCTGGCCCCTCACTGAAGACACCAGGGAGAGGAAGAGCCCCTTAACCCCCTTCTCTGATCTCTAACACTGTTCAGGCAGCGATGCCACCACCATTTTTTGAGCCCCACTGAAGTCGCCCCCTCTCCCTCCTCCTTGTTCCATATGGAATTGCTCTGATGGTCCTTTGTCCAATGAGGCCTGTCGTCACCACCAGCGATGGGGACAAGAGGTGGTTCCCCCGGGTAGTGACTTCCAGCCCAGGCCTGTGTACCCACTCCCATCCCACAAGGCCTCACGTCCCACCCCTGCCCCCAACACCATGTGGGGCAGAGCAGCAGTAATGCCCACGGACAGGTAGCAGGGCTGGGGCATGTGAGCTGCGACTCAGGGTAGAGCTGGCATCTTGAACTCCAGCCTAGGCAGGAGAGTGACTGGGACTTGGTGCTTCAGGGGACCTGAGGGCCCTGGGGGACGAGCACCATCTGTTCCTCGCTTTTCCCCCAGCATAGGCCTTGATAAACAATCGGCATTTCTCCACGAATGAACAAATAAACACTGGGCACTGCTTAATTCTCTCTAAAAACGTCTATCCCCACATCTCCTCCCTGTATTTTCCCAACAGCCCAGAAAAGTAGACAGGTTATCACCCCACTTTACAGGTGGGGAAACTGGATAGGAAATGCGCCTTAATTAAAGTCCGGGTAGGGTTGCTTCGGGCCAGAGAATAATGACAACGGTATTTACAGGAAGTTGTGCTGCTCTGCTGCTCCCGCAAGGCTCAGACAGGCCTTGGGAAACTTGGTTTATCTTCAGCTTCTGGCCTTCCTCGTACAGGGCAGAGCCCCTCCAAGCAGTCAGAAGTGCAGTGTCACGAGTTCTCTGGCAAAACAATGTGCTGCTCACAGAGTTACGGAGTCTGTGGGACATGCGGAAAAGGGCTGGGGTCTTGCACAGCTGTGCTACCCTGGGCAAGTCACGTAACCCCTCTGGGCCACTACAGAGTTGACAGAACAGGGGCTACAGCACTGACTGCATCCGGTTGCTGTGAGGAGGACGTGTGCCAGGGACTGGGAAGGCCCAGAGTGAGGTGGGGCTTCCCCTGCCTGGACCACCTTGGTCCAGCCCGGCGCCATAAAAGTTAAAGCACATCAAGCATTTACCACCAGCAAGACATCCTGGCATCACAGGCATCGACTCACTGAATCCTCACGGCATCCCCACTACACAGGAACTATGGGAACCCCACTGTTCAGAGGGGAACGGAGGCAGACGGAAGAGCCAAGATTTGGATTTCAGACTTCAGAGACCTGCACTCTTAACCTTCTGGTTCAAGGTTGTCCAGACTCTACTCCCCTTGCTCCCCATCCCTTTCCCCTGAAGCACCAGGATAGAAAGAGCCAGGTCCTCTTCAGGGACAGCCCGGAATGGAAACTCACCATTTTTGTCCGCACGGCGGAAAATCTGCAGAGAAGAGAGGTCGGTCAAGTCAGCCCTGGGGAAGGGAGGCAGGCGCCTTCCCGGGGCTCCTGACCTGATACTGAGATCCCACTCCTTCCCAGGTGGGCCTGGGAAACTGAGCCCCGCCCCTTCCTTCCTCTCCAGGGAGACCTCCACCTGGCTCGGATCCAGGGGCAGGCAAGGGATGTTTCAGGCAGAGGCCCTCCCAGCCGCCCTCATGGAAGCGGCCACCCACTCTCCCTTCTGTGCCACAGCCTGCCCACGGCCACACTGACAGGCACATGCACACGTGTGTGGACACTCTCGCTCACACCCATCCACATGCTTGGGGGTGCATTCCCAGGGCCATCGCTCCACGAAGCTTCACCCACTGTCGCACACTCAGAATTTGTGTCCCATGGATGCAGCCGCATGTCTTAGACCATTGCACCCCTCCCAGAACCCCTTGAGGACCCCAGTTTTCTACAGGGAGGTTGAGTTAAGTCTAAACAGAGGTATCTGCTAAGAGAACCTCGAGGCTTGGCAACTGGACCAGCTGCGGGCAGGAGTAGATTTCTGGGGGGTGGGGGAGTAGGTAGAAGCAGGTCACCAGGAACTAAAAAAACCAGTTGCTGCATCAGGCAGGGATGAGGAGGAGACAGCCCGAGCCCCTACTCCCTCCCCCCGCCCGAGCTTAGAGATCAGATAACTCCTCCTCCTGGTATTTTGGGACCAGGTGAGCCATGCTAATGGAAGAGGAGGGGAGGCACCACCCCCTCTGACCATCCACCTCTGGTCCTTCCCTGGGGAAAAGGACAGATGCCCTCCCGTTCCTCTAAGCAGTGGGGCAGGCATCCATCATCAGGTGCCTGGGGCTGTGACAGACTGAAGCAGCAGCTCAGAGGGCTTCTCAGATATTACCCTCCTCCTTAGCTGAACCCTGAGTCTGGGGTACCGGGCAAGAGCCACCATGGCCGGGGCAGAAAACGGAGCAGTTACTGAAGCGCCCCAGCCCCTCCTCAAAGCCTCAGCCTGGGCGCTCCACACCCCTGCTCCTGACTGTAAGGTTCCTTGAGGCTGGGGTCCCACCTTCAGGTGTTAAACTGGGGAATGACACGACCACATAATGTGGTTCCAGGAGTCTGCACAAGCACTGTGAGCCCCGACCTCCTTGCCTCACCCCTTTTCAGAGATGAGGAAATGGAGGCTCAGAGCCCTCACGTGGCACTCTAGGACCCTGGAGCCCACCTCCTGCACTGTTAGAAGAGCATTGG
>NW_006494614.1:59183722-59185160 GCF_000325575.1 Pteropus alecto | reverse complement strand
GGCAGGCCTAGGTCTGCGGACCCACCGGCCCAGAGCTTTCAGCCCTGAACTCTGCTGTGGTCTTGAGAGAGTGGGTCCAGTGTGCTGGGCTGTGTATATGTGTGTCTGGGGGCACCAGACCACAAGCCCTCCCGGCACACCTCCACCTTCCCTGCCCTGCCCAGTTCTCTTTGCCCAGAGTGAGCTATGGGTTCCAGGAGAGGAGAAGAAAGGAAAGAAGAAATCTATGCTTACCCACACTCACAGGGATGTGAGGTACTTAGGTAAACACACACATGCGCGCACACACACATGCACACACGCACACACGCACACACACACACACGCCTCCCAGAAACCCATCATGCTTATCTGAAGCACCACACACACACACACACACACACACCACACACACGCCTCCCAGAAGCCCATCATGCTTATCTGAAGCACTCCCATCGCCCTGCCACCCACCACACAGGACCCTCCATGGGCTATTAACATCCCACCTCCATGCTGTCACCGGGATGGGGGGTCGGAGAGGATCAAGCCCCTCCACCTTCTCCTGGCACTCCACAGGGGAGGCTCCCCATCCCCTGCCATCCGCAACCTGGAATCTCCCTCCCACTTGGGGAGTGGGTGGAGGAGGTGGGCTTCCCAGAGGCCAGGCAGTGTGGGTTCCAGAGAAGATGGAGGGGTGGGGTAAAGGGGGGGGGAACAGAAGACAGAAGGGGCTCAGAGTGGAGAGGGAGTGGTGATGGGGGAGCCCACAGGGGTCCAGCTCAGGGCCGATGGGGGCTGCTGGTCCAGCTCTAGGAAAGGGGAAGACAGAGGTAGGGAGGAAACTTCACTTTCAAAGAGGGGGTGGCCGGGCGAAAGGGTCTTTGATTAGGGATGGGAACACAAGGGCTCAGGGTCTAGCGAGGAAGAGAAAGGTGGTCTGAGAAAAGTAGCAACTAGGGCGGGCACCCGGTGTGGGGAAGAGAGAGGGGCTGCAGGCGCTCAGGGACTCCCGCCCTGGGAAGGGACGAGGGTAAAGGGCGAGGAGCAGAGCTGGGGAACGATGAGGGTTTGGCCAGAACAAAAGTGGGGGGCGGCGGCCGGGCCAAGGGGGCTCCACGGTCCTGGCTCCCAGAAAGTGGGGATCCCGAGAAACTGAGGGAGGGGACAGGAGAGGGTGTCGTCTTGGTTCGAGGATGAAGCTGGGACGGAGACCCGCCGGGACGTGGAGGGGCTGGGGTCTCGCGCTCTAGGACTCAGAGGGGCCGAGTGCGGGTCCGGCTCCGACCTGCCGAGGGCGATGGGCCCGGGGGTTCCCTGCTCTGGGAGGAAGGGATCTCGCGGGTCCCGACCGGGACGGGGTAGGGCGATGTCAGGGTCTCCTCGTGGGAGTAGGGGGCTCGGGGTCCCGGCCGGCGCGTACTCACGTCCAGGATGACAGCGGTGCCCCCGCGCGGCGAGG
>NW_006494614.1:59168737-59183240 GCF_000325575.1 Pteropus alecto | reverse complement strand
GGGGCCGGACCCCGGCCTGGCCAGGGAGGGGGCTGTCCAGTAGGCGCGGGTTTGGTAGGGGTCTGGCCACGGTGGGGGCGTCCCTGGGGGATCCCCCCCCGAAAGTCTCCCGCGGCATTCCCCAAGGTCCCCTCCCCACCTGACCCGTGGCGCCTCCGCAGGGCCGGAGCGTGGTGTCCAGCGAGTCCGGAGCGCCCTCTGCTGGTTCCAGCTCCCGGGACCGGTGCCCATACTCTGGGCTTCCACCACCACTCCACCAACACCCATCCTTCCCTCCCTCGGGCAGGAGGCCCTCTCAGACCTTCCCAATCATTACGCAACGCCCAGAACACGATCTTCCCCTCAGTTAAGGAGCACCGCTAGGTGCTAGGCCCTGCGTCTCAAAAATGGGCAATACAAATGGGGGTCCTTTGCCTCCTGGAGCTTACATCCGAGTGGGCGAAGCCAGATACTGGACAGATTACACAAATAAACGAACCATTAAAACCAAACTGCTATGAAGAGGTGGCATCTTGGGTCATGAGCTGGTAACTTGCCCTGGGGCCCTTGGACGGGTTTGTGGCAAAAGGTGTGTCCTAGAGGAAGTGAGTCTTGTGCTGAGAGAGTAGTGGAAGAGGAGGAACAATTAAAGAGAAGAAAGTGGGCTAGAGACCTGCCTGTGCAAAGGCCCTGCGGCAGGTGAAGGGTGGTGAGCATGAGGGGCTGAGAGTGCGTTGCAAGGGAGGGTGGGAAAGCCTCCCCAGCACCCTATTCCACACATACACCCTCCCCTCACTTCTCTAACATAGTTACCCTCTCATCTGCCACGTTTGGGGCACTATCCCTTGTTCCCCAAACCCCAGCCCAAGGACTGCCTCTCACTTGACCCTGTGCTTCCCCAACCCGTCACTCCCTACCCCCCCAACCCTACGCCCCAACAGGCGCGCCCTCCACAACCCCAGAGCAGGCTCCTGGGCACCCCGCCCCTCCCCAAGCACATAATCCTCAGATACACGGGTGGAGGCAGGTGCTGATTTTATTTGGGACTTGATTCTGGAAGGAACGGGGCCTGGATTCCTCCTGGCTCAGCACTCAGCGCTCAGCTGGCTCTGGTGATCCCCACTCACATTGGCAGCATTCGCCCCAAATCACAGGTCTGAGCCTCTGCTGACCTGCAGCCACTCTTCCCACCCTGGGCACTGGTCTGAGTTCAGGCAGCCGGGGTTCCCCATTCCCCTTCATCTGAGAAGCCTGTTGCATGGGCTCATGGCCATTCCTGTCTCCTGCTGGGAGAGGCCCCCTTCCCTCACTGGGGCATCTTGTGTCCAGCAGGGCTGTGGTGATCTCCCTTCCTCTTTAGGGCATGGGCGCGAGGATGTCTGTCAGGCCAAGGGCTAGGGCGGCTTCCTGGCCTCCTTCCTCAGCAGGGAGCTGGCCACGGCCAGGGCCCCACCCTGCACAAACCGAACAAAGTTGTCCCCAGCCAGCGGCCCCACAGCATACAGGCCCTCCTGCTGTGTGCTCTGGTAGGTGAAGGGCTCCACATCAATGGGGTTCCTCTTGGCACTCAGTGGCTGGTTGGGGTCCACGGCGAGGTCAGTGCCTGCCCCCGGGAGGAAGGAGAGGTCTGGGTGGGAGCCGATGAGGACAAGCACCAGGGAGACGCCAAAGACCTTCTGGAGGCCCTTGGGGTCTCGGAACACAGCCTGGTGGTCCTCCTTGAAGAGGAGTGGCCGGTGCTCAGGGAGGCTGCGGTAGCCCTCGTAGGGGCTGGGTGAGAGGATGGACTGTTCCCGCATCATCTGGTGCACCTTGTGGTACTCGGGGTACAGCATCTTGGGCAGCTGGTTAAAGACTAGGCCAGGGTCATCCACAGTCCGGCGGAAGGCGTGGATCACGGGGATGTTGTAGTGGCGGGCATAGAGGACCGCGTCGGCCGCTGACAGTCCTGCACCGATGATGAGGACGGGGTCCGAGGCTGGTGTCACTGTGCCTGCTCTTGTGGCGGCCTCCAGGGCTGACAGCTCGTGGTAGACAAAGGGCAGGGTCTCCCCGGGGATGCCCAGCCGGGCCGGGCTGTCGGATGTGCCAGTGGCCAGGACCACGTTGTGGGCACACAGGGAAAAGGGCTGCTGGCTCTGGTCTTTAGAGGTCAGGAAGCCGCTCACCTGGAAGAGGGGTCTGGGGTTCCGGGCCTCAGAGCCACTGGGCTCAGGCATCCCCCACTCCACAGCCGTGACCACTGCACCAGACACGAAGTTGTGGCCCAGACCCTTCTTGGTCACATAGTCCCTGTAGTAGTGAGCAATGTCCCCGGCTGTGGCCCGGCTGTTACGAAGACCTCTGGGGGGAAGGATGCAAAAGGGTGGGTGTCGGATAATGGATTGGGGTGGGGGGCTATCAGGTGGAACAGGGGATGACGAGGCTGGAGTCAGGTGCTGGAGCCAACTGTGGCTGCGCCACCCACCAGCTGTAAAACTTGTCCAAGTGGTTTAACCTCTCAGAGCCTCAGTCCCTCTTCTGGAGCTGATAGGGTATCTTATTAGGGTGGAGTTGAGAGGGTGCCCTCCAGAGGCAGATGGCCTGGGTTCAAATCTAGAATCTGCCATTGGCGAGCTATATCCTGAAACTCTGCCTCAGTTTCTTCATCTGCAAAGTGAGGATGATGATGGTAATAGTACCAATTTCATGTGGTTGTTGAGAGGATTAGATGATGATATAAATGAAGAGCTTAGAATAAAACCGGAGGCAGTAAGTGACACATAAGGGTCAGCCACTATTAATACTACCACAAAGGACTCAGTAATATCATACATAAATATGGTAGGATTCCATTTTTGTAAAGTTCAGAAACAGACATAATTAATCCATGGAGTTGGACGTCAAGAGAGTAGTTGCCTCTGGGGAGAAGAAGGGGGTGGGGATTGGGAAAGGTCTAAGGGGGCTTCTGGGGACAGGGGATCTATGTCTCGAGTCTGGGTGACTGAACACAGCTGTGTCCACTTTGATAAGTTTCGTCCACCTGTACACACATGAGTTGTGGACTTTTTTATACATATGATATATTTCAGTAAAGAAGTTGATGAAAAATAACTCATGTAAAGCACTTAGCATAGTCCTTAGCATACACAATAACAGCAGGAACTATTTTATTATTATTATTATTATTATTATTATTATTATTATTACTATTTTCACCACCCTTTATGGGGCAATGACTGAGGGCCAGCGTTGCTGGTGGCTGAGGTGCAGGCTGTGGCACTCTTTTGGCTCCTCCCTGTGTCTAGCTATGTGACCTTAGGTGAGTTACTTTCCCCAACTGTGGACACACTGTCAGGGATGAACTCAATGGGAAACCTAAGTGACATGTCAACACGACCGACTATAGCGTGAGCTCAGACCACATCCCACAAGGCTACTCCCGCCAACCCAGCTCGTTAGTCTGCTACCGAAACTGGAACTCTGGAATTTATTTCTGTGGGTTTCTCATTTCCTCTTCTCTGTTTTAGTAAAAATTGTTTCGAAGGATTGTCCTAAGATGCTACACAAGGGGTTACTTAGAGAAGTGGCACATCGGAAAGAACGGAAGCTCCAGGACTGGGCGGCGATTTAGGAACCGTGACGGCCCCTCAAGGGCAGGGAGCACATCTGTCTGGTTTTTGGCTCCAACATCTAGGCACAAGGATCCGCATGTGGGAAATTTTCAATGCAGAGATTACCTTCCCTGGAAAGTACTACATGGCCATGTAAAAGAATGGTTGCCAGTTCTGTGTAATCACGTGAAATGCTATGACATAATGTTAAGTTTTCAAAGTAGGATATAAAAGATATGTCTAGAAGTGAAATTTAAGTTCCTGTCTGTCTGTTAATACATCACTATGTGTTGGATGTCTTCCTACAGAATCTGCAGGTACAAAAAATCTTTTGTGTCAAGGAGACAGATGGAGAATCCTGGAGAGGCAGAAACTAAGTTTCCGGGGAGAGGCTGAGCGCCTGCAGGGTGGGAATGACGGTGCCTCACAGCACTGAGGGCCGGGGGAGCAGACACCACGCAGAGAGGGGGCAATCCTCTGCCTGGAGCACTGGGCAACTTATGCCTCGTGCCCCAGGATGAGCAGGGGCTGGAATTCGTTTAGTGGGTGATCTGACTGTTTCTCCAAGGCAGTCAGAGGTATGCAGTGTGGTCATTGAAGAGATGGAAACGAGATGGGGAGAAAAAAAAAAAGATGGGGAGAAAATACCCCAAGATGTGACCACCATAGGTAGAAGTGTGGGGTGAGCTGTCTTCCTTTTCTCAATTTTCAGTTTTCTATGGTGTGGTTATGTTTTTAATGCAACAGCATGAAAAGGAAATAAAGGAAGTGCACTCTATTTAGCTGACCTAGAAGGAAAGAGATTGTTCCAGGCCAGGCTCAGAATTGTAGGAGGGGCGGCAGGGAGGTCAGAGAACCGGGGAGCCTGGGGTGGGGTGTTGGGGGCAGAGTACAGCTGTCGCTCCCTCCTTGGAGGCTGGGGTGCTATGTGAAGGCCAAGTCAGGGGTCATATGGCAGAGGAGGGAGCACTGGACAAAGAGGCTCTGCTGTTCACGCTCTGTATGGTCTTGTGCAAGTCCCTTCCCCATCCAAGCCTCCGTTTTCCCTCCTGGAGTAAGAGGAAGCCAGGCTAGAGAATCCCTGAAGCCCCTTTGCTTCCGGCTCCTGGGCTCAATGTCCAGGGTGGGCTGGTCTCCCCTGCCCACCCCAGGCTCTCTAGGGCTGCCTCACCTTCTCTTCCTGCGCATCCAGTCCTTGACCTGCAGGTCCGGGAGCCCCATCCACTGGCCTTGACTCAGGGTCACCATGGAGCCTTCAATGGACTGCATGGAAGAGGGGTCCTCTGGTTCAGGCCTTTGCTAGCCTCCAACCCACTTGGGCTGGAGGGCACTGCAGGCCTGGGCTCACAGGCGAAAAGGGAACGGTAGGAAGTGGAGCAGCCCTAACCTCGAGTTAGGGAGGGACTCTCCAGAAGACCATGTAGATTTGGCCCAAATCCCCTTGCACCCCTCGTGGCCCCACTTACATGCCAGGCTCCCCCGGGCAGGTTCCGGCCCAGGACCACATGGGGGATGGCTCGCTCCTTCTGGTGCTTCCACATGAGGACGGACTCCATATTTCCCCCAAAGTCTGTGTCTGGGCGCAGGAGGGCATCGAAGAGCAGGGCCACAGGGCTTTCGCATCGGCCTTCGAGGCCTTCGGACAGGTAACTCAGGTCCTGGAGAGGGCGCACAAGTCAGAAGGGCCACCAGAGGAAGGAGGCCTGGTTCTACGATGCCCACCCTCATATCAGGTGGTTAGATAAGCTGAGAAACACTGCCTCTCAGGAGAGAATGTACAATGGTGTATTAAAGGCTCTGACAAGTCCTGCGGCTGTCATTTTACCTGTTTAATTAGCTCAACCCAGTGTCTCTCAGACTTACTAAAGTAGGAACATTTTCTCTTCATATTATACCAAGGAACTGGCGTCATGTAGAAGGCATTTTGAAAAATGCTGATCGAGACCAAATGTCAGCTTACTTCCTCATCCACCAGCTTGAGGGGGGCGGGGCGTGGTTGGTGACTAGGAGGATAGATGCTGCCTGAAGGGGCATAGAGGAGGGGATCTGTAAAGCTCTCTGGGGCAGGGAGCAGTGGAACTACAGCACCTAGGGCAGTGTTTTGCAACTTGGCTTTCCTGACATTTGGGCCAGACCATTCTTTGTGGTGGGTGCTGTCCTGTGCCTTGTAGGATGTTTAACAATGTCCCTGGTCTCGACTTTCAAGCCAGTAGTACCATCCCTATAACTGTGACAACTGACATTATCTCCAGGAATTGCCAAGTGTCCCTGGAGAGCAAAGTTGTCGCCAGGTTTAGAACCACTGGTCTAAGGGAGGGGAGACATGCCGATGTAGTATCTGTAGGTCTCAAAAGATGGCCCCGGTTTCTCTCTCACAGTTTCCGTGGCTGATTTCAAGGCCTCTCTTGTTCTGTGATTGGTTTCGTGTCTAACAAATGCATACTTTGGTTTTGCCCTAGGAAAGCTGAGAGAGTTTCCCCAGAGGGGTGTGTCCCTCCCGGAGCTCTGGCCCACCTGGTCCAGGATGGAGACCCCCGGCACCTCAGTGAGCTTCCTGTGCAGCAGGGGGTGTGGGTGGACGGCGTCTGGCTTCACATAGGGGGTGTAGCCAGAGAGCAGGTAGGACAAGCAGATGCCAGAGGGACCATTGCCTGGGGAGAGAGGGCGGGGTCAGAGGGCAGCGCTTTTGGGTTCAAGAGACCACTCCAGCTGACAGCTTTGGTCTTGATCTGACTCTTTCATTGATTTGCTCTTCATTCATAAAAATAAAACATTTATCAAGCTCTTAGCATGTGTCAGGCACCGCGCATAATAACAATCACTAACAAAGTAATAAATAATTGTTGAGAGCCTACTAGGTGCCAGGTACAATACTACTTGAATAACAATAAAGTTGTGGTAATAACCACTGATATTTGAGTGCTTACTATGTGTCAAGCTTTGTGTCAGGGAATTTAAATAATAACAAATAATAATAAACTGACATGCTGCTGCTGTTCTAGGCCCCGTATAAAGCCCCGAAGTGCCTGAATTATCCCACTGAGCTCTCCCTATGACTTTAGCGAAGTACATGCTACTCTTTTCTCCTTTTATACTAGAGGAAGCTGGGGCACAGAGAAGTTAAGTAACTTGCCTGTGGTCACACAGTAACATGACCGAGATTCGGAGATCACTAAGGAGCTCGTCCTGTCTTCCCAGAACTAACAGTCTGGTAGGTAAGATGGACAAGTGAAATATTATAGGACAGATTGCTATGTGCTCTGGGGGGTGAGCTTGGGGCTCAAGAGGGGTATACTAAGCCGCTTGTGGGCCTCCTGCCCCCAAGTCTAAACAAATCACACCACTTACCCGTTGCATTTCTTGGGTAATTAACCTCATGACATTCCTTCTATTCTTATCTGTCTTTTCCCCTCTTCATCGTTTATTGTTTAGAATATTACCCAGATGTAGATGATTATTAAGATGAACCACAGGAAATTGCCAATGTTCAACTGTTTTTGACTTGCGTAAATGGACATTTCATATGGCTCAACCTGATGCTTGCATAGGGGAGGGACCATCTGCCTCCCATTTTTGCAGACCTGAGGACAGGACCACATGCTTTGGCTGTGTCCCCCCTGACCCCCTCCCCACCCATGCAGGCACCCAACATGGTGCCAGGCACAGCGTGAGCACAGGACCACAGGGGCTTATGATCAGGCCCCTACATCCTCGCTGTTTTTGCCTTGCAGGTTCTTAGAAAGATTATGTGGAATCATATTGTATAAATTGCTAAGCATAGCACTGGGCACATTGTGACCATTCAGTGGCCAATTTTAAAGATAACAATTGTAAAGAAAGGCCAGGCCTAGCCCTGCCTGGCTCCTGACCTTTGATGCTGGGGACACCTGGAAGGCTCAGTTCAGCCTTTCCCCGGCCCAGGGTAGCACTCACCGATGATGATGACCTTGAGAGGCTCCGAACTACTGGCACCGAGGTGGTCCTTCCTCCAGCTGCTCATGGCTGTAGCTGGCGGGGGGTTGGGGACTGGCAGCTGACCTAGGGGCATAGAGGAGGAAGGGCCACTGGGTGAGCCTCGGGTGTCATAGGGTTCCTTCCCGCATGTAGAGTGTCCTTCTGTGGCCTTCGAGGTTGAGTCCAAGGTCCTCCCTGAGGCACAGCAGAACGGTATTCAGCCCTCCCTCCTCCCCTCCTCACACCTGCTCCATTCCAGTCAGGTCATCTTTCCTCTCCCAGTTATGCAGAGTCCCTTCCCTAGCCTGGTCACCTTCATCTCTCTGAGCTTCGCTCCACAATCCTTATCTCACCAGTGGGGCAGTAACAATAATCAAAGCCTATTACTTATCTTCTATGAGGCCTCCTCTGCTTAAGCTTCAGGACAAGCCCTGCTCAGCACTTCTGTGTTGGTCACAGCCTCCAGCCTGAAATCTAACACTCAAGTCTTGGGTGTAGCCTACTGGACTTTGAAGCCATCACCTGGCCCTAGGGAGGTGCTTTATAGCTGGTTACATAAGCCTGTTTCTGGGCCTCTCTGGATCTCAGCTTCCTCATCTGTGAAATGGGAATAAAGTCTCTACCGCTGCAGGCCTGTTGGTGACACAGTGAGGTCACATATGTAAAGCACCTGCCTGCAGCAAATCTGCCACTGGGAAAAGACCAGAGCTCATTGCCTGTCCCAGGGTCTAGACTGGAACATTAGGACTTGGGAAAACTGGAAGCCTGGAGTAATTTGGTTTAGGGAAAATGCCTGTAAGCTTGCTTATGTCTGGAGCACCAGCGCTCCCTTCTGGCCATAGGCCCAAATCACTCAAAGGGACCCAAACCCAGATCTTAGGGCTGTAGATGCTAAGAGAGTCCAGACTCAACTTCTCCACATCCTCCAAGCCCTCTAACGGGGCCCCTGCCTCACCCACTGTCCAGCAGCCCTAGTCATGAGAGCCACAAGGCAGCATCTATGTGAGTGTGTGCAAAGGGGTTGGGCATTTAGCCCTTGCTACCTACTGGGTGTTTGACATACCTTTTCTCAAGTCCTCATATAGACCCTATGCAGAAAGGACTATCAGTGCAACTATCCCACTTTGCAGATGTATAAACTGGGGCTCAGAGAGTTGGTACAAGTTACTGTCTGTCACGCAGTAGACTTTTAAACCCAGAGCTAACTGGTGCCAAGACTTTGACTATGACCATGCCACTTGGCTTGTCGCCTGGTGAGACCTGGGGCTGCTCGCCTCAGCTGGGACTTGGGGCCCGGGACAGCCTTCCCCTCTTGTCTGGGTGAGCCCCGTGTCCCACAGCATCTCCTTATGGAGACAAAAGGTGACATCCAGCTGACATCAAGAGGCATGGTCTTCTCCATGCCTGATTCCTTTCAGGGCCTGTGCTGTCTGCCTGGGGACAGGATTTTGGGGTGATACCACTACCATTCGTGACAACAGCCACCTAAAATTTCTGTTCTTCTGTGGAGTTGGCTAGGTGCCAAACATGTTTTAAACGCTTGTGCATATCAACTAATTTAATTTTCATTTAGCTGGGTTATTATAGGTGCTCCTACAATCACTCCCATATTACAGATGGGAAAACTTGAGATCCAGGTCGCTTCTCACAGCCCTGTGCAGTGTGCGAGGAGTTTGCCCCAGCTTGCATGGGCCGAGGCTGATTGAGCCCAGGACACCCTGTTCCAGAATGCAGTGTGACAGGAAGTGACAGCTCCTTCCAGAGGCCTTTCCTGGCCATGCTGAAAGTATAGCATGCACATGCACATCCATCCCTGCTCTCCCTACTGCGCTGTCTCAGAGCTGGTGGTGGGGGGCGGGGGTGGAGGCCAGGGATGCTGTTCCCAGCTGGGTAGGGACAGTTTCTCACTAACTACCCGGTGCTGGGTGTGCCTGGAGGCCCTGGAGAATAGGGCTGTAGTTCCCAGAGCTCTTTCACCCACTTCCTCTCTGTACCTTCAAACAGCCCCGGGGGGCCTACTCCTTGTCATCACTGTCCCCAGGAATAACAGCAGAGGGGATGCACATGATGCTCCCTACGCGTTAGCTCCTTTAATCCTCATAGTAACCCATTTTACAGAAAAGAAAACCGAGGCGTGGAGAAGTGAGGCCATGTCCCCGAGGCCACAGAGCTAGCCGGTGACAGAACTAGAGTTTGATCCCCATGGGCTGAGACCATCTAGAATTTGCTCTGAGCTCCCCCAGCACACCTACCGCAGGCCACCCCAGGCCACTTCCTTCCTCTCCCTTGTCTCTTCGAATCTTCCCATCTCTCAGTAGGAAGGGACTTGCAGGATCCCTCATTGAAAGATGAGAACCGGTGGCCCGTTATACTGCTTCACGGGGAGCACAGGGCACCAGGGCTTTTGGACTCTAAATCCAATGCTCTCTTCCAGAAGCTTCTGAATGCCACACACATGAGGTCACCACCCAGGGCTGACCTAATAGGTCGCTTCCTGTATATCTATACAGACGTCTCAAAGTCCTGAGCAGCTTAAAGCTCTCATTACCTCAGAAAAATACAAGCTGCCAATTTGCAACAGATAGCTTGAAAGTTATAATTCCACTTCTTTTATGCTTTTTTTGTTTTGTGGAGATCAAATGGTCCATTTTTAATGTTAACATTTTAAGTCCCTTTGGTTGAAGAGGCAAATGTCAACTGAAAAAAGTTAACATTAAAAACTGATTCATTCACAAAAGCAGATAAGCATAAAAAATGGAAATAATTACACCTTCAGATGCTGTTCCTCTTACGTTTGTAGCATTGGTACTTCTGAGGACATTAAGTTTTAAACGGCCCTAAGTTTTTGGGACACCTGCATGGCTGCATTTATCGATCACCTCTGGTGACTCTTTACTCATGTGACTTCCACCAATGGCAACCCCTGGAGGTGGGTTTTCTTATACCCTTTGCACAGAGACAGGAAGGCAGTTAGGACGGGGAGGCGGCCCAGGAATGTCTGAGACCACGCCCACAAGCGCAAATCCTCCCCCTTGATGCCTGTGTGAGGGCGGGTGAGTCCCCTCTGAGTAAAACAGCATAACAGTGCCACCAAGAAAGTGACATGAGGCTGTGGCAAGGTGAGGATGAAGAGGCATTCTGTCAACCGAGCCTCCCCACCTGGAGCCCTGAGAGTTCCAAGGTTCCCCAGACTCTCCAATTCTCAGCACTCTAACCTTCCGTGAGAAGCCACGTAAGTCCCCGGGACCCTGGGGGCTATGCTCAACCTGAACAGAATGGTGGGGGGCGGGGGGCGGGGAACGGGGAGCCCCTACGGGAAGCACCAGCCTGGCTGTGGGACCCAGTGGCCTCTGACTCTGGGCTGCATGCCCAGGCTGGACACACCTCTCTTACTTTCCTGCCTAGAGCTGTGTCACATGGCCAAGGTGTGCTCCACTGCAGGCTGCAGGGCAGCTGCTGGGAGGGATAAGGGCGCCAGGAACCTGGAGATGCGCATGGCCAGAGGGGTGGAGGAGGAACCTGGACGTGGGGGAGAATCATTCTGGCCCCCGAGGAAGCCAGGTGGGCCTCCTCTCAGGATCACCTGTGCGTCCCCCTGCCTGGTTACAGGGCCCTGTGGGCCACCCCTGCCCAAGATGTCCCATGGTCTCCCGCCCCCCATGCCTTGCCCAGGCCACTCACCTGATTGGCAGGAGGTCAAAGGAGACCGATGAGCCTGGCCTGATTGGACACTAGGAAAGCCAGGAAATCAAGGTGCCTGACAAAGGAGCAGGACACCCATTACCCCGTGGGGATCCAAGAGACTGTGAGAGGCTAAGGCAAGCGAGGGTATTTCAAGAGTTGGGAAGAGGCAGGCGGCAGGCGGGGCCAGAAAAATCACTTTCATAAGCGTGAGTCAGCAGGGGCCCCAGGATGAATGAACTTGGCGATCCCCGATCACGTTGCCTGCCCCAGGGCTGGCCTTAAAGGGCCGCCCCCTGCTCCCGCAGGGCAGTCCTTGTGGCAGAGGGACTGGAGGGTGACTGAGTTGGCCTCCACTCCTGGGGCTCCGTCAGCGAATGAAGGAACCGAGGACCTCTGAATAATTCAACCTGGCCTATTCCCCTAGGGAGGTGGAGACGGCTCTGCCCATCTTAAGAAAAGGCCCCTTTAAGTGGAGAAAGAGTCCCGCCCCCTCATTCCACCTGGTTCTTCATAGTGTCTCCACTCCGCAGCCCCTCTCCCCTCCGTAAAAAGCCCCCTGGCACTAGCCTGCCCAAGCTGAGAATTCAGCACTGCCACTTCCTGGGCAACCTGCCTCAGTTTCCTCATCTGAAAAATGGGGCCAAGTAACAGACTCCCTCTCCGGGGGTGGGTGTGGCTTTTATATAACCTCCTTCGTGGTTACCGTACCGAGAACATGAAGCGTGCTTCCTGGTTCCTATCTTTTTCCTTTGTTAGTTTTTCTCCTTAGCATGTAGCATTGCACACCTCACATTTTGCCGGTTCTTATTTATTTTACTATTTTATTGTCACTCTCTCCAGATCAGGATGTGGGTTCTGTGTGGGTAGGGAAGTGTAATTGCGTCTGCTTTATCCTGTCCCAAATAGTGCTTAGCGCATAATAGGTGCTCCGGAAGGAAGGAAGGAAGGAAGGAAGGAAGGGATGGAGTTGGGAATGCATTTGGCCTGTAGACCTCAGTGTGCACCTTAGCTGTTATTTTCATTAACACTGTGATTGTCCCTGTTGTGTGCCTCTTTGCCAGCCCCACCCTGTGGCTGGAAGGTCTGTGGGTGACAAGTGAGGCACATACCTTGCCTGTAAAACTTAAGAATGTGCCCAAAACACTAAGAGCTCAAGAAAATACCTTAATGCAATTTTTAAAAAATCAAAATTAATGTAAATAATCCAGGATAAACAAAACTTTAAAATTTCAAAGAAAGACAGGATCTGTAGCAGTGCCGTGCTGAGCCCTACTGAAGCCTGAGGCAAAAAATCGGAATACTAATTCTGTCTTTATTTAAAACTTTTTCATTTATTTTGCTGTTTTATTTATCCTGGATTTGGGCATTACTTCCGATTTTAAAAATGTTGCATGAACACACTATGTGCCTTGATTATTGGAGGGCTTTGGTGCCACTTGCATGTAGCTGTCCTCGTCCTGGCCCTGGTGGTCGTAGGGGACCAGGTCTGACTGCAGGGCTCTTTGGGGGACAGGGGGTGGGGCCTGGTGAAAGGTGCCTCTGAGGACACAGAGACCTGTTGGGACCTGCAGAGAGCTAGAGAGAGGGAGAGAGAGAGAGAGAGAGGAGAGGGGTGCTGGAGCAGGTAGGGACTTGTGGCTGGCGGTGAGTGCAGTGAAGATTTGGGGGCGCCATAAACTACTGGGGTGAACAGGCCCTGGGCTTAGGGAAGAGGTCAGGCACAGTTGGATCCATGGCCAAAGGTCTCAGGGGCTGGGGCCAAGGGCCAAGGAGGGCGCCCAGCACAGAGCCAGGCCTGACCTGGGTCCTGCCCTCCTTTCCGCCCTGTTCCCTGGGAGCTCCCAGGCGTACGCCTTGTGCCCAGGGCTCCACCCTCAGAAAGGCCCTGCACTCTATTATCACCACCTTATAATTCTTTATAAACTTTGGATAAGCAATCCTCCATCTTTATTTTGCCCTGAGCCCCACAAATCACATGACTGGTTCAGGCTGGGCACCACCCAGTGCGTGTGTCCTAGTGTTGTGGGTGAGAACTGGTCTCTGGGGTCAGCCCGATGGGCTGGGTGAGGCGCTGCCCCCTTGGAGCCTTGTGACACCTAGGGTAAAATGGTACTCATAGTCCTTCCTTCTGGGGATTCCCAGCAGCAGTAACTCCTGAGGTCATATAAGCCTTGTGTAAGGAGAAGGGCAGAGGGAAGCTCACTGCTCCAGGCCTTAGCTCTGCTGCAGGGGTGCCGTGTGACTTTGGCGAGTGGTCTACCTTTCCGGGCCTTTGATCTAGCCATGGCCTTTTTACCAACATCCTTTGACACTCTGAACTGTACCCCACACACAGACCAGGACTCAGTGGGAATTTTGACCACACAGAGGGCCCCATGAGAGCCAGGGAGTGCAGCCTCTGGGGACGTACCTCTTGTGCAAGCTGCATCTTTCCCCAGCAGCAGCCTCGCCGGCTCCACTTCCCCATTCCAGGGCTCTGGTCTGCAACTTCCCAGTGTTTTAGATGTGTCAACTGAGGCAGAGAGAGACACCCCAAAGTCAGAGACTCCATCCAGAGGGTGTGGCTAAGACTCAGGGGGGCCTGAGGAGGGGGGCCCAGAGGAGAGAACCCAGGAAGGAGGAGGCTCCTGAGCCCCCCGTCTCCTGGGCCTGGCCTGTTATTCCTCCCTACCCTGCCCCGCTAGCCCTGCTGGCCTTGACCCCTTATCTGGATTTTGAAAATTTGCTGATATGGAGAATTGTGGGTGAGATGGAAACTTTCCTGTCACTCGTTTACCTGCCAGGAGATTGTCGGAAATAGAATGTGTCGAGTTCCTTTCAGAAAGCTCCATGGATAAAGTCCCAGGCAGATAAAGGGGTAGTGGTTAGCGGGGCCACAGAGGGAGAAGGAGCAAGGTGGATCCTTTGCAAGTTGCCTTTGGGGGACCTGTGCTCTTGGACTCCACTGGGTGACCGAAGTCCTCTACACCTGCCCTATCCCCTTCTCGAGACTCCACGAGCCCAAGTGGCTATTAAGCACCTGAAACGTGAGCCTCCAAGTTCAGATATGCTGTAAGGAGGGCTGTGGATGGAGCAAATAAAAATACAGGCTGCCCAGGTAACTTGGAATTTCAGATAAATAAGAAACAAACTTTTGGTATAAGTATATCTATCCCATGCAACATTTGGGATATACTTACACTAAAAAAAAAAAAAGTGTTTCATTGTTTATCTGATGTTCAAAGTTACCTAGGCAGCCTGTATCTCATTTGGCAATCTCGATCTAAGTGTTAAATACACACTAGATTCGATGG
>NW_006494614.1:59157695-59168690 GCF_000325575.1 Pteropus alecto | reverse complement strand
AAATAAAATAAAACAAAATGTCAATAATTCCTACATGGATTACATGTTGAAATGAAAATAAAGAAAATACTTTGGATGTCTTGGCTTTAATAAGATATACTATTAAAATTAATGCCACCTGTTTCTTTTTGTTTAATGTGGCTACTGGAACACTTAGTTACACATTCCACCCCAGTTAAGTTTCTACCGGATGTTGGCACCCGCTGCTCACTGCTCACTGCTCACGCAAACTGGGACGTTCCCGGGGTTAGCACCGAAAGGCACCCCTCACTATGTTCCAGGAACCCCCTCTGTCCTGAGTAAACCAGGATGGTTGGTCACTCAGAAGCATTGCAAGGGCTGGACAGGGTGACGTGGGAGAGACGCTGCCCTTTGGAGCCTCAGTTTCCCCATCTGTGCACTGGTATTGCCAACGCGGGGCTTTCAAGGTGGTGACAGCTGATTAGTGCAGCTGAAGGAAGGGGCCTGGCACATAGGGGGAGCTCAAATGTAGCAGTCCATCCTGCTTGGTATGGGGGCCCCCTAGCCCCACCCTCCAGGCCTCCCCCAGCTCCTGCAGGTGCTCAGGAGCTGGGAACCAGTGGAAGAAACAGTAGGGTAGACTCGGGGTGCTTTCCTGGGGGTCTTGGTATTGAAATGAGTCCCTACTGCCCCCATATCAAAACCACCATTCCTCCCTCCCTAAGAAATCGCAGAAGCATTCAAAGGAATGGCTCCTGGCTCCTCCTTCTCCCTCCTCCCTTCTGTTCTTCCTCAACCCTTCTCCCCTGTGGTGGCTCCCACAGCTCTTCCACTTGCTGGGCACTTCCGGGAGATGGGCATTGTGGAAACAAGGTTCTTTACATACAACTGAGGCTCAGAGAGGCCAAACTGGAGCCTGAGGTCACACAGCATAAGCGGCAGGGCTGGAGTTCGAACCCAGGGTTGCTATTGTAGAGTCTGGGAACCTCCAGGGAAAAGACAGACAAAGAACTAATGAAGGAACAAAACTCCTTCCTGTCTCAGGTGCAAAGGCATGGCCCGGGGACTCTCCTGAATGGCCCACCTATCCCCTTGGCCACCTTCTTTACGAGGTGTCTGCATTATACGGCATCTCAGGAACCCATACATATGCTCCGTACACATCCAGTGAAAATAGCATAGTGTTATTAACCTCCCACTCTACAGGTGAGGAGACTGAGTCCCTGAGAAGGCCAGATGTGGCCCCAAGTCACGGCGAGTGGCTGAGCTGGGGTTGTAACCAGGTGCTGCTCAGTGCTCTGGTATGACAAGGCCAGGCCTTGCCCGTGCGTGGCAGGAGAAGTAATGTTTGCTCTGTGCCTTGTTGTTTACAGAGCCTTGTCATCCACCTTATCTCATTTATCTTCCCGACAACCAGAGAGGTGGGCAAATGTTTTCAATAACATTTTAGTTTACAGATGAAGAAACCCAGAGGGACTTGGCCAAGGCCACAGGCAGTGAAGTAAAACACAGATTCAGACTTCAGTCTGCCTCGTGACACAGCCCAAGACACTGACATGAGCTGCCGGGACTTGGTTCATGGCTCAGGGAGTCTCGTAGGTCCCTGGGGAGACAGTGTCCATCTGCCCACCCCACCCCGCTAGAGGGGGAGTGTGGGATAGGCCCCAGGAGGAGTGTCCGCACAGGGGTGAGGCTGGGGAGGCTGTCTCTACTTCTGGATTTTCTCTTCTTTTCCTTAAAAACCAGGCGGAAAGTTTTGGCTGAGAGTAAATGTGCCTGTCCCACAGCAGGGAGTCCAGCCCAGGGCTGTAAAGGGCTTTCACTTTAAAGTCAGACAAACCAGGATTCTGACTCCACCACCTTCAGCTTTGTGACTCTGGGCAAGTGACTTAACCTCTCTGAGGCACAAATAATGGCGGAGCAGTGCTTTTCGTTCCTGCTGCATATCAGAATCACTTGGGGGAGAATTTTAAGATACACTAACACCCAGGCCCCCCGTCTCAGAGATTCTGACATCACTGGGCTGCAGCATGGCTGGACAAGGGAGATTTTCACTGGCGATTCCCACGTGCTGTGGGGCTGGACGTCTCTGTCCCTGCTGCTGTTGGGAGGTGAGCTGAGATACAGCGTGGAAACCACGTGACCTACAGAGGTGGTCAGCACGTTAGACCTCTTTCCACCCTACTAGCCTGTCTTTTTGGAAGCCACATTCTTGACGCTGTCACAGCAAGCCACGAGGTCTAAAGGAGAAATACGTCTGCAGAAGAGCCAGACCACCAGGGCCTCAAACTCGAAGAACCATCAACTCGGCCAGATGGGTGAACCTCAATGTCATCTTGCTCATTTACTGCAACTTGGTTTCCCCAACTTGGTTCTATGACCTCTGCAACTTCCGTGCCGACTACTGAGAACCGTCCAGTAAATAGTCAGAGAGGACTATTCTGCAGCCTTTGGAAATGGTTACAGAGCTGGGAGGCAGTGTGGCAACTCTTTATGATATAAATGAAATTATGGGGGATGCTGTGCTTGAAGTGTGGGCCTATGGGCAGAAACTGGAAAGGGATCAGGAAGAAAAGATAAAGAAAGTAGAATGATTGCTGGGGCCAAGGAATCTTAGACGGATTTTTAAAACTCAAACTTCTATTATCTATATAATAATCAATAATAATCATAAGTAAATATAATTTGAGATGAGAGTTTTCCGTGTTGTGTTTTGTTCACTGATGAATTGCAAACGCTTAGCCCAGGGCCTGGGACACAGTAATAGCTCAGTAAATATTAATCAGATGAGTGAATATGACTCTTGTTGCTTTGAGACTTTCCTGATAGATTCTTAAAACATTTTTGAGCATGAACGGCTTCTCTTAGCTTTTGTGTCATGTGCATATGGATTAGCATGCCTTCCATACATTTAAATTTTTGATGACAATTTTTTGAATTGGCCAAAGTTGAACACAGAGCCCTGTGGCACACCACTGGAGATCTTTCCTGGACCTGTGATTCCTCTAAGGGCTTCTCCCAGGCCCTTCAGCATTCTGAGATGTGGTTTTGCAGCATGAGGAGGCCTGTAGACACCAAGCTTCCAGGGGCTGCCCGATCAACCCCTGCTTCCAGGAACCTCCTAGGAGGTATGTAGTTCAAGTTCATTGCCCTCAACAGACAGGTTGGAAGCAGCCCTGGGGCTGGCCACCCAACCTGTTTTCTCTCTCTGGCATGTGGCTCCTGCCCTTTGGCTCTGGGGGCAAAGGCATCACTCTCTTGGTTTCTTTTGCCCCATATGCTGCTAAAAATCCCTGTTTGCCACCGTTACCAGGTTCCGTAAACCCTTTGGGCCTCGCCGTCTCTGGCAGTGGAGTCAGGGCCTAAGTGTGCTACTTCAGTGCCATGTGAGCTAGACCTTTCCCCAGCGACAGGACTGAAGAATAGCCCCAGTGCAGAAGAGCACTTTTGCCCAGCAATGAACTCCTAGAAGCCCCAGAAAGAGGGCTTCGGGTCCCACTGCCATGGGCAGCAAGATCTAGACCATCTCCAGGGGCTCCCTCTGCCTTCAGGCCCGCCCCAACCTCATGGACCTGGCGGCCCGCTGACAGCCAGCAGGAGATGACCTGGAAGGACCTCTCTCACCTGCCTCTCACCAGCCTCCTCCAGGCGCCCATTTGCACGATGCCGTCCTCACCTGCTGCCTCCCTGCTCAGCCTGTGATGTCCTGCCTTGCTTTCTGCTGGTTCTGGGCAGACCTCTCTAGATCCATCTCCAATTCTCTGCTGCTCAGACGAAGTGGAGTTACCTGGAGCTTGCATTTCCTGAGCTCTACTGTGTGCTGGGTTTACACTAAGGACTTTATAAGAATGTTCTTCTGTTAACGGATGGGGGTCCCTGCCCCCACAAACCAGAGCAGACGAGCCAACAAGTGCTTGACGGCTAAGTGTCCCGAGTTAGGGTGAAAAAAAATAAGAGGGAGATGGGGGCGGTGGGTGTCAGAGAAGCCCCTCTGAAGAGGTGGCACTTCAGTTGAGGTAGGCTTGGTCCCTGGAGAATTGGGAGGGGAGGCGAGGAAAGGCAGGGCAGAGACTCACGTGCAGAAGCCTGAGGGCAGGAATGGGGTTACTTCTTTGAGGAACTGGAGGAAGGCGGGAAGAGCTCTGAGGGGCTGGCCAAGGCCAAGGCCAGGCCATGCAGAGCCTTGGAGGACAGAGAGACAACTTTGGCTGTTATTGGGGCTGCACTGGGCGCCCGGCACAGCTTCAAGCTGGGGAGTGGCAGGACTGGGCAGAGTGAAGTAGCGAGCATGTGGAAGACATGGAGGCCATTCAGTGTGAGTTGGCAGGGCCTTGGACCAGGATGCTGGAGGTTTAGACAGAGAATGGATGGCTGCTTGACCCATTTTGGAGCAGGTGTCAACGGGACTTGGTGATGGATTGAAACTGGAGAATGAGCGGTGTGGCTTGCTAAATGTGAAACAACTGATTCTCCCCAAAGAGGAGCTCTGGTTTGTCGCATCTGCCAATTCCTATAGTGTAAATATTCCTGCCATGCCGTATTTCAAGCCACCGATGTGATGTGCAGAGTTGGGAAGAGATGTGCACAGCTGGCTCTCACCACGTTAAGCCTGTTCCAGCCACCATGGGGGGTGAGCGAGAGGGGAGAGAAGTATCCAGAATGCCAGCCATTTCTCTGGTCTGAGCGGTGCAGTAGGTGATGAGGGGCATCTACTGGTGGAGAAGATTTAGAGGGGGAGAGGCTGGCGCAGGTGGACCAAGAGTTGTCCTTCCATGCTAAGATGCCTGTAGACTTCCCCAGCTAGGTACAGAGGTTGGAGCATGGGGTCCAAGGGATCTTGGTTGCGGTGTAAGTGTGGGTACCGTTAGCAAAGAGATGACGTCGAAAGCCTGGGGATCAGAGGAGGAAGGGGAGGAGGAGGGAGAAGAAGCCAGGATGGAGCAGAGGCCAGGATGGAGCCGAGAGGAACGGCGTCATCCCACCAGCCTGTTTAGCTGCTCGCACCTCCCTGCCCCGTGAGGAAGCAGGCCTGCTCCTTCTTGGAGCTCAGCAATGCTAAGCGGATGCATCTTCACAGGGCGGGTAACTGCCCCCTTCCACTTGTGACAGGGCGGGTGACTGTCCCCTTCTGGCTGTGATTCTGGAGCCTCATGGACTAGAGGCAGACCCTGCGAGGACCTTGCAAAGCAGCTTAGAGGCCTCACGGGTTCGGGGCCAAGGTTACAGGGCAACCGAGAGAGGAAGGGAGGATGGGACCACAGGCAGAGAGCGGGCGAGCCAGAGAGAATAGAGAAACAGATAAAATGATGATCATGAAAGCTATGACTTATTATTACATCCTCACCAGATGCCAGGCCAGTGCTCAGAGCTAGATAAAATGATGATCATGAAAGCTATGACTTATTACATCCTCACCAGATGCCAGGCCGGTGCTCAGAGCTTTGTGTAAAATTAATCTTCACATCACCCCCCACGGCAGGTAGTATTATTAGCACATTTACAGATGGGTAAACAAAGAGACAGCAAGGGGCCGAGCCAGGCAGCGCGATGGCGGTGCCCTCCCTGCTGCCTCTCTTCTCCATTTCACCTAGTTCCTTCCCCAACACAAGACAGAGCCTTCTATGTGAGTGGTTTTGGTTTCTGAGGGAATGAGACCTATTTTGTCCCCCTGGATACCACCCTGAGTTGAGGCCAGACTGAACCACAGCTGGCTTCTGGTTAGTCACCACTGTCATAATTTTCACCATTATCCCCATCATCACCATCCCCGTTACCTTCACCGTCAGCGTCGCTGAATAGTAGGATAACAGGGGATTGTTTTTTATCTGTATTTCCAATTTTTCTGCCATGACCAAGCACTGCTTGTGCATTTTAAGAGCGGGACAGTGTGATGGTGGCGCTGAGGCACTGTGATGACCGCTGGGACAAGGGGATGCCTGTCTGAATGGGCGAGAGCCCTGCCTCGCTCACAGGGCTGCACCCAGCAGGACCTGACAGGCCCCGGGCCCTTTGGGCTGGCTTCTTCTCTCCAGCATGCTGGGCAGCCTGCCACCTGACCCCCACTGTGGCCTGCCCTCTGCAGCGCAGGGGGGCCGCCAGCGGGCATAGTCAGGTCCAGACAGGGCCTTGGAGGCTCTGTGTGTTTGGGGCATGGGTGGAGGTGCAGGAGCAGCCTGGCTTTCTGGACGTGGAGGGAAGAGTTGCTAACATGCCTGCTTCATGAGCGGGGGTCCCCAGCCATCTCCATCTCAGGACAATTCCTGCACTAGAGACAATGACGCTCGAATGGTGGAATCTGAGGGCAAAACATCATCAAGCTGGGCCTGGCTCCACTCTCCTCACAAGTCTGTGCAAAGATGGGCTTGTCCATGTCTGTCTGTCAAATGTTCCAGACCTGACTCGATGCCACTGTGGCCTTCTTTCTCTTCCAGTACCCCACCCCCAACCCCTACCCTCTATGGTGGGTGGTTCCTGTCTCTCCAGCCAGGGGCAGGATCAGATCTCCCCCTGCTCCTGTGCCCTTCCTCACCCTGGGGTCTCTGTGGCCCACGGGGAGGGAGCCTAGCCATTTCCTGAACAGTCAGCACAGAATCCTGGGCACAGGATGTCTGCGCTCGATAGGAGCTGTCCCAGGAGACCAATGCCCCATTTCCCAGTGTAGATGCTGAGGTCCAGCGCGGGGGCGTGGTTTATCCAGGGTCACACATAGGAATGTGTCTTGGAATTCAGCCCCCTGCTGCTCCCTGCTTCAGTGACTCACTCAGTAAGAATTTATGTCCCTTGCTGTGCTCAGAGGTGGGCATTCGATGGTGGAGGAAAAGACACAGGTCTTGCCCTTAAGGAGATGATGATCCAGGAGGGAAGTAAACAAATAAGTACGTGAATAATGTACTATCACTAACTGACCAGCCTACCCATGTCCGGAAAAGCCACCCTGAGAGGGACAGCTGGGCTCTAAAAGGAAAGTGGGTAAGGACTGGTTCGCTTAGAAAAGGCCTTCCGGGTGAAGCCAACGGCAGGTACAAAGGCCCTGAGGTTGGACAGAGTCTTTGAGAAATGGAAAGGGGTGTATATCAGTTGAGGGTATCAGTTGAAGCTGGAGAGGCTGACAGCAGCCAAATCACCTAGGACTTGGTGGCTATGGAAGGAGTTTGGTCTTTTTCCCAAGGGCAAAGAGAAGACGCCAGAGGAGGGCGACAGGATCAGACCTGCATTTTGAGAAGATGGTGGGGAGAATGAGGGCAAGCAGGGGTCAGGAGCTGCGGCATTTGTCCCAAGAAAGCATCAACGCCATGGGCATTTCCTACGCCCAGGAAGATGCTCCATTTGGGACAGGCCAGATTCCAGGATGCTCTGTGTGTATGTGTGTGAATGTGTGTGCATGTGTGTGCATGTCTGCGTAGATGTGTGTGTGAGTGTGAGTGTGTGTGCGTGTGTTGCAGAGTGTGAGGGGCAGACTGTAGAGTTTGCAATTGCAGTGGGTGAAGCTTGCCGTGGGGATAAAAGTCAAGGGTACATGGGTGTGGCTTCTCCTCTTTCCCAAGGCCCAAAGGCTCTCTCTGCCCCGAGTCTATGTGGCCTGTCATGGGCTGGGGCAGCCACCCCCATGAGCTCCCTCTTCCTTCTTCTGGAACTGGCATGTGTGGCTTCAGGGACATAAAGGCCTGGGTCTCTGGCTGGGGTGAAGGAGGCTAGGCTTCCGAAGCCCAGCTCTGGCCTAGCGTTCTGCAGGAAGCTGTGGGCCACATTGCCCACTGATAGCAAGTATCCCTTTGCCCGCTGTGCTGGCGCCTCCTCAGAGACCTCATGCAGAGGAGAGGAGCCTGGATTCTGGCAGGATCTGGTCCTTGTGGGTCTCCTACTCTGATATCTACATAACTATACCTTGAACCTCCCCACTGTCCCCAGCAATGGTGGCTGCCTGTGTCTGGGAGCCCCAAATTTCCCCCACGGCTATTCTGGTTCAGTCTTAGCATCCTCTACCCTACCCCAAACTGCCCAGAGGCCCTTCTCCCTCGGCCAGAACCAGGACAGGCCCAGAACATGCAGGCCCAGTGCAAAGTGAAAGCGCGGTGCCCCTTGGTCAACAATGATTAAGAATGACGAGATGGCGACGGCAGAGCATCAAACCCAGTACGGGGCCCTTCTGAGAACGCCTCGGCCGGAATCCATTTAGAGGGGTAGGAGTGGGCCCGCCGGCATTTCAGGGTGAGAAATGCCTCACAGCAAAAGAACTTACCGGGAGGCTGGCCCTGGCCTCCTTCTCTCATTCATTCATTGCCTTATCCACTCCTCCGTTCATGCCATGATCGGGTTCTGAGCTCCTGCTAAGCACCAAGTTCCACTGAGGCCACGAGATTGGAGATACATCGGTCCCGACTCTGTGCTGGCCTTGGGCAAGCACCACACACCCCAGGTTTCCATGACCCCTCTCACCTGGCCTCCCAGCACCTGCCCAGCCCAGAGCACTCCGCTGGGCGCCTCCCCTAGCATCGTCCGGTCCATGTGCCTGGGACTTGATGGCTGAATGCGTTGTATCCCAGGAGGAGACCCCCATATAATAGGGCATGAAGTCCTGTTGCTTCCTCATCCTTCACACCCCTCCATCTGTCTCCCTACCGAGTCCCCTTCGTCTCTCGCCTGCATTAACATCATCACTTTATAAATGAGGCATAACCTGGAACTTACGCACAACACAGTACACACAGTACACGCCTCTTAAGTTTACAGATGTGCAGGCCACGTGACCACGCCCAGGTGGAAACGTGGAACTTGCCCGCCCCCGAAGGCCCCCTTTTCTGACTTTTGTCCCCATACATTAGTGTTCCTGCTCTCGATCTTGACATCAATGGCGTCACTCAGAACGTTCTCCCTCGTGTCTGGATCTTTCGCTCGACATCGTGACTCCAGGATCGCCACGCCGAGGTGTGGGTTGGTGGTCCCTCCCTCGTCTTACTGAGCAGAATTGCACTGTCCGCCAGCACCACAGCTTGTTTATATCTGTTTCCCAGGCATTTGGCTATTTCCAGCTTTTTGCTTTGTGTGGACAGCTGCTATCATATATTTGGAGCAAATGCCTAGAGATCGGACCGCCAGGTCAGAGAGAAGGCAAATCTGTGAGTTTGTGAGAAACTGCCCACGGCCTTCCAGAGGGGCGTGCGGGTTCCTGCAGCCGCCTCCTCCTGGCTGGCCCCACTGGATTTGAAGGCAGCCCCTGCCTTTAAGGGAAACATTCAAGCCCAGCAATACCGCCCAGCCCTCCACTACCTGCCCTGCTTATCTCTCAACCATATCCCCAGCTTTCTTTCACCTTGAACCTCACATGCCAGCCATATTGAGGCCCACAACTGAACACACATCATTTCTGTCCTTCTGCATGAACTATCTTTTCTGCCTGGAGCACACGTCCTTCCGGCGCCCTCCTGGGGACAGCCTCCTCGTCTTCTAAGACCTCACTGGAGCATCTTTATGAGCTGCTGACATCTCCCAGGTCCTGATCTATGCCCTTCAGCCCACATCCGCCACCCTCCTCTGGCCACATTCTGAGTGCACCCGGCTTGCACTGTGGTGGAGATGCCATATGGGCAGGGAAGGAATGGTGGCTGTTTTATTCCCAGCCATGCCCTCACAGCCTAGCAAGATGCCTGGCACACAGGAGGCCTTGGCAGACGTGCAATAAGTGAATCAGTGAGGCCGAGTCCGGTGGACGCATGCAGAGGTGTGACTTCCGTCTGGTAAAGCACACACTTGTTAAGTGTGCAGCCTGGTGAGTTGTTGCAGGCGTGCGTGCCTGTGTGACCACCACCAGGTCCAGACTTGAAACATGCCCAGCTCTCTGTATAATTTTTGTCCCCATAGATTAGTGTTGCCCATTCTTGAACTTTCTATAAAAGGTATCACAGAAATGCTCTCTCTTGTACCCACCTTCCTTTGCTTGTTCCAGACTCCTGCTCGGAGATGCAGTCTCTGGGCCCGAACCCCTCTGCCTCAGTGGCCGGTGTCTTTGGCAGCCTCTACGTTGAGTGTTACCCTCTCTCTCCCAAGATTTCTCTTCCCGCTTTTTGCTTCCATCCTCAGCCTGGGTATAGGCTTTATAGGCAAGTTCCTGAGTCCTGAACGGGTGAGGCCACTTCTTCCTGTTATCAAGTTATTTTTGAAATTCAGGGGCCTGAGCCATGGTACTGCCTTGGTCCCACTCACAGACGACTCCCCAGCACTTTTTCTAGGCCTCCCTGTTTCCCGTGCCTCGCTGTGTCCCCTCTTCACAAATGCTTGGCCTTTCAATCACTGCAAAGTCTGGTCCACATGTCACCTTGGTCCACCTGGCCACACCTCCAGGCTTGTTGGTGTGATAATACAGTGAGACACTCTATATTTGTCAGAGGAGAGCCTTACAGACCAGCCAACCCCAAGTAGTGAATTCTCAAAGTGGGGTCTCCAGACCAGCAGCATCAGCACCACCTGGGAACTTAGAAATGCAAGTTCTTGGGTTTCACCCGAGACTCACTTGTCTAGGAAAAACTCACTATTTCTTCCCTCCACTCTCACACTTACAGCCCTTCTGACAACAGATGTGGGGTGTTTTTCCACTCTGAACGATTCTCAGACACTAGCGGGGTGTCCTACAATTCAATTCAATTCCAACACTAATCAGCGTTGGCACAGACCCCGCAGGTTGGGGGCTCAGTCCCACAAGACTGTCCTCACTTCAGATGCCAATCACAAGTAGTGGGTCCTCAGGTTACCCACACTTCTGTCTGATCTAGCTTTAAATCCGAGGTTCCCACGACCCCCTCCTCTGATTCATTAATTTGCTAGAGCAGCTCTCAGAACCCAGGAAAAGTTACTTATTATTGCTGATTCATTACAAAGGATATTTTAACGGATACAAACGAACAGCCAGATGAAGAGATACATAGGGTGAGTTCTGCAAGGGTCCTGAGCTCTGGAGCTCTGTCCCTGTGGAGCTGGGGTGCATCACCCACACAGCACCTCTATGTGTTCACCAACCTGGAACCTCGAACTTTAGGGATT
>NW_006494614.1:59148697-59157591 GCF_000325575.1 Pteropus alecto | reverse complement strand
TCCCTAAGGGATTGGGGATGGGGCTGAAACATCTAAGCTTCTAATCACAGTCTTTCTGGTGATGAGCCCCCATCCCGAAGCTGTGTGGGAAGCTGTGTGAGTCACCTCATGAGAACATAAGATGCTCCTATCACCCAGGAAAGCCTAAGGGGTTTAGGAGCTCTGTGTCAGGAACTGGGGTCGAAGATCAACTATTAGAATAAAAGATGTTCCAAGCACTGTCATCATTTAGGAAATCACAAGGGCTCAAGGAGCTCTGGTGGGGAGCTGGCGATGATCACCAAACATGTACTTCTTATTCTACCACAGTATCACACTCACTGACTCAGAAACTCGGGGATTGGCACCTGGCAATCTGTGTTCCCATAAACCCTCCAGGAGTTCTGACTCACAGCACGGGAACGTGTCGGTGACGGACTTTGAATCAAAGTGGGAACCTCACTTTCTTTGAGTAGAAGTATGTCATCATTGTTCTAAAAAATGCAAAAGGGTCCTGTATGTGAGGCTGATGCGGTCTGATAGCAATCAGAACACCAGCCCAAGCCCCCTGGTAGGGGCCGGCTAGTTCTCAGCTGGCTGCCTGCGTCAGTGCTGATGAGCGTTTATACCTCGCACAAATGCCTGCCCCACATGGAGGGAGATGTGGACCACAGGGTGCGTCCTGTCTCCCTGAGAGTTGAGGCCTGGCATGCCCATTACTTTCCACTGACTTCTCTCAGATCCATTCCTACCCTCTCTGTCCTGCTGTGCCATGGGAGGCTGGTGCCCTGGCCAGCTGGCTTCCAATTGGGTTTTGATCAATGGGAGATGGTGGCAGGAGGCCAGGCGGCAGGAGGTCAGAGGGCATGAGGTCAGAGTGCAAGAAGATAGAGTGGTCAGGACAGTGGTGTGCTGGCAGACGTTTAACAACCAGCTTCAGGAAGGTGTTGTGGAAAGCCCTAATTTGCAGTTTGCTCCATTCTGAGGTGTGAAGAGATTCCCAGGAGTATTTCCGCCACACAGGTGCATAGATGTGGATAACCTCATGGCCACAGCTAGTCGTGAAATGTAGCAAAATCATTAGGGAGTGATGTGTTTTAGTATGTATCATCTTTGTTTCGAATACAATTTATTAATCGTAAGTTTACATAATTTAATTTACGATTAAAGAATGTGTTTAACAACTGGCTCACGAAATTTCTGAAACTTTAACGAGCCTGTTGGGGCACACTCCTGGGGCAGGCGGCGCCCCTTGGTTATGCCTGTCTGGGGGACCTCTGTGGCCCCCTCCAGCCCTGCGATTCCTCCTCCTGGTCTGACTCTCACCTGGCTCCAGTGACACTCTCTCCCCTTGTCCCTTCAGCTTGGGGCAGAATTGACTTCCTGCCCTGCTATCTTCAGGGTGCCTCGATGGCCCTCCTTGTCTCTTTGTTGGGTACCCTAAAAGGTGCATCCTAGGGGTGGGGGACAACTGAGCAGATGCCCACCCCTTCTTAAACCCCAGACCCACCTCTATTTCTTTTACTTATCAACCTTCTGCATAAGATGTCATTGAAAGAAATGATTCTGAGACTGGAAACCAAAAACCCGTGGGGACATGGCAAGCTCTCTAGGACAGAAAAGTACTCAGTAAAAGTGACTGCATCCCGCAGGCATGGTCAGAGGGCATAGCAGTTGGATCGCTTTCTTGGGAGGCAACGTTGCCATGTCTATCATGATAACAATGCATGTGACATTGGACCTGGCAATGCCTTGTAAGGTATTTGTTGAGAGACAGACTCAGGCCCCTGTGAAATGATGTCTGTCAAAAGTTATTCATTACAACATTGTTTAGAAGAGCTGCAAATGGATACAACCCAAGTATCAATCATTAAGAGACTCATTAACTAGGTTCTGGCACATTTTTACAATGGAATATTTTGCAGCTGTTTTTTTTTGTGCAATGATATAAAAGGCTCTCCATGATTACATCTGAAAATGGGACACCAGGATGGCGGGTGGAGCTTGCTTCCCTGGGCAGGCGGTGAGGAGGAGCCCTGTTCTCTGGTCACTGGTGCATTCCCAGCCCAGGAGGGCTTCACTGGGTGAATGGGGTGTGGGAAGAGAAAGAATAGGTCTAGATTTGGGTATGGTGTGGTCAGGGAGGCCTCTCTGAAGAAGTGACATTTCCACCGAGACCGGAAGAATGTGTGAGGAGCCAGCCACGGGAAGAGGGCGGAGGACAGCTTGGGCAAAGGCTCTGGGGCTAGAAGGGCTGGTGTGTGTGATGGCGGCGGTGGGACCGAAGGTTCTAAACTCTGGGGCAAGAAACAGGGGATTTTGGAGAGGTGGGCAGAGGGCCGACCACACAGGACCTTGAGAGGCAGTGTGGTCAGGAACTGGCCTCAGAGGCCACTTCTCAGCTGTGCCTGTTTCCTCATGGGTAAAATGGGGATGAAAATAGGAACCAACGCACAGGATCAGGAATGAGGCATCACACTGAGATCTGTACCTGGCACATGGTGAACTCTGCAGAATGCTAGCTGCCATTATTATTACTATTATTATTATTATTATTATTATTAGTAATGTTCTTTGTTCTGGAGACTACTTTTTTCTGATACTGGTATGGCTCCTCCTGTCATTATTATTATTTTTATTATTATTATTATTATTATTATTATTAATGACGGATCCCAGGAGACAGAGTCCGGCCTAGAAACTATGTCAACTGCCTCAGGGTTCTGAGTCTTTTCCATTCAGACTGCTCCCTCCCACCTCTCCCTGCACACACCCCAGTTTAGAATAATCTGCAGCTGGCAGGAGCCCAGGGTCTGTATCCTGTCCAGGCCCCTAATTGGGAGCTTCTGTGTCTCTTACACTATGACCACATCCCTGGAAAGAAGGCTCAGCCGTGGGTGCCCTGGCAGGCTTGCCGCCTCCTGCTCCAAATGGGAAAGAGCTGGAGAGTGGCTCCGGGCTGTGTGGCTATGGGGTGCCGGCTGTAGGATCACGGGGCCCTTGCTGGAGGGTGGAGGCCTCTCCTGTTCTCAGGGACATGGTGCCTCTCTGCATGATCCTCTGGGCACCGGCAGGTACTGGGTGGGGCTGGGCCCTGGGCCAGTGCCTACTCCCTGGCATGACCTGCTGGTTCAGGACAGGCAGCAACTGGCAGAGGGAAGGTGCAGCCAAGTGGAGAAAGGGAGACTCAGAGGTAGGACTTGCCCAGAGCCTGCACCAGGAAGCCTGCTCCTGTCAGGGCGCCAAAGCCAGCCCCCCAGAATCGCTCTTCCTTCCTCTCAGCTGCTCAGACTCAACCTTGACTCTTTGTTTGTTTACATTCCAACCCATTGGCAGACCCTACCAACTTTACCTGTAAAGGTATTTGGACTTTGACCACTAGGCACCATGCCCGCTGCGCCCGTGGTCAGCATGGATAGCCACAAGACCTCCTAACCACAGCCCACCCTCCACCCAGCAGCTGGGATAATCACACCACACGAAGCCAGGTGGCACCCCTGGCCCTGCAGTGATGTCCCTCTCACCCAGGTGTAAACCAGTCCTGCCTGGCTCCTTCCACCTTGGCCCTCTAGGCCCCTTGCTGCCTCCCTCCCCGAGCCCAGACTGCCACGTGATTCGTGCCTCACTCATTCAGGTCTCTGAGCTCAAATGTCTTCTCAGTGGCTAGAGCACCCTATATAAACAGTAACTTCTACCCTCCTTAGCCCCCTGTGTTTCTACATGGCCTCACCACACTTTACTTATTGCATGCTTACTTATTCATTTGTTTGTCTGGATCCCAACCCTGGGATGCAAGTTAGCACAGGGCAGGCTGTTTTCTGTTCTATTCTCTGGTAGATCTCCAATCTCATACAGGGCCCAGCACATAGTAGGTGCTCGCTCAATAAATACCACTGCATGAATTGAACCGCAAGCATACCCTAAGCAAGAGACCACTAGGATCATGACCTCCTGGGCCCCTTCCTCTGGGACTGACCTTTCTGTCCCTGGTGACATAATGTCAGATGGTGCCTTTAAAATGCTGGCTTTCCCTCTGGCAGAGCCCCAGGAGAACTCTAGAGTGGGAGGCAGGAGGCTGGAGCTGGGCTTCTTCCTGGCCACAGGGCTGGGGTGGGTCTCACTGCATTCACAGCCAGCAGGGGGCTAGTGCTCTGCACAGACAGGGGCCGGGTGACAGATCGCAGTGCATGTTGGGGGAGTTCATCAATCAGGGCATGGCAGTGAGCAAAAGGCAAACGCAAAACTGACAAGGAACGCTCCGACCCTGGCAAGCAGAGTTGGGAGAGTTTCCTCAAGAGAAAGAGTAAAGACTGGAAGGCATTAGCCAAAGGAAGCTGGGGGAGAAGGAGGCTGCCTCCTGGGAGGGGAAGTGACGGCAGAGCGGGCCTGGGTTCTCTCTAAGGGACTTTCTATCACAGATATCCCAGAAGTCGGCTCCTCCAACCCTCTCTCCCCTAATATCAAGTGGCTTGGGGAGTAGCGGGAGTATGTAATAGGAATTGTAGGTCGAGATCGTAGGCTTATCCACATGAACTGTTACAGTGCAAACCCCATGCATCTCCAAGCTGTTGTTTAGACACTATCATATCTTAAAGAGACAGGCAGTCGTGGGCCGAATGGTGGCCCCCAACATATATGTCAACGTCCTAACCCCAGGAACCTGTGAATGTGACCTTATTGGGAAAAGGGGTCTTTGCAGATGTTATCAAGTTAAGGGTTCTTATGAGAGAGGGAGATTTAAGACACAGGGAAGGAGGCAGAGACTGGAGCCACACAGTCATAAGCCAGGAAAGCCTGGGGCCACCAGAGCTGGAAGAGGCAGGAAGAATCTTCCCTTAGAGCCCCTGGAGGGAGGGCGGCCCTGCCCACACCTCCATGTAGGACCTCTGGCCTCCGGAACTGTGAGAGAATAAACTCGGTTGTTTTAAGCTGCCCAGTTTGTGGTCATTTGCTACAACAGCCCTGGGACACTCATACAGGAAGGACTGCAAGGGGATCAAAACCTGACTGCAAAGGGATTTCGTTTAGGATTACCCTTCCTTCCAAGTTTCAGGTTTGGGCTTTAAGCGCAGTTCCCACCCGGCCACGCACCCTGCTCCGTCCTGGGAGTTGGGGGGCGGGCGCATCACCAGTCGGGAGAATGCGGTTCTGCAGGGCGTGGCCACGGTGCCCGCACCTCCTCCCTCCCAGAGCCTGGGCTTTGAGTTTGCCCAAGGCGGAGTCATATGAGTCCCTGGTTCACAAGGCAGCCTGTGAGGTGTAGCCTGGCTCTGCCTGACCTGACCTGCCTGTTGCTGTAGCCTGGAAGCCCTGGGAATTTGCTGTCAACCTCGGAGGCCACTTAAAGCGGGAAAACAGATTGTTCTACTAATTGGTAGTGACGTTCTACCAATCCTGGGAGAGGTCCCGGGCTCCCAGGGTGAACCCTGAATCTGAGTACAAGGAGGCATGCTGCTCCCTAGGAAGGTGGTGGGAGGACCGAAAGGCCAAGGAGGAGAAATGGGGGGCACCATTTACGGAGCATTCGCCACGCCTCCAGAGCTTAGCATGCCACCTGCATTACATCAGGGGCGTTTCAGCTTCCCTCCCAGAGAGGAAACTGAGGCAACACGACCTTCCCAGGGCTATCCCCCACCCTTCGTAAGTGGCAGGGTTGGGCTTAGAACCCTGGAGAGGCCAATTTTGGCAGAGCAGCTGAGAAGGCATAAAAGGGGCTCCTGACCAAGCCAAGGGCCCAGGGTGGGGAGGGCAGAGGTCAAGGGTTCAGGAGTGAAGCAGAGATCAAGGGCTAAGGGGAAGGGAGCAGAGGCCAGGGGCTCAGGGGAAACCAAGGTCAAGAGCTGGGTGGAAGAGAGGCCAAGGGTTGGGAGGGATGGGCGCTGGGCTCAAGTAACTCCACAGGGACAAGGGTAACCAGGGCTGGACACAGTGTCCTTTGGGGCGGAACTGGGATGACGAGCTGGGTGGACTCTGATTCCGGCCTCAGGGTGGGAGCTGGGTTCGCTGCTCCCCAGGTGACTCTCATGGGCAGCCAGGGGTGGTGGTGGCTCCAGAGAAATCCAGGCTCAGACCATAGCCCTGCCCTCCCTGGCAGGACAGCGGGGCGGTGTCTGGGTTGAGCCTTGAACAGGGTGAGCTGGACAGAGAAACTCAGGCTGGGGAAACAGCATGAGTGAAAGTCAGGCATGAACCTTTGAGAACTCAGCAAGGCTGCCGTGTCCCCCTGCATGGGGCAGGGTGGGGACGCGGGATGGGGCCTTGGGTGTCTGTCAGATCTACGGTTCCTCTGCAGGCCCTCAGGCCCACACCGTGAAGCACATGGTTATGAGAGGGGGGAATTAGGGCGCAGAGGGGCCATGTGGGAAGGGAGTAGGGTGGGGGCTCATTCGCCGTATGTCAGGCTCTGGCCCAACTCCCAGGGTCTCTGAGTCAGAAAACCCATCGCCTGTCTTGGTCGGCCTGGCAGAGCCAAGGCAGGTACCGGCCTCTCTCCCTGGCCTCAGTGTGGCAGTGAGTGGGGTGTTGGGCCTGGAGCCTCGAAAGCCCCCATTTCTATCTGAGACAGTACGTAGTCGGTAGCATCATTGATGACAATAACCAGCATGTGTTTGAGCACCTTCTGCACGCGGGGCGTGTGCTTAGGCTGCCCAGAGGTGCTCCCCTGGCCCTCCAGCAGCCCTGCGTGGGGGACCACAGTTAGCCCATTTCACTGCTGGGGAGACTGAGGCCCCGGGGTCATGGCACTTCGCCAATTTCTCAGGATGGCAAGTGCGGCGTTAGGGTTCCCACCGGTGCCCCCTGACTCCGCAGCCCACATGCTTAACCTTCCTTTCTCCAGGGCCAGCAGGCCAGAGGGCCACCTCTCTGGAGACCTTCCTCCTCTCTGGCCTGGTCAGGCCCCGACACCAGACTCACGGCTGCCCCGAAAAGGCCTGCCCCTCATGCCTCTGGCCCCCTCCTTACCTGATGACAAGCAGGCTGGGTGCTGTGGGGCTGACAGGCGACCAGTGCTGATAGAACAGGCACAGTGGAGCTGGCCCTCCCCCGGGGGAAACCCCCCCACCCCAGACTTGGATGTGACAACAGAAAAGTGGGAGGATAAGAGGCCAGGCTGGCCTGTTTGTCGCATCACAAAGTCCTGCCCTGGGCTGGCTGGGGGTCAGTAGAGGGAAGGCCCAGAGAGGCTCTGCCCAAGGGACCTGGCCGGGCCCAGCTTCCTCCCTCTGCAGTGTCTCCACCGGAGTACTCATTGCCTCAGTGGGGCACCTTGAAAATGAGCACATCTTGCCCAGGTGAGCCTGAGGCTGAGGTTGCTGCCATTGGATGCTTCAGAACTCTGATCGGGGGGCAGGTGCTACGGCGGTCAAGTGGGCCAGGCAGTGCCACCACCTGCTTGCAGCCTGGCCTGGGGCCAAGGTCCAAACCTCTGCAAGACTCAGTCTCCTCATCTGTCCTGTGGAAGCGCACCCAGGACGCCAGGCCTGTGTGCATCCTTGGTGTCTCAGATAGGCGGCCCTCCACACCTGTGATGGGGCAGGTGCCCTTCTCTATTTACTGGAGCTTTCTGGATGGAGCTGCAAAAGATCACAGTGCACTCCAGAAAGAGGCGGAGCCAGCTGATCCCGGAAGCATGGCCACCACCAAGCAGCTGCCTCCCAAAGACAGAAGTGACAATGGATCAGCTGGGGAGGAAGCTGCCCACTGCCATTCAGAAGGACCTGCAAATCATCTCGTCCAATACTCCAAACTTTCCCCCCCACAGCAGCCACAGAAGCTTTTAATAAAATAACAACAATCTCAGTTGGAATACCAACAAGAACAATTCTAAATTAAAAAGTTGTTTTATTGGTTTACACCTGTCTTATAAATTAAAATGGATATATTACTTATTGTAAATTCAGTAATGGCCACACATCTCATAAGTGAGGATGCCAGGATTAAGACCCATATTTGTGTTAAAATATGTTCTAGCCTCTATTGTCACAAGCGGTCTTTTGTAATGACAAAATTGAAAACAACTGTGTAAAAGCTACGGTCCCTATATGTCCAAAGGTCATCAATATAACAGAGGTGACTGAATACAGTCAGAGCTGGGATGGGCTGGTGAGTTTGGATGAGTAATAAAGTACAGGCAGATATAATTCATAAACTGTTCTGGCTCTGTGGGAAATTATGCTTTGTCCTGCAAGAAATCTCTTGGATCTGACAGCTGAATGGATATGTTTTCCCTCTGACCTAACCTTGTTCTGTGCTCAAATCCTCCCTCTGCTCTGAAGTGGTGGCCCTGGCTGATGGTGGCAGCACGATCCACCACCTCCTCCGCATCTGGACACACTGGCCTTTGATTCAAGGACCTAAAAGAAAAGATGTGGAGAGTGTTTCTTTGGGCTCGACTGATGTCAGTGCTCAAGGAGAGGTTTAGTTTGGAGGGACGTAGGTGCCGCGTGTTCGTTAATCATTTTCTCCCATGTGTGTTTGCATGTGCAGGCCCCCTCCTGCCTGGGTCTAAGGCCAGTACTATGATCATGGTTGTTTTTAGTACATCACATTCCTCTTCAGAACTCCTGCTCTCAGCTGCTTCCTTGGAGGGTGGTGGTTGCACAATCCTAAGGTCTTGGATAAAAATCTTTCTTTCAGGAACAAGGCTGTTTTGAGAATCGCACAAATTGGAAGCGAGGGGTTTGGGATGTCCCGTGCTTGTTTCAACGAGCTGATCTGTGTCTGTGGTTACACAGTACTGAGAGAGAGCTCTGAGTCATGCAGATAAAAAGCTGTGGATTATCATAGTTTTAGACAGTTCTCTCAGTGTGTGCTTCAACTCAACAGATTTTGGGAGAAGCAGCGGTATTCTGAGGGCTTAATGAAGTTGAGATTAGCTTGCACCACAAACTGACAGGAAGGTGGCGCCATTGCGC
>NW_006494614.1:59059170-59148664 GCF_000325575.1 Pteropus alecto | reverse complement strand
TTTTTTGCTGCAGTTAAAAGTAATTACGAATACAACTTTTAAAACTTAATAAAGTATCTTTGGAGCTCCGGAAGGCCCACAGAGCTTGGCCAGTCCCCCAACATCACTGTGTCAAGCAGTCACCAGGCCACACTGTGGAGCCACCTCCTGGCCACAGAGGGCAGTTCCTCTGGCCAGACGGTGGGTTCTCCAGAACATATCTGAAGAGAGTGCCTTAAAAGCCCAAGGGGAAAAGTTTGCTTTGTGTGTCCAGAGACAGGGTCCTTCAAAGTGTTTCCCATGTGAGATGTGTGCTAATCTGGTGGTTCTTGGACAAAGTGATAATTTCATTTCATCCTTTTCTAATTCTCGTTCTTTCAAAAGACTTTTAAGGACTTTTTGATTCTGTGAGCTCTGGCAGGGGGAGTGGGGGTGGGGAAATTATGTGAAAGCCAGGAGAGCAGCAGACTTGGGCAGCCCCAGGCCCCTGCAGGCTCTGCGTATTGTTATCTAGCTCCTGTGAGAGAATGGGGAGCCTGATGTGCAGGATCTGGGTACAGGTTTAACACGAGGGTGGGTTTGTTCTTGCTAAGAATTTAGGTTAAGCTCCGAGTTCAGGTAAAGAAGAGGCAACACCGCTATCTAGTGGCAAATGGGGTGGACAGCACCCACGATGGCCCTTGATCCAGATACAGCTGTTCCAGGCTCAGAACTATTTTTTGCATCAGAATGAGTCTCTCTGATCCCATGTGACGGTGGCCTGAGACAGCAGAGGGATTCGTGGGCTTCTTGCCTTTCCAGCCACAGCACTGTCACCACCCAAGGAGCCACCACACATAAGACCTTGCTGTGCAGTGGGCACCATGCTGGACTCTCCTGGAATCTCCTCTCATAGCCCCAGGAGAGGGCCACTAATGTTAGCATTCTGTGCAGGGCAGTGACATGCAGACCTGCATTCACAGCCAGGTGGGCAGCCCCACTTAACCTCAGGGGGATTTGGGGACACTGTCTAGCTCAGGAGAGGTGGAAGTGGGACCACGTAAAAGAGAAATGTGGCTTTTTAATTTCCCTCTTTGGGTTTAAAGGGAATGTCCCCTGATAGGTCTTGGGTCACACAGCAGTGCTCTAAGAGCGGGAGTTCCCGAGCCAGTCTCTCTGGGCTCCTCCTCTCTGCAGCTTTGTTGGGCTGTCTTGTCGGGACCCAGGTGGCAAAGCACAGAGTCTGATGCTGGTCAGGCCTGGGCTCCTGTCCCAGCTCCAACCTCACCAGCTGCTCAGCCCTCTCAGAGCCTCAGTTTCCTCATATGCAAATGAAAAATAAACTGAAGCCTCCCTCAGGCTTTAGTGTGGAGAACATCTGGCCCAGAGCAGAGATAAATGCCGTTTCTTTCTCCTTTCCTTGATGATTAAGTATTAGCTATTTAAGAAATGCAAATGTAATTCAGAAAAAAAATCAAAGGCAAGAAAGAGACCTGTGTTCACCTCAACTGATTTTGCTAAGGTGCAAATAATGCAGAAACTTTCTGTGGTGAATAGAAACCATCCCGCGGCTTTTGTTTCTAAGAATGGATCAAAAAGAATTTCATATTCTAATGAATGTCTTAGAATTAAAAATCAGAAAGAGAAGTTCACTCCATTTAAGTCTTAAATGCTCCTTAGGCTTAATTTCAAACAAAGCCCAGAATAAGCTGATGCTTGCAAAATGTTAAGAGAGCCACACCCCCGTCCCTTTTAAGCACATGCCGAACAAGGAAAAAGTGGCCCCATTGCAGGAGTGTTATGCCCTCAGACGACCAAAAGAGGGCAGAGCTATACAAGCCTTAGTAGCTCTAGACCTGGAGGCAGTGAAGACCCAGCTCTCAGAAAGGGAAGGAGGGCGGGGGGGAGCGGGGCGAGAAGGAGAAGGCGGAAATCAGAGTGACTCCAGCCAGCAAGGCAGAGCTGGTTCGGGGCTGGTTGGGAGACCTTGGGCCATGCTGCTGAGCCTAGGGCTCCTCAAATGGAAGTGGGGTGCTGCTTAGTTTTCAGGGGGTGGAGAGGATGCCTCAAGCATTCACACAGTGCTCAAAGTAGAAATTTCTGGGAACAAATTACTCCACCTAGTCACCTGGTAGAAACTGCGAGCAGAAGCCAGAAAACTGCCAAACACTGTAACAGCCAAATAAAGAGATGATCGATTCCAGAACCTACATTAAGGTAAGCTCAACAGTGGTCCCTAGTCAAAGTCCAAATGCAGGAACATTTGTAATAAAGATGATAACTAGTGTGCTTTAAATGCTTTACGTACGTCATCTCAGCAGACCCTGAGGTAGGTGCTGTGGTTAACTCCATTTACAGATGGGAATACTGAGGCAAAGCGAGAGCAGATGGGTTGCTCCAGGACAGCCAGCTGGGAAGTGGCTGGAGCCAAAGCCGGTAGCCTCAACCCTTTATGCCATGCATTGCCTTTCAGAACAAAAAGGGGCCCATGAATGAGTCAGAGCGGGTTAGCCCCAGGTCCATTAGCCGCCCTTAAATCAGGATTATTCTAAATGCCAGCAGAGCCCAGGACTGAGCCTCCGGTGAGACCCTCTTGAATGGGATGGAAAAATCTGGGGTCTGTCTGAACCGCAGACAGCAAAGCCATTAGAGATGAGAACAGTCATGGTGGGCAGGGCCGGGGGTGCTTACCGAGGAGGAGCTGGCCGCATGAGGGCGGTGGAGTACAGCTTCAGCCTTGAGTCTGGGGCGCTATGTGAACTGACTACTGATGATGACAATTTACTGAGCACCTACTGTAAGCCTGCCACACTGCGGGGCACTTTCCAGAGGACGATACTGTGGTCAGAGTGGTTGGCAGGGTCCCCTAAGAGCAAGGAGAATGCAAACTAGGCCTGGGAGACAGCGCCATAGCCACTGTATCCCCTTTGCGATGACATCACCTAGGCAGCAGGTAGCTCTCCTGTAGGATGTAAATTCACGCTATCCAGAGAATAACTTTTTGTCGCCTCTAAAGCCAGCTGCTGCCTGCTTTCGCGTCCTGCTCTGCCATGGTCATTGTGTGAAGGACAACATACGTACACTGGGCATTCTGATCATCCCTCAGAGGAAATGGGAAGCCAGGCCATCTTAGCCACCTTCTGCCTTCTAGGAGCTGTCAGGTGAGAAGTAAGCAATGAGGGGTTTCCTGCAACATTCATGACACGAGGTGGGTTTCAGCTCAAGCGCAGTACAAAGGAGGCCTCATAAGCTCTTTTCCTTCAGTGATCTGGACTGAGGTATGGAAAAGAGAGCCCCGTGCATCCTTATCTATCCATCCTTGTCCATCCATCCATGTCAATTCTGGCTGCTTTAATAAAATACCACAGAATGGGTGGCTTATAAATAGCAGAAACTTATTGCTTACAGTTCTGGAGTCTGAAAATTGGAGGTCAAGGTGCCGGCACGGTTGAGTGAGGGCTCTCCCCCGTGTTGCAGACTTCTCATTGTGTCCTCACATGGCGGAAGGAGGGAGGGAGCTCTATGGGGTCTCTCTTATAAGGGCACTAATCCCACTTATGAGAGTTCCACCCTCATGACCTCCCAAAGGTCCCACCTATTAACAGCATCACCTTTGGGGGTTAGGATTTCAGTATGTAAATTCTGAGGAGACACAAACATCCAGACCACAGCACCAGCCACATCCACTCTTTTCTAGAGCATGCTGGCCATAGAGCAGTTGCCTGGGAGGTGACTAGCACAAGTAGGGGGCCTGGCACAGCAGTGGGGTAATAGACACCTGAGGGACTGGGACACTGGCAGTCCCCACCACCCACCATGAGGAATTCTGTCCTTAAAAGGGAGCCTAACCGGATGCTGTGATGGCTGATCATGGGCCAGCAAGTAACTCTGGAGCCATGGGCTTCCAGAATGAGCTCAGAGTGTTGCACAAGAGCACTAGACCTCTTCCACCAGGATTCGGGAAAAGCAGAAGTCCTAGTGTGACCACCATGCTGACTGTTACCAGGCAACAAGTCACATGCAGAAGACAACAGAGAAGGACCAGGGGACGGGCCTGGAAGATAAAAAGCAAGGAAGGCAAGGCGACCTGTCTGCCTGAGAACAGCACAAACACGGCGAGCACAGACACAGACACGCGTGCCCGCCCTCCTCCCTGCCACGACCGCAGCGCCGCTTCTCCCGTCGCCTAGTGCTCATGCCTCACGCTCCAGGCCCTCTCCACAGAGCACCCGAACACGCCAACAGGCTGGCTGGGCACCAAACGCGCAGTTGACATTTCAGAGCTGATTCCAGCATATAGGGTCTCGGATCTCAAAAACGACCACCACATGATCTTAAATAACCATGTTTTTAATGCTTTACAGAACAAACTTGTTCTTTACCATTATTTTCATTATGAACTTGAATCACTGAAAATTTAGTCTATAATCAAATCGAAGCCCTAAGCAGCAACACCTTTTGTGTTCTCTGAAACACAACTAGTAAAATGTAGCATAGCCCTCTATCCCTCTGCAACGAGTGGAGAGTGATGGCTAGAGCAGAGGCTCCAGGGCTTGCTGAAGATGGAGGTGCCATGGCACCAACCGTGGGCAGGAAGCCAGGCCAAAGGCAACGGCAGGTTCTCCTGGAGAGAACACGGCGTCTCCTTCCAGCCATGTCCAGCTTTACCCACAGTGCCTTGCACTCAGGTATTATAACTTTCCTCCCGCAGTGAAGGTCAAAGTCCCGCTTCCCAGTGTGACCCTACTGCGGGTGAGAGGACACAGTGAAACTTTGATTTACTAAAAGAGCTCCTTTTGATACATAACCCCCTGACTCTTCCAGAAAATCATCCTTTTCTGAGCCGGGGACATCTGCTTTAGGAAAGGTTTAAAGTTTGCTGTTCTTCTGGAACTGGGCCACCAGGCTGAGGACCTGCTCGGAAGCTTTGATGTTCTTTGAGCTGAGGTAGCTGGTGCTGTTGGTGGCCGTTTCCTCCAGGAAGTATCGGTAGTTGACCATCAGGCCACATGAGCCAGTGATGCCCTTGAGGCTGACATCGGCCATCCAGTTGATGCGCCACATCACAGCCCCATTTTGCAGGTGGAAGTGTGCCGCGGGGTTCAGGGCGTAGCCCCGGTGTTTCTCTCCGTACAGGTACCAGGCACAGAGCCTCATCAGGGGGCCCTGCAGCACCCTGACCAGCGTTTCAGACTTTATCCATTCGTTGCTGCTGAGAATGACCTTGAGGGTCTCATTCACGGGACCGCCTGTGATCTCTGAGATTTCTTTGCTTTCAGAATCTGTGAATAGTTCATTCCTCCCGTGCTCCTTCGCTTGCGATTTCAGGAGCCCCAGAAGCCATTTGGTGAATCCAGGTATAGGAGACAGGCTTGAAAATGTCCCAACGTGAGGAAACTCTTTCTGTAAGGCATGGTTGGGGTGGGGAAAGCAAGGTGGAGAAAACGGGCACCAAACGCGCAGTTGACATTTCAGAGCTGATTCCAGCATATAGGGTCTCGGATCTCAAAGACGACCACCACATGATCTTAAATAACCATGTTTTTAATGCTTTACAGAACAAACTTGTTCTTTACCATTATTTTCATTATGAACTTGAATCACTGAAAATTTAGTCTATAATCAAATCGAAGCCCTAAGCAGCAACACCTTTTGTGTTCTCTGAAACACAACTAGTAAAATGTAGCATAGCCCTCTATCCCTCTGCAACGAGTGGAGAGTGATGGCTAGAGCAGAGGCTCCAGGGCTTGCTGAAGATGGAGGTGCCATGGCACCAACCGTGGGCAGGAAGCCAGGCCAAAGGCAACGGCAGGTTCTCCTGGAGAGAACACGGCGTCTCCTTCCAGCCATGTCCAGCTTTACCCACAGTGCCTTGCACTCAGGTATTATAACTTTCCTCCCGCAGTGAAGGTCAAAGTCCCGCTTCCCAGTGTGACCCTACTGCGGGTGAGAGGACACAGTGAAACTTTGATTTACTAAAAGAGCTCCTTTTGATACATAACCCCCTGACTCTTCCAGAAAATCATCCTTTTCTGAGCCGGGGACATCTGCTTTAGGAAAGGTTTAAAGTTTGCTGTTCTTCTGGAACTGGGCCACCAGGCTGAGGACCTGCTCGGAAGCTTTGATGTTCTTTGAGCTGAGGTAGCTGGTGCTGTTGGTGGCCGTTTCCTCCAGGAAGTATCGGTAGTTGACCATCAGGCCACATGAGCCAGTGATGCCCTTGAGGCTGACATCGGCCATCCAGTTGATGCGCCACATCACAGCCCCATTTTGCAGGTGGAAGTGTGCCGCGGGGTTCAGGGCGTAGCCCCGGTGTTTCTCTCCGTACAGGTACCAGGCACAGAGCCTCATCAGGGGGCCCTGCAGCACCCTGACCAGCGTTTCAGACTTTATCCATTCGTTGCTGCTGAGAATGACCTTGAGGGTCTCATTCACGAGACCGCCTGTGATCTCTGAGATTTCTTTGCTTTCAGAATCTGTGAATAGTTCATTCCTCCCGTGCTCCTTCGCTTGCGATTTCAGGAGCCCCAGAAGCCATTTGGTGAATCCAGGTATAGGAGACAGGCTTGAAAATGTCCCAACGTGAGGAAACTCTTTCTGTAAGGCATGGTTGGGGGGGGGAAAGGAAGGTGGAGAAAACACACACACAAAGGGAGTTCAGAAGGTGTGTCACCTTAAAGAAACACCTCTCCATTTATCACTTCTGCATCATTAGCCTCTGTATGCTACTATACAGTTTACAAAATGATATTGGACGTACACTAATTTTCTCTTGTCAAGGAATATTTATGAAGAATTTGATGTGTGCCAGGCCTTGGAGGCCATCTTGAGTTCCCAAGGCAAGCTTTTATGGTGGTGTCTCTGTCTGCACCATTGATTTGGTAGCAAAGTTGGGAGACTTGCCTGAAATCAGAGCTGGGCTGCTGTGAAGTGGGACTTGGTATGTGGTCTTCTGACCACAGATCTTGTCATTCTGGCACACCATGCCCCTCCCATGGACTTTTTTGCAGCCGCAGAATCTAGTTCAGTACTTGGCACTCTAGTACCTAATGACTGCTGAATGAAATAAGTGCCCAGCTACACCACAGTGGATGCAAGGGATAGGGTAGAAGGGGGAGGCGATGGGTCTTTCTCCATATCGGACAATATGGATCAATCATTACTGTTCAAATTACACAGAGATCTCAATGATCATTTAAAAAATCCAATGTTTTCTGATGATAAATGTAATCCACCATACTTAACTACTCTGAGATAGCGACTCTCAATAGTCTGATAAAGTACAACTCCTTCTGGTCTTTCTCTAGGCAATTTTTACATGGGTGGGACATTTATTTTAATCCTGCTTTATGAACTTATATCATGAGTTTTTCTCGTTATCATTAAAATTCAAAACATAACTTTAACAACAGAATAATGTCAAAAGACGATATGATACCATGATTTCCCTAACTACATTCTCTTCGTTGGGCATTTAAAGTGGCTCTTAGTGTTTGCTTTTATAGACCCCATAAATACTTTTGTGCAGGAGGACTACGCTTCCTTCGAGATTCTGATGACTTTTCTGGCTCTCAGCTTGTGGCAGATGAGTGGCCAACTGTCAGGATGCTACTGGGCTGATGGGCCAACTCTGACTGATTCAGAAACAGAACCTATGGGTGTGTTACCCAGAACCCTGGATTCTGCTCTCCTTTGATCGCCCTTCTTACCCTTGTAGTCCCCCTCCTCCTGCCCCATTCATTTACACCTTCAGCAAAGAAGGAAATAGGATATTAATTAGATGTGGCTTCTTATCACCTCTGGGGAAAAGTGGCAGAGAGTGATTCTAATGAAGGTGATATCCAACTGAATCCCGACTTCTCAAATTTGAAATTGATTATGAATTTAATATGAAGCAGGTAAATATTTTAATTCCATTCTGTCATTCTCTAAGGAAGAACTTCTGCTACAGCTGTGTTGAAACCACCCAAAGCGGAGACCACCACTCTCAGAGCCAATTATTAACAATCGAATTATTTTACCTCAGAATTTGATTCTACTCTTAGCTTACTCAAGCCCCTTATGAGATAGTTTTAAAAAGCCTAGACCCAGAGTGAGCCTGAACATTGCTGTTGTAGGATCGTTGAAGTGTTCTTCCCAGGGCAAAAAAAAGAAGGAATATATATATAAAAGCCAGTCTTTTTCAAGCTGCCGGGTCTAATCTCGACACTTCCTCAAGTGATGGGAAAGCCCAAGCCGATGAAGTGTCAGGGGCCAGAGGCCTGGAGCATGGAGGCGAGGGTGGGTGGGGGACAATCAGGTGTGGATAGAATGACCACGAAATGTGTAATTCGAATTGGGACATGTGAGAGTGAAAGGTGGCACTCCTCCTGGGCTGCAACGAGACATGCAAGTTAGAACCACAGAAGCTGATGTTCTCGGATCACGTCTGCATTAGTGGCCAACTATTTCCATCCCTCGAGGGGCTTTAGGGTTCCTGGGGAGTGCCCCTGGCACTCTTCTGCCCCCTCCTCCCTCCCCGTGGATCCTGTCTTCACCTCTTGCCCATCACCGATCCTAAGACCTAGGGCCCGACCACCCTGCAGCAAGGTAAGAGGGGACTCTGCCACGACAGTCCTAGGACGGTGCCTCGCTCACCTGCAGCTCCTTCACCACTCGCTTTATGAGAAAGGACCCCAGCTCCACCCCCTGCAGTCCTTGCTGGGCCAGACTGAGGGAATAGAAGATGGCGGCGGCGATTTTGTTCTTCTCCTCCGTTTCCGACGGAGGATAGTCCTTCATTATCGCCTGGAAAACATGAATGACAGCGGTGAGTGGGCTTGAACTCCCTCACGCTCAGCATCTCGCTTTACTTCAGGGCATGAGAAATCCTCACAGGATGGGGGCTGACAGAGACCTCGGTGTCCCCACTATTCAAGGACTGGGCCATGAAGAGTAAACACGGTCTGTTCCGTTCTGAAACCTCTCTGGAGGTGGCCGCTGCACATCTTCCCTGGGTTGCTCGCTCACAGTGTTCCATCTCTTTGCAATTCCTGTGCAAACTTTGTTGAATAGCAATTTATGCCCCTTTTGTCTTTTTCAGGCTTTTGTGCACACTGAAACTTGATTAATCTCCTCCCCAGAAAACAACTTGAGGCTCTGTCGTCTAGGCGACATGGCGACATGGCTCCACTTTCTGTAGCTTTTCTGTCAAGGCCTTTTCTCTGAACCGTAGTGTTTAGATTTCTCAATAGGCTAGTGAGTCCTGTATAATTTTTCTTTTAGGAAATTCACCTTTTCCTGACTTTTCCATGCACCCTTTTGATTATGTGTCCCATTCTTGTTTTCCCTCAGTGAAAACACACATCCACACAGACACATACACAGAGCAACCTACGATATGACTTGTACTGGCAAGTCCCTTAGACAAGTCTGAGTTTATTAGTGCCGAGTTTTGACTGCGGGAGTTTCTGAACCTTAATACTCTGTGGGTCACTTGACAACAGTGGATTAGCAGGCGGTTGCCTTTCAGTTCGCTTTGATGCAAGCACACCAGCTTGCTTCTGAAGAAAACATTTAAACTACTCTAACTTCCACCAGCTACGTTTGATTCTTAAAGTTGGGATGTTTGGCCCAGAGCCATGAAGAGGTCTGGGAGTCCACAAACTTTCTAAAATTGTGTATGGGATGTGCGGGTCTGCGCATATCCCCCCTGGGGACAATGTCCTCAGCTTTCATCCCCTTCAGATAGATACTCAAAAGGTCTTTTCTGTGACTCCCCAAAAGTTAAGAACTGCTGCTATAGAAAAGTGAGGTAGATGGTGAAACAGGCTGTGACACCTCCTGGGGTCCACGCCAGGCCCTCTCTCCTACACCCGTACTCTGGAGGAAGAACTTTGGGTCAAAGAACAGAGCTCATTTCCAATCATTCTTCGTCTCCATCTTGGTAAATTATCTCTTGTTTTTTAAAAAAGTCTGTAGGTTACTCTGTGGTTCCTTATTCAAAAATTTCCAGCAAATCTTTTTTTAAAGTTTTCAAAATCGAAACAGATCTTTCTTTGGTTATGCAAATGAGATATGCATAATGTCAAAGAGGCAAAAAATAAATGCGCAAAGAAGAAATCACAAATTACTCCAAAACCTGACACTGAGTCCTGCTGCTAACCTTTTGATGACACCTTTCTAGGTCTGTCTCACTGGCTATCGGTACGTATATACTTAAACACGCGCACGCACGAAACTGCGTACACATGCAATCTCTCATAGGCCCGGCGCTCAGTTCTCCACACTTGGAAGGCAGCTGCCCTCAGGGCCAGGATGTGGGCTGGGCTGGAATCCTGGTCCCGCCCATACTAATTCTACCACTGTGGGCAAATCACTGAAGTTTCCCATAGCCTCAGTTTTCTTATGTCTAAATGAAGACAATCATGCTACTAATACCACCTACCACACAGGGTGCTGTGGCAGTAACACGTGGAATATGCTTTGTGGCTGACGGGCACAGAGCAAATGCGCAATTCATATTATTCATACTATGAATAAGATCACACCATCCGTGCTATTCTGTAACCTGATTTTTCATGCAATAGTATGTCAAGGTTGGCTTTCCATGTCAAAAATATAAAACTAGTTCACAGAATATAAAAATATAAAAATACGTTCACAGAACTCCAATGCATGTGAGGATGTACCAGGTGTGTATGCTGTCATTTCCTTAATGCCTCCTCTGATGGGCAGTTAGGTTATCATGTCCAACCTTTCAAAACCGTAGACAACGCTGCAGTGAGCAACTGCCTGCACGCTGAGTATCTCTCTAGGATAAATTACCGAGTGAAATTTTTAGGTTGAAGGAATGCATGTTTTATATTTTAATTGGTATCACCAAACTGTCCTCGGGGAGGCGGTAATAACTTCTAGTGCGAGAGCACGCTGGCTCCTTCAAACACAAAAATCGTAAGGGATTTCTCCCTGGTGATTAAGGACATCTGCTCATTTGCCTTCTCGATTTCTCTGCCTTATGACCCTAGGAAGGCCACTCAGTGTGCCCATCCTATGACTTCTTATCATCTCTCCAGCTTCTGAACAGGCTATCCCCATCCCAAAGCCCTTGCCCACTGTGGCCTCCTGGTCTAAGCAAAACCCAGTGACCCAGGTGTCTCCGCCTCCCCTCACCTGTCTTTATCATCACTGAGATCTGTTCTGCTAGCCCCACTCCCTGCATTGGTTCTTCTCCCCGCTTTGTGCCTCCAGGAATGTTTCAAACATTCTCGCCAACTCCTGAAGGAGAAAGCAGCTGGCCGCAGGCAGGGCCTATCAAATGCAGCTCCCATGACCTCCACTCACCGGGCAGAGCTCTGTGCCTATATCAGGCACGCAGCATGAGTCTATTTTTCAATCACATGTCTTTTTAAATTACCCATAGCTACTTAACAAACGCTTAAAAGTTGAACCGTGTGCCTTTCCATCTCTTCTCCCCTTGCAACTCTTTTCTGCCTCACAAAAATATTCTGTAATATACTTCAATCATGTCTCAGTTCAAAGTCAACAGACCCAGATGAATGCTCTCCTCATTTCATAACTGTCTACATACTACACGTCTATATTCTGTAGCTACAAATTTGGAGATTTCACCTAGCCAACTAGAATATCCATAAAAGTCCAAAGCAATTTGTTTTTAAAAAGGGGATGAAACTAAGTTTAAAAAAACTTAAGGGACTCTGCAGAATGCCTACTTTGTCGTGAATGGACTGTCCGCAGGTACCTGCATGTTGCTGGGGATCTCACTGAGCAGTGCCACATGCAAAATTATGAGGGGCTCCTCGGGGGTTGAACAGTGAGAAAAAAAGTAACATCTCTTGTAAGGGCCGACACGTCGTTTCAGATCCATCCAATTTTTTATAGGATGCACAGCCTCAGACCTGAGGAGAACATTACAAAGAGCTAAGACAAATGTACAATTTACAAGTTAAATAACCATTGCTAATTCTCATTCATATTATTCACTCAAGTCAAATAAATCCTTTAAATATAGCTTTAATTGACTCCGGGAAAATTCAAAGAAAATCATTTTAATGTGAAACAGCACTGGTTGAAAGGAACTATAATTAATGACCATTTCACACACAAAATTTGTGCTCTCATTTTTAATGCCTGGTCTTAAGACTAGTTTGCGAGGCCCTTGGGAAGCAGGTTTTAACGCAGAAACCTAACCAGATGCTTCAACGGCGAACATTTCGTCTTTTATTTCCTTTGAATCTCCGCAGTTTGAAGTCAATGTCGCAAACACACGTCTCCCGGTTCCATCTGGCTGGCAACCTCAGCCAACCACTACTTTGCTTTCAGCATGTGAAATGGCAGAAGGCACTATCAGCCCCTCGAATCTGTTACACTTCCAATTGGTAGGACATTTCCCAAACCTCAGATTCCTTAAGACGACATGGAATGTGAAGATCCTGAGGTGGAAAGAGCTTCTCCTATTTGTGAGAAAAGCCATGTCATGCTAGCCTGCATCTTTCACTGTGTCTTGGACGTGCTGAAATTATGCACCAATATAGTTAATTTAGAGATTTTATCCAAGGGAGAAATTTTAACAACTAGATGAGACGGATGCTGTTTGGATTCCTAATGTAAATACCTGGCCCAGTGAATTCATATAGCTCTGATGATGGGGTCTGGGGAAAAAGAGGACCCCTGTGCTTGAAATATGAGGACATAGATGAGACTCTGCGTTTGCCCGCAGAATGATCAGTTTCTACCTGTGCCCTTTCCTCCTCCAGAATCTCAACATCACCTGCTAGGGCAGCCACAACATTTATGAATACTGTGTCTGGGTTTTATTAGGCTTGGAATAAAATGCACATGTGAATTGAGATTAGTTTTCAGCTAAAATACAAGGAATGTGAAAGTCTGAATACTTACTCACTGACTCGCTGAAGCACTTCACATGGCGAATGCCAGGTCACCCGTTCTAGGTTTAGGAACCCTGAAGAAAACCATTCTGACAGCATGCCTTTCAGCACTCCATTCATTTCCTGAAAAGAAGAGAAAGCGTCAGCCTTCCAATGAAAAGAGATAAAGCCCATCTCTGCATCGTCTCCAACATGGTGAGTTAAAACACCAAAACGTGATGCCCATGGAGACTGTGCAAGAGGAATCTCCAAATGGCCTTTTCTGAAATAGCTCCACTGAACTCTTATCTCAACCAAGTTAGACTGAATTCAGCTTTCCATTTAGACTTTACTACTTCAATCTGTAAGATACCTGAACGGGAGTATTGGATTTGAAGTAAGTTTCCCAAATCAAATATGTTCCAATTCATTCACCGTAAAGAACGCAAATAAAAACATAAAGTTCATATAGCAAGGAATGGTGCATCATAAAGGAAATGCTAACACAGGCAGCACAGAGCTCAAGTCCCCATCCCCTGAGGAACAGTTTTCGATATGCTAGAACATCATTTCTTATTTCCTGAGAGAAGCAAGTACTGGGTTCAGGTACTATATTTTGTCAACTCTAAGATGTGCATTTTCATATTTTAACATCTCTAAAGTCACCTTGATGCAACTTGCAAATGATGGCAGGTCAACTAGTAGCATTTTTTTTCCTTTCCTAGTGGGACATAAAATAATAGTGTATCTGGCGATCGACTCATTTACACTTGATGAAATTGTTCTAATTTCACTTCACTTTATATCTATTTCCAAAATTATTTGAGTCAACTTTACCATCAAAAATCCACTTGACTGAAACCTTTCAAGCAAGAACAAGAGGTGCATAAAGAAAGGAGAGAAGCAGAACCATCTCAGTTTAATCTACCCTGACCACCACCGAACACGTAACAGCAATAAGCTTCCTAACAGCTAGCATGGTGAGGAGAGGGGGCTAAATCTAGGGCCAACTAGGAGAAGACACAGACAGTCAGACCTGGATCAAACTTAATGTAAAGAAGAGCTTTTGAATCGCTAGAGCTGTCCACAGATGTCATCCCGAAAGAGCGTGAACCTTCCCATGGGAAGTGATCTAGCACAGGGTCGACAAGGACTTGGTGGAGCTGTTTTAAAAAGGATTTAAGAATCCAGTAATAAGGTGGATCAGATGACCTTTGCAATTCCTTCTAAGTCTTTATTGATTCCATATCTAGTCTCTTTCACTTGGCCCTAAGCTCCGTAAGGGCAGAGGTCATTTCTGATTCATTCCTCTGGTTCTCAGAGCATTCTTCAGGGCCTTTCATGTGGAAGATGGTTAACAGATTGATATCAAACGAAAAAAAGAAGAAAAGCTAAAGAATGGTGATTAGGAAGTAGCAGGAAAGGAGGATATGACATGTCATTTGCTAGGCAACACAGAATGAGTCCTTATAAAACTCTATTTACTACATTTGACTACAATGGTTCATGACTTGGGGTCCTCACAACCTTTTGAGTATGTGCTAAGAACCAGGGACCCTCTCCCTAGAAACATGCAAACACATTAATTAAATTTTGCATACAATTTCCTGGGGTTCACAGACCTCTGAAACACATCTATGAGTCATCCCCCAGGGGTTCATGGACCCCGGATTAGGAACCTCTGCTCCGAATGGTTAGAAATGAATTAGCCAAGTTCCATGTAAGATGTACTGGCATCTCTATTATATTCGCAATAGAAAAAAGCTGGAACTATCTAGTTTCAGTATTAATTCAGTATTAATTATGAAAGAAATGGTTTGGCTGATGAGAGCTGCCTGTCTAAAAGCCTCTTCATTCTATTTTGGGCTATTGACAGCTATAAAATGTGACGCTGGTACACGAGAACTGGGAACTAGGTTAAAGGTTACAAGTCTCTACTGCTTAGTTCTAATACGATGACAGCTGTTCAGGCTGGAATTAACCACCCCATGCAGCAAGGCTACTGGATCACACAGAACAGGAGGGAAAGAAATCACTTATGCTTTCTGCTCATTAATTTTGCAATCACTTATCCACAATCTGAGACTCAAATACAACTGCAGGGAATACTGTGATAATGCCAAAGTCGTGTCAAGCCTCAGTTCTTTCTGTACTGCTAATTCCAGTTATCCTGGATGACACCGTTCAGAAGGTCACTCAACTCTATCTTTCAGGAGAGAAAACGCCGTCTCCTATGCTCTCTTCTGAATGGGCTATGAAGATCTCCCCATTTTTGGTATGTGAAGAAGAGTTACTTTTCATTGTTCAGAAGCCCTGAGCTGGGGAAGGCAGCTGAAAGCCAGCGGAGAGGGTCACGGTGCTGAAGCTAAGACATTTTAGGCACAATTCCAACTCGTGCAAGCTGCTGACCCCCAGAACATATCTATGAATATGTTCTTTTTTGGTCTAGCTAAGTACGGAATTTAGTAGAACCAACAAGGCCCACTATACTAACTTAAAAGCAAGACAAACCACCAAAAGAAGTTGTACCACTGTGTAGCCAGCTGGGCACTGCGACAGTGGGGACGCTGACAAGGTCTGACGCACGTTTAGTTCCTTCTCTCGTGTTCCACCTATGCATCTGTTAAGGCCTGCACACCTCTCATTTCACCGAAATGTCTACATTGAAATTGCTCATCAAAACCCCCTCCCATTTTCTATGTCAACTTCCCGCTAGTAGTGCCCACAAATTGCTCACCAGCGCTCAGACCTTCTGCTATGATGAGTTCAGTTCAGTCTCACTGGGGATTTTATCTGTAAGAAATCTAACTCTTCAACCCAAATAGGCCTTTGGGAACGTCTCTGGAGAAAAACGAAAGCCTATAAACCACACACACGGAAAGCACACCCCACACACAAATAATTGCCCCCACATATACACACCTACACAGGAGGCGTCAACACACAGCATCCACATACCAGATCTGCTATCTCAAAAAACACAACACAGATATTTGATCTTTGCCAGGTTGTAGAAACTTTCTTCAAGGTAGCACTTGTATCTTCCCAGCAGTCTTGAAATTGCTCCTGAACTTCAAATCTAAAAGGATTAAGAATCCCCATGGGAGAGAAAAGAAACCCCGTCTGATATAAAATATCCAAGGAAAGAAATACACTCCCACTCGGTTCTCTTGCCTTTGGCCTTCATGTTGGGTTACATTTGAAATGGAAGTGTCAGTCTTCCGATTCTTCTCATATTTCCGATAATCGCAACCCTTGGTCAGAGACCAATATCTTAACAAACCGTGCCCTCATTTGTAAACTGGATTTTTAGCAAAGCTCCCTCAGGTATTTCTTAGAAGAGAAGCAGGCTGACCTTGAGCAAACCGACCACCAGTTGAATCTTTCACCTCAGTGCAGTGCCAGTTGGCTCAGGGAGTTAAGTGACTTGGCTAAGATCACCTAAAATCATGCCTTTAACCAGCGGATGGCAAAGACAGGAAGGGAACTGGCCTCTACTCTCCCCATCCAGTGCTGCTTCCACCACACCCACTGTCCCGCAAGTCACTGAAATCAGCATCCTTTTTGGCTTCACATTGCCAGTTATTCTAAAGTGCCTTTGTACCCTATAGGATCCAGTAAACAGAAACCTGTGCTGGGCGTGCAATGACCGAATCCATTCCATAATAATGCTCAGGCTGAAGCCAACAGCAGCTCTCCTGTAAACTAGCGTGTGTTTACTTGAGTTTTATCTAGCTAGTCCTAAGGGCAGTGGGGCCCAGGTGAGTAGCATGCCCGTGTGACAGGGTACATGCTGTGTGCACACAGTAAGGGGTGCTGATATCTGGGGCAACTGCAGAGGGAAGTCCCCAATCCCCCAGCATCACAGAGCATCACAGGCCCCTGCGGGTCTGGGACTCCTGCCCCAAAGCTGCACGTACCAAACTTCTGGTGGTTTCTAACATTAAGTTCCTAAGAGTGAAAAGTTCTTAGGAACTTAATGTTAAAGAGCTGTACCGCCTCTTTAACTTGGATGCAAAATCCAGGATGAGGTAGAAGGGAATCGAGATGGCATTAAGTGATTCTGGTGACAGATTAGAATATCAGATCCCAGTGACAATTTCTATGGATGAAAAAACAACAACAAGAAAAAACTATTCACTGAATAATTTCAATGACAGGGATTAATTTTTTTTTTTTTTATATATAACTATGTAGAGCAAAGGAGAAGGGACCAGATTTAGCCCCTAACAGTTAGATGCACTAGATATAAAAGCAGAATTTTTAAGTAGAGCAATGAAGAGGCATAATGAAAACTAGAAAAGGCTTCTAAACCCAATGTGTCCAAGTGCGGAGGCAAAGGTCAGGCTATCGTTATTTATCCTTTGTTCAAAAAATATCTTTAGTCCATGTGGCTTTTTGCCTGCAGGTATGCGACGCTTTTCCCCTCCTGTGTGTTGACAGCTTGGGTGAAAAAAAAAGGGAACACTGAACATCTGAGGAACTGGTGTTCCTGGCAGCTCTGGATTCCCCCAAGGCAAGCTCCTCTCTCCCAACAAGTTTCAATGTCACAGCTTTCAACTGCCATGGTTTCTTCTCAACTGCATGATAATCGAGAGTTTTCTCGTGTGGGCAAGAGCGAGGGGGTACATTCATTAATATGTCAGAGAATCAGCAGATTTAAAACTGGAAGGGACATCAGAAACCACCCAGGGCCAACACACACTGAAAGTTGCCAAGGGCAGTCCGAATGTCTGATATGATGTCTTGCTTGGCTGTGCAGAAAACTTCCAAGCCCTCTGGGGTCCCTTCCAGCCTCGAAACTCTGTGAGAGGAGCAGTCTGACATCAAGACAAGTGGGGATTAGAGTGCTGACTTTGTCTTATAGTGGGGCACCCAGGAGTTTATCTTAAGACTTCATTTATCATTTTGCTATGCAAGAAATTAAAGACAAGGTTCCCCATTTTCAAGTAGCTGATCATCTAGTTTGGGGTTGGGAGGGGGAATAATATACTTCGAACACTAAATTCTGTGGTTAATGTATAAAATCCAAGTGAAGGGTGCAGACAATAACGTATGCCATGAGGCTCAAAACTAGGTGAGACCACTTTGAACTGGAGTGGTTAGAAAAGCTGAGTGAATGGGCTAGGGGTAGAGGCAGCTCTTATTCTACCAAGCCTCCCAAGTAGGAATCACACAGGGATTCAGGAACTGTGCATCCAAAAGCAGGCTTGGCTAGAGACAACAGGTGAGAGTAATGAGGAGTAAGGCTGGAAATACTGTCCAGGATGGTTTGATGTACATCAAAGGAACCAAAGGAAAGACTAAATGTGATCCTTCTGGCACGTGAAGCTTGATGGTTTTTCAACAAGGGAGTAAAGACTGACCTGTGGTTTTAGAGAGAGAAGGGCACTGGGATTGCTAAGATGGAAGCTTGCACAAAGTTGTGGAAAGAGTAAATACAGTCACAACTAGAGAATACTAAAACTCCTGACTTGTTAAACTACATAAAACAAAGCCATCAATTAACTATTTTTTTTCTCTTGTCCTCCATTTTATAGAAAAAGGCAAATTCAAAGAGAACAAATCCATTTTAGATCTAGTTAAATGGTCAACTCCAGGAGTCACTGTGTAGTGACCGTGGAGCCATCGAGTTGATTGATGACGTGAGTTGCAACCGTCACCAGCTCTGTATTCTGGGCACAGCACTTGACCTCAGCAAGCATTAATCCCCTTACCTATGGCTTGCTAAGGATGAAATAAGCAAGTTCATGAAAAGCACTTACTACCCACTATGCCTGTTACCAACTCTTCCCATTCTAAAGTGGAAGCTCCTGGACCAAGCAACCTTGGAGCCTAGAGCATGCCTCATATAAGATAAACACCAGATGGCTGCGTGCTGGATGGGTGAATGGGTAGATGATTTCATTCTGAGACAGCCTCCTATGCAGTAAGAATCAAGTTCCAGAAGAACCGTCATAGAGCACTGGTCCCTGCATGAAGAAAAAAAGCCCGCTTGGATGATAGGCTACACCCAAGCCTCCCTTGAGAGGAATCAGATGGAAATGCATGAAGTATGTGAAACACGAATCAGATGGCTTGAGCCAGTAACATGGTCGATTCAGCATAGTAAGACTCCATGACTAATTTGGTGCTGGTGCAATAAACAACTGTGGGTTCTCAGTCTGTGAAGGTTTGTGGCCCTAGGTAACAGTATTGTAAATCGACCAGCTATCATGAGAAATCAAATCACAGCCATTATCATTACTCTGAGATTAATCTTTAACAACATCCAATTTCTGTGCATCTAAGGCTAAGTAACTAAGAAAGATAGTTTCTGACACCACTATAACTCATATAACATGATGGGGATATGAAGTGTAGTACAAAGAACCCCAGATTTGGATCTGGGTGGATGATCCAAGACATATCTATTTGCTCTAAGTTCTTGGGCAAGTCATACAACCTCGATATACGTTTCTTTTAGTGTAAAAGTGGATATGCATATCACCTATCTAGAGTGAGGCAATAAACACTATAACTACCATGCCAGTGTTCTTATGTAAACTAGGACATATTGTTCAACTGTTCAGTATGAAATTCTGAATGTCAGAACTTCCTGAAACTTTCAAATAATTTGTTTACTAAAAGCAAGTTGTGGTCCCTCCACATTTAAAACCAATAGTACAAAAGGACTATATTCAACTATTAGCACTCTTTCAAAAAAGTCATTATTTAAATCGAAGTATTTATTTGCATCTAACATGAGCTCACCGTGCTAAGCACTTGATTACTTCAAGAAGTCAACCAAGAATCAAGTTTCAGGGCTGAATTCCAGAAGGTAAAAAGCCCTGCAGCAGAGAGGTTATGCAGCACACAGACGACCAGAAGGCGCCCAGCTTCCTAGACGGTGGCAATCTCATCATCTAGTCATCTTTGTGCTGTTTCACAAGACTTCTTACAGGACGACAGTTTACACACCGTGAGTATGCATTTAATTTTTGCTGACACCATCCAGGTTTTCAGAAAGGCTGCCTGATGCCCAGTTTGGTACTCACTCAAGTATATACTGCATAGATGAAACTTCTCAGCTAAAATAATAAACAGACATGGAGCGCTCTAATCATGAACGAGGCGTGACAGTTGCCTTTAACGGTAGGCAAGTGCCATTTCTAGTAAGCACAACACAGTAAGGACTGGAGCAAGATATCACTAGAGGGAGCTAAGGATTCAGAAAGCGTCGGGAAGGGACGGGGTTCAGGAGTGCAACTCAAGGGGAAGTGTGCAGGGCTTCAGGAAGGGAAGGCAGAGTGTTTGGGGCTTGAGCGGCAGGTGAGGACTATACAGGGAAGACCGTCAAGAGCCCGCAGACCTAGGCGCAAGGCGGGGGCACGACCTGGGCTGTCCCCATTGCCCGCGGGTCGGAGCCTTACCCGGACGTGCGGCCCCTCCACCAGCTTGAGGGCCTGCGCCTCGAGCAGGTCGGCCCGCAGCTGCACCAGGAAGCGTACGCCGCCGTCCAGCTTGCTGATTTGGTGGAAGAGACCGCGGTAGCGCGGCACCAGGGCGTAGCGCAGCCGGTCCTCGGCCTGCAGCAACACCGCCGCCTCCCGCGGTTGCTGGCGCAGTTGGAGCACGCCGGCGCTTTGCTCTGCCACCTGGCCGTGGTCCACGCCGAAGCCCTGCGCCAGGCGGCCCAGCAGCTCGGCGCGTTCGGCCGCGTCGGCCAGGCCGCCGTAGAATCTCACAAAGTCCGCGCACTGGCCCTCCGCCGGCGCCGGGGTCTTCTCGCGCAGCTCGTAGGACGGCGTCGCGGGTACCGCGCGGTGAAGCAGCTCGTCCATGGCCCGCCCCAGGGCACCCACCCCCGACTGCACAGTTAACAGCCGGAGTACAGGTGGCCGCGGCGGCCGTCGGGGCAGCCTCAGCGTGGGGAAGCACCGCGTCGTCAGGCTTGATCGGAGGCCAAGCATAGTTCCAGGGAACAGCTGCCTAGCAAACGCCGCCAGCCTCACTGTTGTGCTTCCGGCTTCCGGCTTCCGACTTCCGGTGTGTGCCGGCCTCATTGGCCGAGGCCGGAAGACGGGCAGGGCGGAGGCCAATGAGAGGGCAGAGCGGAGGGACTGGGGCGGGGCGAGCGCGGGGCGGAGCGCGACCCGAGGCCAAGTGCAGCCAAAGGTCCCAGCACCGCAGCGAGGCAGGCTGCGGCTTCATCCCCTCCCCTCTACTCCACTACCCTGTCACCTGGCTACCCAAAGTCAACGTCTCAGCCTCGCTCCTCTTAACCCAGAGATGAACTCTCCAACCTCAGGGTGCGTCAAAGTCACCTGGAGAACGTGTTAAGCATGCAGATTCCTGGGCCCTATTCCCAGTGGGTTTGAGTAGGCGCGGAGGAATCGGCGTGCCTACGAAGTTTCGTGGTGGCAGTTCTCTGGCAAGGTAACCTAAGTGCTCTCAATTCATTGTCAGAGTCTGATTATACAAGCGAGTCCCAGAGTTGCAGCTCTTCTCTGTTCTGAGCTCTGGACCCAGCTTCCAACTGCCTGCTAGAGAGCTTTTCATGGATGCCACAAACGGGGCTCTCCTGAGCATCTTGTTCCCAACAGGTCCCTCCTTCTTTTGTTCTTATTCATTCATTCGTTCAACAAAGTATTAATCGCCTGGTATATGCCAGGTCCTATATTAGGCACGGGGATAAAAAAAACCAGACAGACCTTATCGTATCCCATGGACTTCACAGTCTAATGAAGGAGACAAATGATAACGACACTACAAATTGTGATAAGTGCTATAAAGGGAATAAACAGGGTGGATTGATACAATACAGGACCAGAGTGGATTTTCCACTGGGCAGAGTCATCAGGGAAGACTTCTCTGAGGAGGTGATATTTAAGCTGAGACCAGAAGCTAGTTGTGGGTTGGGGTTTGAGGGGGAAAGCCCAGAGAAGCTGATCTATCCACTCTTCCAAGTTCAAAAGCACAATTTTTATAACCTCTGTCATGCCCTTTGTCCTAACATCTAAGTTTTATTGATTTCTATGTTAAAAGGCCTCCTGAATTCATTTCTTCTCTCTGGCCCACTGCTCCTATAGCCCACGTCACTTCTCACCAGGGCCACTGCAGTAATCTCTTTGCTTCCAGGCTTAATCCCTTCAATCTATTATCTGTATCAGCTTCAGAATGACCTTTCTGAATTATCAATCTAATGGCATGACATTCACATGCCATTGGTCAAAAAAACATATTTTAGCGTAACTGGCAGAGCTTGGCACCAACAACCCCTACTTCCCTATCCAGCCCGTCTTCTGTTTCTTCCCACCTCATGTTCCTGACTCCTTGGCTTGGTGCTCCCAAACTTTTAGATTTTGGGATCTGTTTTCAAAATAGTGGGAGCACTGATGCATAACTGGAGGGCAAGAGAGAGAGGTGGTTATTAGTGGTGGTATGGGTGTTGTTGGTGGCTAAAATTGCACTCAGTCTGTAGTTTCCACACATGCACCCATTTCAGATAGTCTGTCCTTACAGGAGTGATATTTTTGCCATGGGTAGTGAGAGATTGGAGGGAGTTGCCAAATTTAGTGGAGGAGTCCTAAATGAATGAATGAATGAATCAATCAATCAATCAATCCAGCCAAGAGCCCACTTGGTCATCAATCAATCAATCAATCCAGCCAAGAGCCCACTTGGAAAAAGAGGAAGCTCATCTAGATACAAAGGATGAAGAAGAGCAGCAAAGATCTGGGGACAGATGGTGGATAGTGTGCCCAGGGCAAGTGGGCTCTGGGGCAAGGGCTTTCTTGTTTGTTTGGGGGATGTACAGGGCACCTGGTGATCAGTGGGTACTAGAAGGGTGTACCCTTCCCTTTCTTCATCATACACTGGTAACTCAAATCCCACTAAAGTCCCTCTGATATCCCCCTGACATGGCTGTGAGGAGAGAGATGTGTACAGGCACTGGCTAAGCCCTATACACACCTCTAACATTAACAACACGTCACCACTTACTAAATGCCATTCACTGTAATTAGCCCTTAGATGCATTATCTCATTTAATCCTCACAACAACCATATAGGGCAAGAACTATTCTCATTTTATCAAAATGGACAAGGAGGCACAGAGAGATACAGGGACTTGTATGAGTGCTTGCAACTAGTAAATAGTGGTGGTGGTTTCTAGATCTGAGACTGGAGTGTGAAAGGACTGTTTGGACACGGGTCAGACTCACTCCAAAGTTTGTACTCTTTCCACCCCAGGATCCTGCTTCTGCTAACATGAGGATTTCTGCATTACTTAGAGTTGAGTTTGTTTTTGTGCTGAAATGTTGAGGAAAATACGGAAGACATAGGAATATAATCAATACCAAATCCCTTCCACATGGCAGATAGTTTACTGCATTTAATCCTCATGTCAACTCTTGTCAGGTAGTTGTCCCCAACTACAGATGAGGCTGAGGCTTGAGAGGGCACATGACTTACCAAGGTCATCCTGTTAGTGAGAGGCAAAGCCCAGGTTTGACCCTTGTCTACGGACTCCAAAGCTTTTCCTTTCTCTACTCTCCTGAGTTAGGTTTCTAGAAAGGTTTTCCTTCCTCAGAGGCCATACAGGAATCATCCGTTTGCTCCCCAGTTCAATTCCAATGGTGATGGGAACCAATAGGTGGTATTTTATTATGGGGAGTGACTCAAAGGGAGGCCAGCCCTAAGAGATCAAAGTTTATGAAGCTCCAGAAATGAACAGAAAGTCCTGAGAGAGACACAGAAGTGCTTGGGTATTCATGTGACAATGGTAGCATTCTGCACTGCCCAGGGGAAACAATGGTTAACTTAGAGAGGTTCTCAGGAAAAAGAGCAAAGGTGAGTCCCAACCTCAGACTGCACAAAGTAAATTCCAGATGGTTTTAGCAATTAAATTTTTACACAAAATGAAATAAAAGTATCAGAAGACAATATTCTCAGAGCTAGAAATGTCTTTTGAAGTATGGCACAAACCCAGAATCCTTAAAAGAGAAGACTGGTCAATTCAAGTACATAAAAAATCTTAAAAGGTTCGTTATGCTTTAAAAAAAAAAAAAATCAAATGACAAACACTACCTTGGAGAAATATTTGCAAGTTGTATCATATCCAAATGGCTAACTTCCCTAATACATGAAAAACTAGAAAGCAATATGGGAAAAGACTGTCGACCCAACAGAAAAATGGAGAAAGGCTATAACCAGAGAGTTCTTAGAAAAGGAAATAGAAATGGATCTTAAAAATATGAAACGTGTACAACTTCACTCATAATAAGAAAATGCAAATTAAAACTCCAATGATCTATTAGTTTTTGTTTATTGGATTGTAATAGTCAAGAAGTTGGATAACAGCTGTACTCGTTAGCCTGTGGGGAAACAGGTACCCTCTTGCATTGTGGGAGTGTAACTTATGACAACCCTGTGCAGGGTGCCTTTGCAATATCTAACATTACAAATTGGCCCAGGAGTTTTTGCAGAAAAATGCTCCACCTGCTGAGTGGGTCAATGACAGGTTGGATCAGACCTAGGGTACTCACTCTGCAAGACCAGGAGTCAGGCACAGAAAGCAGGACAATGGGAGAGTCCCTCCAAGGAGATACAGGTCAGGGTGGAATGGCCACCTCTGGCGATAACCAGGACTCGGGTTCAAAATCCTAGAGTCTCTCGGCCAAGGAGAAACAGAAAATAGAGAGGAGAGGGACTTGCTTGGAGCAGCTACATCTGCAGAGCCAAGCACAGGCAGGTAGGACTGCATACTAATAAAAGTCATTGGGTCCAAAGTCAGCAGAGGGCCCTGGGTATGCATCCTGGACTTTCCACTTACGAGTTCAATGACCTTGAGTACGTTTCCTCACCTTATAAAGGCTGTTTCCACATCTGTGAGATATAGATGATGGTAATATCCATCTCACAAGCTTGTGAAAATTAAATGAAACGATTTGTGTTAAGCACATGGCAAGCATCAAAGATTCCATGATATTTTAGCCAAAGTAATGTAAGCATCATAAAATGAATATATTTTAAGGTGGGTGTATATTTGCATATGCCCAGAAAGAAGCAATATGTTGACCCAAGGCAGGATTATTTCACCATTACTCTGAGACACTGTGATTCATGTGGAGCTTCTTCCTAGAATTCTGAAATAGGTGAGGTAAGAGGCATCTGTGGATGAGAAGAGGGTGGGATGGTGGTGGAGATGCACTCTGATGGAAAGCCATATCTCTGAGCAATTGCCAGCATGGCAAAAAAAATTTTCTTTTGAAATAATTTCCAAATAGTTATCAAGGGAGGTTTGTTTTATCCTCTAGAAAGTTGACTCTGAACTCCCCTGCAGTTCCCTCTCCGTCCTGCTTTTTACAATCCACTACATTTATGAAAGAGAATATCACACCAACCAGGTCTCCCACAGAGCAAAACTGTAGGAGGCATTGGGAATAGAGAGGGACTTTGTTCTGCTCAGATAGAAATAATGCAGGTATCTTTTGTTCAAGGGTGAAAGTTCAAAGGTGTGTACCTGGTAGACTCTCTCTAGGTGCCAGAATTTCTACAAGTATTGCAGTATAAAAATACTGAGAGCTAGTTCTTTACCAGAACAGCTTTTGTTGGGCACGTCTAATCTCACAGGGCATAAGAAAACTACGTTTGGCTCATTCCGCAAAGACATAGACACGCAAAGCATTCTGAAGGCCTGGCAGTGGCTTCTGAGCAGGCCACAGTTCCTCTGTACTAAGGAAGTGGTGACAACTCATCACCAGCTGGAGGAAGGAGCCAGTCTGGTCCAGATGGGCTCCTTTGGTGTTTGTCTACCCTTAGAAGGGAATATAGGTGTAAATCTTCATGCCGTTGGATTAGGTAATGGTTTCTTAAATATGACACCAAAAACACAAACAGCAAAGGAAAAATAGATAAACTGGATTTCATTAAAATTAAAAACTTTTATGCATCAAAGGACACTATTGAGAAAATGAAAAGACAACCCACAAAAGGGGAGAGATATTTGCAAATCATATAACATAAAGATCTAGTATCCAGTTTATATAAGGAATTATTACAACTCGACAATAAAAGACAATCCAATTAAAAAATGGGCAAAGGAATTTGAATAAACATTTCTCCAAAGAAGATATACGAATGACCAATAAGTACATGAAAAGATTCTCAACATCATTAGTCATTAGGGAAATGCAAATTAAAGCCACAATGAGAAATTACTTTAAATCCACTAGTATGGCAATAACAATAATTAAAAATAATTTTTATAAAGGGAAATAAGTTTTGGCGAGGATGTTCAGAAATTGGAACTCTCATATACTCTTGGTGGGAATGTAAAATGGTGCAGCCATTCAAGAAATCATTTTGGCAGTACCTCAAAAAGTTAAACAGAGAGTTACCACATGACCCAGCACTTCCACTCATAGGCACTTGAGAGTATTGTAAACATTTATTCACAGAAAAACTTGTACATGAAATTTTCATAGCAGCATTATTCATAATAGCTAAGAAGTAGAAACAACCCAAATGTCCACGAACTGATGAAAGGGATAAACCAAATGCTGCATATGTATACGATGGAATATTATTCAACCATAAAAAAGCATGAAATACTGATCCATATTACAACATGGATGAGCCTTGAAAACATTATGCCAAGTGAAAGAAGCCAGGTACAAAAGATCACATATGGTATAATTTCATTTATATGAAATATCCAGAATAGGCAAATCTATAGAGACAGAAAATAGATTGATGGCTGCCTAGCGCAGGCGAGAGGAGAATTGGGAGTGACTGATAATGGCTATGGAGTTCCTTTTCAGTGATGAAAATGTTCTGGAATTAGTGGTGAAGATTGTACACTATTGTGAATGTGCTAAAACCCAACGAATTGCACACTTTTAAATGGCTAAAATGGTAAATTTTATGTTCTATGAATTTTACCTCAAAAAAAAAAAAAAAAAAAGACTGCCCCAGAGGGATTAGCATCTCTCTAGCCAATCAGTAGAGAGAATCTGATTGGTCCAGCCTGGATCAGGTGCCCAAGCTGGGATACAGGGTTATATGGACAAAGCAGGGCTGAGGGGGAGTCATCCTTTTGGGTGGGGACACAGTGTTTAGAGGAGAGGGGTATAAGCTGGGCAACTGTCCCAAAAGATGTCTACTTTAAGTATGAAAAAACAGCATTAAAAAGAACCTTGGAAAAAAATCGGCCATAATTCTAGCATCTTAATTACGACAGTTTATATTTCTGCAAATCCTTCCAGTATTTGTCCACAGGCCAACATGTTTTTCTGAGTTGTAATCACTGTGTTTATACTGTTTATTTCCTGTTCTTTTCACTCTCCATCATATCATAAACATTTTCCATGTTTCTAAATCACCTTCGTAATTATCCTTTTTAATGACTGCATAACATTCAATTGAGTTGATGTACCATAATCTCTTAATCACTTTGCCATTTCTGGATATTTACATGGTTGCTAATTTTTTTTTGTATATATATATATATCATACTGCAAGAAATACTTCCATGCATATTGATTTTTTTCTTTACTAAAGTTGCCCAAATTACTTAAAAAGACCAAATAGGAAAAATTTCCCATGAAATGTCAAACTAACCAAGAAGCCTAGACAGAAAAGAGGCTCAAAAACTTACTGAGCTGGCTGAGAAAGCAGTCATGATTCCTAGAGACTCACTCCCTTCTCCCCACAGGGAAGTCTCTGTTCTCACTGGTGTGTTTATGCCTCTCTAACCAGTAGTTCAATGAAGTCATCTGTGCTATGAATATACTAATGTAGGTTGATCTCTTCTTTTGGGTCATATCCAGTTAGTTGGCTTTTGTTGTTACAATGCTACGCTGAACATCCTTAGACGTGTCTCCCACTCCTAGGGCACACATGCAAGAGTCTCTCTAGACCAGTTTCTCAACCTTGACATACTAGACATTTTGGGATGGATCATTCTTTGTGGTGGTGCTGTCCTGTGCATCATGGGATGTTTAGCAGATCCCTGGCCTCAACCCACTAGATGCCAGTAGCATATCCCACTTGCAACAATCAAAAATGTCTGTGGACATTGCCACATGTCCCCTGGGGAACAAAACTACCCTCCCACAGTTGAGAACCTTGATCCTCAAGCTTTGCTGCACTTTAGAGTCACATGGGGGACCTTTAAAAATATTCCATGCCCAGAACGCACCCAGTCCAATTAAATCAGAATCCCCGGGGCACACTGCTAGCACTGGTTCTCACATTGCCTGCACACTGGAATCACCCAGGAGCTTAAAAAAAATACTGATGTCTGAGCCACACACACAGAGGTACTGACTTAATTGATCTGGAGTGGGCCCGGGCATTGGGACTTTTAAAAGCAAAGTCTTAGGTAGGTCTAATGTGCAGTCACATTTGAAACCACTGGGGCAAATGCCTGTGAGCGGAATTGCTGGGCTGCAGGGTTCCACTTGACTAAGTATTGGCAAACTGTTTCCAACCACTTTGTTGTTTACTCATGTCTGCTTTCCTCCTCCATGCATCCTCCAACACTGAGCTCAATGAAGGCAAGGTTGGCCTCATTTATCTTTAGTTTCCTGTTGTCTAACCCAGTTAGTACATAGCAGCTGCTTACTGTGTATTTGTTACTGAATGATTGGGAATGGTTTATAGTTTTGCTGCAATTTAAAAACACCTCGTTGTTGGAGCCAATAGGGATAACACCAGAGTAACAGTGACTGGAGATGAGGGTCAGCAACCCCATGGAGTCTTTAACACTCTCCTCAGAGTCGAGCTAAGAAAGATGATCAATATCAGCAAGTGTGAGCACTTGTAGCTGCTTCATTATGATGCCTCTTAGGACTGAAGATAGCCATCAGGGGCCTCCCTGCTGTCTGAAGGGGGTGCCAGGAATGACGAGCTGCGGGGTACTGGTAGAAAGGAGTACGGGCTGTGATGGGGAGGCCTGAACAAAGAGAAGTTGAATGAAGACTGGGGTGAAGGGACTCGTAGGCACCATTCTGTGGTCGGCAGAACGATGTCCCCCCAATATGTCCATGTCTTAATCCCTGGAACCTGTGGCTATGTCAGGTCACATGGCAAAGAAGAGTTAAGGTTGCAGATAGAATTAAGGTTGCCAATCAGCTAACCTTGAGATGGGACAACACCCTGAGTTATCTGTGTGGAGAGGGAGGCTGAAAGTCAGAATCAGAGAGAGACTTGAAGATGGCTGTGTGGCTGAGAAAGATGGAGGAAAGGGCTTCAGGCCAAGGAAGGCAGGTGGCCTCCAGATGCTGAAAAAGGCAAGGAAACAGTCTCCCCTGCAGCCTCCAGAAGGAGTTATCCCTGTCGGCACTGATTTTAGCCCAGTGAGACTCAGGTGGGCTTCTGACCTCCAGACTGTAAGAGAATAAGTCTGTGTTGTTTTAAGCCGCTAAATTTGTGGTCATTTGTTACAGCAGCAAGAGGAAACTTATATACTTTCCAAGGTTTGCTTTATTTACTCCAAAAGGAAACACAATGAAAAAATATGTTTTGTATCAACCTCTGACTCCCGTTAATAGTAAGAATAAGCTAATGCTTGATATTGAACATGCTAGGTGCCAGACGTTGTCCTATGCATTTTACATCAACTCATTCATTTAACCCTTACAACAGTTCTGGGAGGTAGGTACTATTTTGTTTTGCATTTTTATTGGTAAGGCAAACTGAGGCACAGAAAAGTTAAATAACTGCTTAAAGTTGCACAGGCTATCTGACTCCAGAATCCACATAACACACTGTCACGCTTGTGATTGGCTACTCCAAAGGTCAGTTTCTTTCTGGGAATACCGGGGCCCTTCTAGATATGTGATGGGGCATAACCGCGGGGGCAGCTGTGTTGAGAGGAGCAGGCTTGTGTCACTGTAGAGCAAGCAAGCTTCTGCATCAGGCAGGTGAGGGTCGAGATGATGGTTCTGTGGCTTAATGACTAGGAGACTCCAGGCAAGTTACATAACCTCTCTGAGCTTTTGTTTCCTCACCGGAAATGAAACAACACGACCCTACATTAAAGAGCTGGAATCTCATGACAGGAGGAAAAGTATGAAAAAGTACTCAATAAATGTATTTCCATTTCTTGCCCCTACCTGGTTCTACAATGCAGGATGGTAATTAAGTGGTTAAAAGAGAGGGGCAATGAGTCTTAGTTCCGGTTTTCAAATCCTAAAGCCATCACTTGCTTACTGTTACAGTAGGCAAGCTACGACCTCTCCAGCCTCAATTTCCTCATTGGTAAAATGGGTGCAGCGGTGACAGCACCCTTTCATATAGCAGTTGTGGAAACTGATTGGGATACTGTGTGCAAAGTACTTGGCACAGTGCTCAAGTGTCTCAGAGAGTGTTAGTCCTTCTGCTTGCCTGAGACAGCGGCAGGAGGAGCCCAGCTGAACCTACCCTTCAGCTGAGGAGGGGACTAGAGCCTGTGATGCTGGTGGTCGTGGAGAGGCAAGAAGATAACCTGCGAGAACCAGATGCTGACAAGAACCCAGAGGGAAGGGCTGAGCGGTACAGGGGTGGGCCTGGGACCAGAGGACCAGGCATTTTCAAGGACAGAGGGTGGGCAACTGGAGCTTCAGCCAGTCCTGCAAAAGCCTTGTATGGCTTACACAGTGGTGGGCGTGCAAAGGGAGAGAGAAGCGCGGCTTCTCAGAGTCCCCTCTCTGTTCCTGTTTCCCAGCTGTAATTCCCTATGGGAGCATACGGCAGCCCTCGCTCATCGGGTGAGTATTCATTACCATGGGAAAAATATTCAGGTCCAAAACACTATTATATCATGATTGTTTTTATTTTTTTTTTAAAAAAGCATTCTGGAAAAAAGCTCACCAAAATGTTAATAGTAATTATTTCTGGGTGATGGTATTTCTTTTTTTAACAAGCTACCTTTTAGACATATTTTTGAGTTGCCTGGTTTTTATTACAGCGAGCATGTGTGACTTTTAATAATAAGAATAAGCCATATTTTCCCCATTTCCATTTTGGATGGAAAAAAAGAATCTATATTTATCTAGCTTCACAATTTGTGCCTCCTCCAGAAAGCTACGTTTTATCCTTTATTAGATGTGATTCAATGCCATGAACATTTGGAGAGCGTCTACTCTGTGCCAGCTCTGGGCCCTGAGGTGACAAAGACGAATAAAGTGTACTTCGGCTTCCAGAGAGTGCGAAGTGCCCAAGTCATCACTTCTGGTGTTGGGAAACAGCTCACGTTTTCTGCCGTGATAACTATATTAAACGTAATTCAATCTCTTCCTGATAACTCGGTGCTCTCACCGAGACCCAAGTTATTGTGAAACACTTTGTTGAGGATAAATTCACTTTTTATGGCATTTCCATCATGTTCCTGGGGGCTTCTGCGACACATAAGGACTTTGCTGACTCCTTAGACTAAGTGGCCTGAGGCTGTTAGGATTTTCTTGCCACTCGGTAATACTAATGATGATATTTGTTATCTTCTGAGCACTGACTACATGCTGGGAAAAGTGCTAAGCCTTTCATGTGTTTGATCTCACTCAATTCTCAGATAAACCCACGAAAGAGGCGCTTTATTATCCCCCCACTTTATAGATGAGAAAACTGAGGCTCAGACAGGTTATGTAATTTGCCCAAGGTCACAGAGTTAGTCTACGAAGTGCCAAGATTCGAGCCCATTTTGGGCAGATTTCAAGGCATAAGATGTTCACCCCTACATCATACCACTTTCCTATGTGTGTGATATGCTTCGTGGGCTGCAGTGGGCTGTATGTCCTGAACACAGCTGCAAAAATGATTCTTCTCTCCCATGTTTGTAGAATCATAATGATACTCTGTCAAGGGGCAAAGCCTAATTCTCTTTTTCTTGAATCTGAATGGGCTTGTGTAGCAGCCAGCGAGTCTGTTGCTCGGATCTCCTTTCAAAAAAGAACTTGCAGTTAGCAGCTGCCTGCAACTGTTATCATCTGCAGCATGCACCTCAGCTCTCAAGCCAAGGCCACGCCCTTCCTGGGCAGCTCCTCCCTCCCTCCCCCGAATAACCCAGCAGGGCAGGAGTACAAGGCCTGGCCATTTCTGTCCAACATGGGTATCCTCTACCACACAATCATTGCCCCAGAACGTGAGGTTGAGTTGGCCATGACTGTCCAATCTGCACTGCCATCTGAGGCTCTCCCTGACCCCTCCCGCACCCTCTCCTTCCCCTTCAAAGGTGTCAGAGCCCCACTGTGGTCTGAAGGCTTTTCCCGCCCCATCCTGCTTCCTCCCCCTGTTCTCTCTCAGCATTACCCCCAATAAACCTCTTGTGCTCCTAACTCTGCCTCAGTATCTGCTTCCCAGGGACTCATCTGACACAGCCTATTGCTGTCTTATAACCAACAGAATGTGGTGGAAGCATCACTCGCTGTATGACTTCTGAGGCTGGGGCATAAAAAGTGAGGCAGTTTCCACATTTTCATGGGACTATTTGCTCTTGAAGCCTCCAGCTGTCATGTAAGTAAGTCAACACCCCCGAGGCCACCATGTTGTGAGGAAGCCCAAATTACTAGCCCACATGGAAAGGCCCTGAGACTATACAAAAGAGGAGGTGGGGGAGAGGGAGGGAGCGGCGAGAGAGAGCGAGAGAGACAGAGAGAGAGACAGAGGGGCAGAGGGATAGACAGATGCCTAGTCAGCCACCCCTTATTCCAATCTCCTGCTGTTGCAGTTCTAGCCATCACTCGACTGAAACCACATGAGAGACCCTAAGCCAGAACTGCCCAAATTTCTGACCCACTGAGAATGTGAGTGGCAAATTGTTGTTGGTTGTTTCAAGTCACAGAGTTTTGGGCTGACTTGTTACTCAGCAATAGTTAAGTGGTTCAGCTACCCTGTGGACAGAGGTATGTGAGTCTGGGGACTGTCATCTTCATAATACTAAAGCATCTTTGCTGCTTGAGAGCTTGGCACATAATAGGTGTTCAATAGATATTTGTTACTGCTTTGTACATTCAACAAGTTTATAAATAGGGACTAGTTCTGAGCTGCCTAGAAACAAATGCGTAGCGATTGAAATCACTTTATAATTAAATTCTGATGAGGATCCATTCTAAAATACCCTCCAAATATTTGTTGATTGGAGAAACAGAAGGTGCTTCTGAGACCTGGGATTAAAATTATGAGCTATGAACCTCAAAATTATGAAACCACCAATGTCAAATAAGCAGAAACAATTTTCACAAGGTTTTGGCTCCTGACCAATGTCTACATAGCTATAAAGATATACACAATTGTTAGGAAGGAAAGAAAAGTCCTTGCATCTCCTTGGCTCACCCCAAATCCTGACACAGGCTATGATATCTTTAAAAAGGAAGAGAAAAAAAGAAAGAAAAAAGAAGAGAAAGGAAAAAGAAAGAGGCATGGGCCCAGGAGTAGGGAGAACTAACCTGTGGCCTGACGCTCGTGGGTTGCCTGGCCTCAGGGAAAACCCTCGTCTTTGCTGGGCTCAGTTTTCTCATCTGTGAGTGGGATAACAATAAGAGCCCCTCTCTTAATGGACTGTTGTGGGAATTCAATGAGAGATGTATACGAGAGCGTTTTATTGCCTTAAACTACTTTACGCATGGAAGCTTTGCTAATTTAAAATGATTAAGAAGCATCTGTTTTCTTGTTGTAAGGGCACTTATTATATAGCCTACGAAGTAAATATAATCACTGAGGACGCAAAGATTTTTGAGCTGGGATACCTGGGTTTGAATCCCGTCTTTACCAAGGTAAATATAACTTGGTTGGTAAAGCTGTTGGCAGATCTACTAAAGCTGAATATATGCACTCCACATGGCCCAGCCGTTCCCTCCCAGGTAGATACCAAACAGAAATGCTTACACGTGTTCACCAAAAGACATGAAGTTCACCAAAAGACGTAAAACTCAGAACTGGAAATGACTCAAATGTCCATTATATCAGTTTTTAATTTTATTTATTTATTTATTTTTATTGCTGCATAAAAAATTGTCACAAAATTAGTGGCTTAAAACAACACACATTTTTAATCTTAGTTTCTGAGATTCAGGACCTTGGGCATGGACTTTGTTTCAGAATCTCAAAAAGCTGCAACCCAGAAGTCTGCTGGGCAGCGGGTGCATTCCGAGGCTCGCCTAGGGAAGGGTCCATTTCCCAGCTGGTGCGGCTCTTGGCAGAATTTAGACCTCTGTGGCTGTAACACTCAGGGCCCCAGTTTCTTGCTGGATGTCAGCTGGAGGCTGTCCTCAGTTCCTTGCCACATGGGTCTCCTCAAAGCCAGCAAGGGAGAAAGTCTACTGGCAAGATAGAGGATGTAATCATATGTAACATAATCATGAAAGTAAATTCCACACCCTTGCTGCATTCTGCTGGCTGGAATCATCACACACCCTGCCCACTATCACAGAAGGGACTACACAGAGGCATGATTACCAGGAGGTGGGCATCACAGGTGCCACCTTAGAGTCTGTCCACCATCAACAGTAGAATGGATAAATAAAACGTGGAATATCATACGGTGGACATCCACAGCAGTGAGAATGAGCAATCTTGACCTCATGCAACAATATGGATGAATCTACATATAGTATAAAGTGAAAGAAGCCAGACACAAAAGAGTTCATGCTGTGCGATTCCATTATTTAAAATTGTCAAAATCAACCTCTGCTGTTAGAAGTCAGGTTGGGGGTTACTCAGGGGTGGGAGATAAGATGCGTGGGGAGTTTCTTGATCTGGATGCTGGTTACAGGGGTGTGTTCATTTACTAAAAACTCATCATGATAGGTTCACTTCTCTGTATATCTCTTACGTATCTTATGCAAAGTAAAAAAAAAAAATTTACTCAAGAAGAAGTAGAAAACCTGAATAACCATAGATGACATCGAAATAATAAAAGAGCTATGACCATTCCCTAACCACACCCTCTCAGAGGCACCTTGAACTGAGCCATAAACATGGCTTGGTTCTCCCAGCTCTCCATGAGGCACATAATCCTTCCCCCGCTTATCACTAGCTGAGAGTTACACACTGCATTCAAAATATAAATTCCACTCCACGCAATGGCCCACATGACTCTCCGTGTCCCAACCCCTGTCTAGTTGCACCATCTCATCCCCTGCCACGCCTGCTGCTCTGAGGTCCCAGTCACACTTGGCATCTCTCAGTCCCTCTAGTGTGCCAGGCTCTTTACCACCTCTGGGCACCTGCACACACTGTTCTCGCTGCCTGGAACATGTGTTCGCCTCGTTCTTCAGCTGGCTGGCTCCGCCACATCGTGACCTCGAGAGAGTGGTTGATCCTTGCTCAAACCATCCCTTACCCTTACCACTTGCTGGGTCCTTCTTTCTTCGGTCAAAGCCTTTTATTTTCACCATCGCATCTATCACAAATATAACATTATTTTATTGACTTATTTTTTAATTTGTGTTTCCTTCCTCCCCACTAAGCTGTAAGTCCCACGAAGGCAGGGACCCCACGTGCCTTGCTCTCCACCCTACCGCAGGGGCTGCAGCTGTACCTGGCCCTGGTATCTGTTGGGTGAACAGCAGCACTTGGTCTTCTCATATCTCCCAGTTCACATGTCCTGAGAGAGAGGGACCAGCAGAGGCTGAGAAACATCTCTGAACCGTTTCCGGATTCTGAAGTAGTGTAGCTCTGACCCAACCAGCGACGGCCAGAGGAGCTGAGCTCTGGCAGTTCCTTCTGAAGGCAGTGGGAGGGGCTGTAGAAATGACCTTAGTGACATCCTCCAAAATTTCCCATTACATATTCTGTCACCCTCTGAGCCTAAGCCAACTCCTTGCCTACCCTTCTAAGTTGGATTTCTTTAGTTAAACCAACATTGTCCTGCATGTCTTTTCTTCCCTGGAAGCAGCGACAGGTGGAGGATTCCCAAGTCATTTGCACAGGCTGCAGGGAGCGAGAGCTCTCTGCCCTGTGTTCTCCTCAGAGCCTGGCTTTGGAGATGGAGGGAAACGGCTGTCCCCATGGGACAGGACATTAGTCACCTGAATTGCTATCATTTCTGACAGATACGGGGCAAAGAGAAACAGATCTGCTCCTTGAGTGGAAGGCTTTTCCCAAATGGAATGAGAAATGGCAGGAGTAAAAAGCAAACCAAGCAAACAAACGATAGTGGGCATTCTCTTTTCTTGATTACGCCCTCTGTGTTTTCAACTGCCAAGCACCGGGCTGTCTTAAAAAAAAGGCAACAGTACAGTCACATAAATGGTGGTGTTTGGCCACCAGAGGTATTGTTCTGAAATTCTAAACTACTAACTCACTCTCCTGCTCAAAGCTTGTCAACACCCCCTGTCACCCCAAACAGATTTTTCAGGAGTGGTTTGAGGCAAAAGCATTTTGGGTTTGGAGCAGTTGTGAGTTATGTCTCAAATAACTTGTTAGTCTTAAAAGTTAAAATATGGCTGTTTGCAGGTGACTTAAAATTTTTTAACTAGAAATTTGATTTTTTTTAATTAGAAATTTTAAAATTAGACATATATATGTTATAATAGCACAAACTGTAAACAGCCTGAATGTCCACACCAACAGGAGAATGCTGAAGAAATTGTGGTATATTCATACAATGGAATACTACTCGGCATTGAAAAAAAGAACGAGTTAATTGATACACATGACAGTATGGAGGAATCTCATAAACATAATGAGTAGAGAAAACTAGAAACAATGACTGTATATTGTATCTTCCATTTATATCAAATGAAAGGTCAGGGAAAACTAATCTACAGCAACAAAAGTCAGAACAGTGGTTACACCTGTGAAGGAGTGCGTGCACTCACTGGGAAGGGCATCTTCTGGGTGTTGGGAAAGTTCTGTACTTTTTTCTGAGTGGATTACACAGATGTCTATCTCTGTAAACCCCACAGAATTGTACACTTAATATCCGTGCACTGTAGCCTCACAAAAACACTGGCTTTGAAGTTACCCACATGGTAATCGTCACATTACTCTCACATGAATTGTGAAAAACTTTTGGGAAGATGAGAAGAAGGGGTCAGAGTTCGGGTGTTTGGTGTTTCCACAGAGGCTGTACTGACTGAGGCAATACTGACCATCCCTCTGACAGCTGGAGCCCCTGACCTGGAAAAAATAGTGGCTCTTCACCAAACCCTGTATGGTCCAGCCTCTTCTTCCCCCTGTGACCCTAGCACTTTCAGCTCCCCAAATACTCCCTGTGCTTTATGACTTCCAGGACTGCATGGCAATCAATTTCTGTTGTTTTAAACCATTCAATTTGTTACAGCAGCCAAAGGGAACTAATACAATTATTATGATTATTCCTGTTATGATTTTCCATCTCTCTTCCTTCCCTTTTTTTCTATCTGCCTTCGAGAAGATATTCATACATAAAAATCAACTGAAAATAGATTAAAGACTTGAACATTAAGACCTGAAACTGTAATCTCCTAGAAGAAAACATAAGGGAAAAGCTTCTTGACATTGGTCTTGGCAGTGATTTCTTGGCTATGATACCAAAAGTACAGGCAACAAAAGCAAAAATAGACAAGTGGTACTACAGCGAACTAAAAAGCTTCTGTATAGCAAAGAAATAACAGTGAAAAGTCAGCCTATGGAATGAGAGAAAATATTTGCAAACCACATATCTGATGAAGAGTTAATATTCAAAATATATAAGAAACTCCTACACTAAATAGCAAAGGCCCTAAATAACCTGATTAAAAAAGGGTCGAAGGATTTGAATAGACAGTTCTCCAAAGGAGACATACTAATGACCAACAGATAAATGAAAAGTTGGTCAACATCACTAATCGGCAGGGAAATTCAAATCAAAACCACGATGAGATACCAGCTCACATCAATTAGAATGGCTGTTATCAAAAAGAGATAACAAGTGTTGGTGAGTAGGCAGAGGAACTGGAACTCATTTTCACTGTTGGTGGGAATGTGGTCATTATGGAAAACAGTGTGGAAACTTCCTCAAAAAAATTAAAAATGGAACTACCATATGATTTACCAACCTCACTTCTGGGCATATTTCCAAAAGAACTGAAATTAGAATTTCAAAGAAATATTTTCCCTCATATGTTCACTGCAGCATTATTCACAATAGCCAAGGTATGGAAATTACTCAAATATCCATCGGATAAATGGATAAAGAAAATGTACTATATACGTACAATGGAATATTATTCAACTTTAAAAGGGAAGGCATCCCTGCCATTTGTGACAACTTGAGTGTGCCTGGAGGTCATTATGCTAAGTTACACAAACCAGACAGAGAAGGACAGATACCTCGTGTTTTTACGAAGTATTTAAAATAATCAAACTCACAGAAGCAAATAAGAAACTGAAGTTTACCAAGGCCTGCGGGGAGGAGGAAATGGGAAGTTGGCCTAGTTTCAGTTATGCAAGACAAGTAAGTTCTAGAGCTCATATTGCCTATAGTTAATAAGTGTATTGTGCATTTAAAAATTTGTTAAAAGGGTAGATCTCATGTTAAGTGTTCTTACCACAAAAAAGCAAAAAATTCAACCAAACCAAAAACAAGCAAACAAACACAAAAACCAAAGGGACATAAACAAACGTTTGAGGTGATGAATATGTTTATTACCTTGATTGTGGTGATGGTTTCACTGGTGTAAGTGTATGTCCAAACTCATCAAATTGTATGCATTAATTATGTATGGTTTCTCAATATACCAATTACACCTCAATAAATCGGAAAAAAAAAGATAAAGATTTGTTGAGCTTGAAAATCTGCCCCCTTTTCCTGTTTAATCTTCTTAGAGGGAGAACTTTGATGCCCACACCTTTATTTCCCCACGACCCAGCCGGCTTCATTTAGAATTCAGTGAAATTCTCCTGGGGCGTCCACGTGTACCAGGCTCACTGGGACAGGTGGGGATGAGGGTTGAGGGGGCTTTAAATGTAGATCTGGGCCCCACTTTAGACTTACTTATTTTAAATCTTAGGAGATGGGCACAGGGTATAAAAATCTCCATTTAAAAGAAAAAACACCACCTCGGAAGATTCTTACGTGAAAGTTTAAGAACCACTGTTTGGATGTAAAATGCATCCCAAATTCAATTTTTATGTATTCTTAATAAATATTGTAGCAAAATCTCCAAGTTCCAGAAGAGGGAGATGTTACTGCACATAAGAAAAAGTCTCTGGCAGGAAAATGAGATTTGACGAGCCCCTTTTCCAAGCAAGAAAATGAAGATGTTTTCTTTGAAAGGATGTCCACCTGTGAAAGGATTTCTCTACCACCCACCCTCTTAGAGCTCTCAGAGGAGAATCAAAGCACTTTGTAGGACAAATACTGGCTGATTTTGTTTACATTCCGAGAATTCGGGAAATTGTCACAGCACAATGTTGTTAAATTAGTAAAATCTTTGTTTTTAAGGAAATATTTTTTGACACCCGTTGCCATGTCAAATGTGTGTTTTCTTCTAAGTTGGTTGACTTTCATTGTCATGCCTGGCAGTGTTTTGAAGAAGCTATGGGTGAAGCTGTATGTTTCTTAATCTCTAGTTGAAATGAGAAATCGTTGCAAAGTAGCATTTCCTCTTGGACTCAATTTGCTCTGTTTCTGCTTCTTCACCGGTGAGGCTATATCCTGCATGAAGATTGCACGTATGGAAATTCTAACTGGAAGAGGGAGAGAAACTGACATATCGTCAGCAGCCGCTCTGTGCAAGCAATTTCTACATTGTAGCCCTTAGCCCTCCCAGATACTCTACAAAGTCTAAATTAGTTTCTCAGTTTTAAAGAAGGGTAGCTCAGGATTAGGGGGGCTAGAAAAATTGCCCAGGTCATTCAAGGAGTGAGGAAGTGTCTGAATCAAGATCTGAACATGGTCTAGTTGACTCAGTAGAAAGCAAAAGAAATAATCATCTTAACTTCCTGTTACCAAAACAAGAAGTTTATTACTTTTAGCCAAAAGGACAGAAATGTGACAAAAGAAATACTATGTGCATTATCTGAAAATGAGGTCCAGTCCTTCTCAAAACATATCCCAGAAAGTAAGCTCAGGGCACTGCCCAGCTGGGGAGTTTTCACACCCAATCTGACCCTGACCATCACAATTTCTCTCTTCCTTGGGTCAGTCTTATAGTTTCTGCCCAAGGTCTTTTTGGCAGGTAGTATGGTGGCCTCTAAAGATGACCACACATTTATCCCCAGAACCTGTGAATGTTTCCTTACTTGGAAAAGGGGACTTTGCAGATGTGGTTAAACTAAGGATCCTGAGATGGGGAGATGATCCTGGGTTATCTGGATGGGCCCAGTGTCATCACAGGGTCCTTGTAAAAGGGAGGGAAGAGGTTCGGAGTCAGAGAAGGAGAGATGATGATGGAAGCAGGGTCAGGAGCCAAAGGATGCAAGCACCTCTAGAAGCTGGAAAAAGGAAGGAAGTGATTCTCCCCTGGAGCCTCTGGAAGGAACCGAGCCCCGATGACACCTTGATTTTAGCCCAGTGAAATACACTGGGCTTCTGGCTTCCAGAACTATAAAATGATAACTGTGTTGTTTTAAGCCACTAAAGTTATGGCAATTTGCTACAGCGGCCATAGGAAACTGACACAGTCACCTAACATTTTTGATCATACATATCCATCAGCAAAAGACATTTGTCTTGCATAGATACATCATGTATATTACATAGCACACAAAAACATAGAAATCAAAAAGGAGAAAATAAAGAGGACATAAGAAATATTTCAAGATGCATTTTTAAGTTTAAATGCATGAACGGTATAAAAACTTTCGGTTATCATTAAAATCATTTGCATTAAAATATTAATATTTTTAATCAGAGAGAAGAATTGAACATGCTTCAATACACTTTAAACTCTAACACTTTTGATACCACAATTTAAGGACCTGATTCTAAGGTTCACTAGATTTTAATACATGGTTTGAAAGACTATCATAACTGAAAAATATTCTGCACAAAGATTCGTGGCCCTACGTGAAAGTAGATAACGATGCTTATTTTTCGATCCCAACTGCCAATTATACAAAAATTTTTGTTGACGTCTGGCTAGTAAATGTCCATGTTTCCCAATCTTGATGTTGTTATTGAAAACTAATTGAAAGGTACTTTTAAAAAATATTTTAAACAAGTGGGTTCAAAATCCACTAAAACTTTTTGAAAGATTTGTAGTTAGAACGATTTATTTTCAAGATTTTAGGCACACAGCTATGAGCACTTTAATAGATGATACATTTAAGTGTTTGTGTTTTTGAGAAAAGAGTGACATAATGAAAATCTTCCCCAAAATGCTTTCTCCATAGGAATTTGTTTTAGAAAAGCAGCCTTTCTCATTTGTATTAAGAATGGAATCTGTACATGACAGACTGAACATCCATTCTTTTGAAATTATTTGCTGTGTTATACATTCTTCGGAGCCACCTATCATTACAGAAAATGTCAGGAAATTTAAACATTTGTCATTTTGTTTTAAAAAAGTGTAAAGTCTTTAAGTTCAACTCTTCTAGTGCCTCTGTCTCGAGGTACCCAGTACGTCTGAGATGTTTCTTGCCATGTCTTGATGAGTCCTGGATTTCATCGGGTAACTGCATCAAGTGGCACTGGTGCATGGCATACTTCTTACTTAACCGATTTCTTTTCTTTCCTTGCTCCCTTTTCTTTTTGACCTTGGGTAGAGATGCTGGGTTAAACATATCCCTCAGTGTGTAACACACCATCATCACTGGTCCGCCCAAGATCTCTCATAAAAAAATTCCTCCCTTGTATCCCCATATGTCATTTCCACTTCTCTAATCCACCAAGAAACGCTTCTCCTGTAGGTAACATGGGGTTCAGGGGTACATGCCCTTGAAAAATATATATTATTGTTTTGTGTGATGTATCTTCGATGTAAGTGGTATTATATCTCATTGCTTTTTCTGCTGAGCCTCTGTTTTTAAATTCATTCACACTGCTGGGTGTGCACCTAAACTGTTCCTTCTAAACCCTTGCCATGGTATGCAACCCCGTATTTTTAATCTCTCTCTCAAGATGGACAACTAGTTTGCCTATGACTCCTTACCACCATAAAAATAATACATTAGACATCCTTGTACCTGCCCCTTTATAAAGCTGTGTGAGTCCTTCTTTGAAATAGAGACCCAAGAGTAGCACTGCTAGGCTGCTGGGCATGTGCTGCTAATAATTAAGTGACGGTTTTCTCCTCTCCAGAAGAGCTATGCCATTCACTTCTGCCCACAGGACATGAGGAGCCCATGTACCCACATCCTTGCCAACACTTGACATCATTCAGCTTTCTAACTGTTGTCAGTCTAATAGGCATAAAATGCTATCTCATTGTTTTAATTTCCATGATCAGTAACGAATTTGAGCATTTTTACACACGCTTGTGAGCTTTTTGAGTTTCCTCTTTTATAAGTTGCTTATTGATGTCTTAGTCCATTTTCCTATTGGGTTTATTCTCTTGTTCCTGCTTTTGATTTGCAGGACGTCTGTAAATAGTTGGTAATATGGTGGCTTCTAACCAAGTATGGCTATTGAAATGTGGCTGGTCCAAACTGAGATGTGCTAAATAATGTAAAATATATTTTAGAATTTTGAAGGCTCAGCATGAAAAAGAGAAAGCAAAATTCTCGTTAATAATTTTTTTTTAATATTGATTGAATGTTGAAATAGTAATATTCTGGATATATCAGGTTAAATAAAATATATCATGAAATTAACTTTATTATTTATTTTTATGTTTTTAAATGTGGCTACTAGAAAATTTAAGATTGCACAAGTGGCTCGCATTGTATTTCCAGTGAAAGTGCTGTGCTAGATATTAAGCCTTTGTCCATTTTAGCCATTGTAAATGTTTTCTCCCATTCTGTCTCCTTTTATCAATTTTATTTTTGAAAAAGCCTTTATTTTGAAAAAGCCTTAATTTTTGAAAAAGCCTTAATTTTGATGTAGTGAAATTCACTGATTTTGCCTTATGGTTGACACTTTGAAATGTGTTTTGAGAATTTCTTCCTCTGTCCTGGTTCCAAAGATATTTTCCTAAATTTTTCCTATTAGCTTTATAGTTTCATCTCTCACTTTTAACCCTTTAATTCATTGGAGGCCACTTTTATGTAAAGTGTTATGTGGGGTTCTTGTCTTAGTGAGTTTTTCTTACACTATTAAGCGATCTATCCTTTCCCCACTAATTTGTGGTGCTACTTTTACTGTATATTAAATTCTTAGACACACACACACATGCACACGCGCACATGCGCACACGCACACAGGCCTGAGCTCTCTTCCATTTCTTCGCTAGTTATATACTTAGCTTTTCCATAAAATATTCTTTTAAAAGGAGTAACATATTATTGAGAATATGTATCCCCTGGTACATTTTTCATTTAATGGCTCACAAAAAGTGGCCTTTTGTATATTTCTTTATTGAAAAAAAATCTAGCAAATGCCATTATCCGCACATTTTTTTTAAAAAAAATCTGTGCTGTCATCCAGTTGTATAGAAAACTTCCCACACAACATCCTTTCTTCTAATTCTAGTTTGTTCAAATCTTCAGTGTTTTCTATGTCTTTTCCACTGGCAATGCTGACAAAGAAATGGATTTTACTTCTTGCATTTTTCTTTATTTTACCCTTTCCTACTGCAGCAAGAAGAATAAGTATTTCCCCAATGGCATGTGTCTCTTCTGCCTTTTACTAAGAAATCTCAAAAGAGACTTCTGTATATTTATAATTATATTCAACGAAATTTTATAAAGCACTAGACTATTGTTTGGTTTTTTATATATTACTGAAAACAATGTGCAGGTTTGTCTGCGCATCCTGGACCTTTAGTTTCTCAAGGTCTGGTTAATCACGATGGCTTTGACTCTGATTAGCTAACAGCTACTGGGTATAATATCGGTAGGCTGAGAAAGGAGCAGACTTCCTGAGTCAGTGTCCACTCCTCCTTCCCACCATCAGCATTTTGATTTGATTTGGTGTAATCATCTCCTTTTACTCTCAGCAGTGGAGTGTTTGTGCAACTGACACCAGTTCGTGTGATCCAGAGGTGGGCGTATGACTCAGGTCCAGCCAATCAGCCTATTCCATCCTCTTGGCCCCGATTGGCTCACAGATGGGCACGTGACCCAGGCCAGACCAATGAAACTTGATTCTAGGATTTTGTTGGCATATTAGAAAAGAGAAGCTCCCTTTCCATTGAGGTTGCTAGACTCAAGGATGTAAGCCTGGACAACCAGGGAAGACAGTGTGTCTAAAAACACAGGAGGCCTGATAGTGTAGTTTGAGTTCCTTCTTCAGCCTTGCCTCCCCTCCATGATGTGAGCCAAAAAAAAAAAAAAAAAGCTCCTTTTTTTGTTTGTTTGTGGCTATTTGGGTTGTTTATGTCATTTTCTAACTTAAGAAATATGAGGAACCATTATACTTTCAAGGTGGTTTTCCTGTTTATAATTGTCTCCAGTAAAGGCACAGGGCAGAGTAACTGTGTCATCCAAGGCTTTCTTATGGGTCACCTCTTATCCACAGGCTTCTATGTGGCCTGAATGAAAAGGCCCTTCTCATAGTCCATGCTAAGCTCGAGCTGATGGCATCAAACAGGAGTTCGCCAGGACCCTGTCCACCTCCCACTATGTTAATTAAGTGTATTAATAGTTAACAATAACGTGCTGTATATTTGAAATTTGCTAAGCGGATAGATCTTGTGTTCTCATCACAGACACAGAAAGAAAGAAAATGGTAACTATGCGAGGTGATGTGATATGTTAATTAGCTTAACTGTGATGATCATTTCACAGCACATATGTAAATCAAAACATCAAGTCATACACCTTAGATATATACAATTTCTATTTGTCAATTATACTGCAGTAAAGCTGAAAAAAAAAGCCAAAAAACCCATAAGCCTGTGGTGAGAGTGCTTGCCTTTTATTTCTGATCTTTGCAGATGTTTTGGGAAAAGGGAGGATTTGCCAACTCAGCAACCTTCTGTGCACCTAACTACCTCGAGGATTTTGTGTTCGAAAACAATGACAAGGCATTACAAAAGCAGCACAGAAATGACACTTGAAAGAATCTCAGAGATTATGATTTGTAGCCTCATAATCTGAGGACCCGTTTCACCCTAACAGAAATTCAATGCTCGTAATATAGCTTCATGACAAAATTCTTTAGAAAAAGGTCTGGAAATTTCTTTTCAAACTAAACATTCTCCTACTCTACAACCAAACAATTCCATCCCTAGAATTTTACTCAAGAGAAATGAAAACATGTGTTTACACAAAGACACGTAGGCAAATGTTCTCCATAACTTTATCATAATTGTCCCAAACTGGAAAGAACCCAAATGTCCAGTGTAATAAAATTTTTAAAGTACTATATTCAGACAATGGAGTAGTACTCAGCAATTGAAAGGAATAAACTACTAAACAAACAATCCAATTAAAAAATGGGCAGAGGAACTGAAAAGACGTTTTTCCAAAGACGACATATGAATGGCCAACGAGCACATGAAAAGATGCTCAACATCACTAAACATCAGGGAAATGCAAATCAAAACTGCAATGAGATACCGCCTAACACCTGTTAGAATAGCTCTTACTAAAAAAATAAGAGCTAACAAGCGTTAAGGAGGATGTGGAGAAAAGGGATCTGTGGTGCACTGTTGCTGGGATTGTAAACTGGTGTGGCCCCTATGGAAAACAGTATGGAGGTTCCTCAAAAAATTAAACATAGAATTACCATACGATCCAGCCATCCCACTTCTGGGTATATATCCAAAGGAAATGAAAACAGGATCTCGAAGAGATATCTGCACTCCTATGTTCACTGCAGCATTATTCACAATAGCCAAGCTATAAAAAAACCCCTAAGTTTCCATCAATGGTATATATGTTCTATACAATGGAATATTATTCAGCCAAGAGAAAGAAGGAAATCCTGCCATTTGTGACAACATGGATGGACTTTGAAGGCATTAAGCTAAGCGAAGTAAGTCAGACAGAGAAAGATAAACATTGAATGATCTCACTTACATGTGGAATTAAAAAAATTAAACTCCCAGAAAGAGAGACTAGAATGGTGGTTACCAGGGGCTGGGAAGAAGAGGAGAGACGTTATTCAAAGATTACAAATTTCTACCTGCGAGATATAAATTCTGAGGATCTAATGTACAGAATAGTGATTATAGTTAAAAACACTGTATTCTATACTTGAAAGCTACTGAGAGAGTACATCTTAAATGTTCTCACCAGGAAAAAGAAATGGTAATTATGGGACATGATGCAGGTGTTAGCTAACACTACAGGTGGTAATCATTTTGCAATATGTAAGTGTATCAAATCAACACTTTGTGTACCTTAAACTTATACAGTATTATGTCAATTGTATCTCAATGAAGCTGGGGGTGGAAAAGGAATGAACTGATAAACACAACATGGATGAATCTCAAAAATAGTATGCCGAGTGAAAGAAGCTACGCCCAACAAGCGTGTGGTGTATGGCGTTGATTATAGCGATTCTTGGACAAACTGATCTAGGGTGTATAAATCAGGACATGCGCCTTGGTACCTCTGGATCCATGGGAGGCAGAAGCTGGGACCCTGGAGGAAAGGCCGCTGCTGCCGGAGATGAGTCCAGAAACACTGGCTTTTCCCTTCCTGCTGCCCTCCGCTGCCCAGACCAGCTTGCACGGGAGCCTGGAAATACATCCCGCAGAAGTCAGATGCAGACACTGCCAACGTCACGTGGTCAGTGACAGAGCTGAGAGGCAAACCCAGGTCTGCCTTGCTCCCAAGTTCAGGTTGCCAGATATAGGCTGTATAACTGAATTTGAATTTCAGATAAACAATGAATGATTTTTTTTTTAAGGATAAGACTATCTCATGCAGTATTTAGAACATACTTATCCTAAAAATTATTCACTTTTTATCTGAAATTCAAATTTAGTTGTGCTTCCTGAATTTTATCTGACAACCTTATCCTAAACTCTTACTCTTTACACTTCACAGTCCCACCGCCTCTTACAGGAAGAGACCATACTGCTCCCAGCAACCAGACTCACATTTTTCTAAGAGTAAGGGAAGAGTGTCTTCTTTTATTCAGATTGGAGAATAATCTGCAGGAAAGCCTTAGGTCACAAGGAAGCCATCCCCCATATCACTGGTCCTCAAAAGTGTGGTCCTCTGAGCAGCAGTGGCAGCATCTATGGCAATTTGAAAGCTGCCTCAGAGACACTGAATTAGAATCTGGTTTAACAAAGCCCCCACGTGATTCTGACGCATGCTCAGATCTGAGAACCACTGCTCTTTCTAGAAGAAAAGAAAGGTTCTGGACAGAAAGCAGTAAATTGTTATCCATCACCACACCAGCCTCTCTGAACCCAGTGAGCATGAGTTCTCACAATGCTTTGATAAAATTATGTCTAAGAGCTTGCAAGAGCCCAGACCTCGGGGTGTGATGACATCACTAGGACAGGTGCTCAAAGTGGGGTAGGATGGTCTGATGATCAGCCTTCCCCAGGCGTATTCCCAACTTAGTGTCTTTCAACCCTTGACCCCAATCTAGACGGCCTCTTCTTCCCCATCCCTCCACACTTAAACTATAATTAGCTGATCATTAGTGTCTAAGACAGGGCAATAAAATGGTAAAAAGAAGGATGCAGCGTTAGTTGTCCCCTTTGATGATATAACAGGCGCGTTTTACATTTTGTAAAATTATGCTTATATTTATATGCCTAACCTGATTATGGTTTCTTCAAACGCCTTTTTTCACTTAAGATGTTAAGGCAGACATTTAAACCCGTATCTTTGTACATCTCTAATGTTAACAAATTATTAGACACTAATTGCTCTGGGTTCCAGCCACCTCTCTACAGAGAGTTTTCCATTTGCAGAACTTAAAACATACTAGAGTAATTTGTGTTCCTTAATAGCTACAAATTTGTTAGCTTGACTCAGAAGCAGCAAAACCTGGGAAGCTATTATGTAAATATAGATAATGTCTCTCCAATGATGGTAATTAATGCAGAGATCTCCAGAAAAGCATGCTCTTTCTGGTTGGGTCCTGATGAACATTTGAAAGCTTGTGAGGTCATACAAAGAATCCCCAAGACCTTTTCCTAGTCCCTCTGCCATTCTTTCTGAGTCTGAAAAAGCCCTTAAGTCCAATAAGAAGCAGAAGATGAAGACCCTCTTCTCCAAAGCCCGAGCTAACGACCAGCAGAGTGGCCCTTAGCAGTTGGTTATAATCCCTCTTCTTGTCTCTACATCTCAAATGGTCATTTCCATTTCAAAATAGAGTGCTGTATCTGATGTTGAGTTCTAATTCGTATTAAAATCCGTGTCATTAAAAGTTGCGTCTGCTCTTAATCAGGGCACAGATTTGCATGTTTCAGGTAACTCCAGGCAATGATGATCTGTTTGCCATTGTAAGAAAGGCCTTCCTGTATTTTCTGAAAGAGGAAATTGAGGCCAAAGAAAGGAAATGATTCATCAGACTAGCAAGAGGTTATGGAAGGGGACCCACGAACCATCCCCAAAGTATGTGCTGGTCTTTATAGTATCTACTGACTTCAAATCAACAAAAATAACATTTTGGGGTGTGTGTACTGAGCTTCAGTTCAAAGTGCTTGGACAGAAATGATGGGCAAGACATGGTCTTGGCCTTCAAGAAACTTTCAATTCAATATGAGAGTCAGATATGAAAACAAATTAGCAACGCGAGACAGCAATACGAGTCACGTAAATAGCTTGTCCCACTTGCCACAGGGCCTTTACACATGCTGCTTCCTCTGCTTGGTTCACTCTGTCTTTTCCCCTTCACCTGGTTAACTCCTACACATCCTTCCTTATTCTAGCATCACTTCCTTTCCACGGGGAGAGGTCAGAGTTCCTCCTATGCACTCTTGTTACACACTCAGTTCCTTACCAGACTGAAAATTCCCTGAAGGCCTCCGGTTTATCTTTATTGCTTACCTTAGTACTCATCTACATGAGAATGTGTTTAGATGTCAATAGAAACATCCATTGAAATAACAGAAGGTCTCAAAGACAGGGAGAACCTTTTCTTGACTGACTGGTCCATGCATTGCGGGACTTCTAGCATCCCTTTGAAGGCTGATGCCCATAACAGGCATTGAGACAACCAGAAAATACCCGACAAACTTTCAGAGCACCTCTCTGGGGGTGACAACTCCCCCATTCGAGAGCCACCATTCTAGAAACCCAACGGAATTAGCTACATCTGAAGAGACTAACCTGCTGGGATGCAGAGCACAGGTGGAGATCGAGGAGTCACAGTAAAGCATCATTCCTTCATCCCTTCATTCGGTCAACATTTGTGTGTGTACCTGCATAGTCTGGGTGTTAGGGACTCAGGGGTGAGCAAAACCTGACATGGTCCCTACCTTTGTGGGGCTTCCTGTCCAGGATTATAATATAGGCTATAGGGAAGGTCTTTGATATTTAGATGGATAGGAGCTTGGCACCACCACTAGTCAGAACATGCTGGGAGAAGGAGTTAAAAACTTTGGCAAGACTTTGCACCACTTGACAGTGTTGCTGCGTTGTATAGGAGATGTTCCTGATAGTTCATTTTCATGTGTATACTCATCTGTCTGCCTATCTCAGATGAAATAGAAGACATACTTATCAGATTTGGAGATGAGAACAGAAAGAGAGAGCTCTTACACTGAATGACAAAAATCTGAAAAATCTTAAGTTGAAAGGGTGATTGGAAAATAACCAGAATAAATCAAATGAGGGTGAATGCTAAAAATTGGTCTTATCTGCCTCCAAATCCCTACAAATATAGGACAAAGGAGGCCTAGGTTAAGAGAAGTCGTATGAAGAATCCCTAGGTTTGGGTACCTCCAGGACAGCAATGGCATGTGGGGGCCATAAAGTAAATGCTATGTTGGCTATATTAAAAAAGTATTGGGTCCAGATGCAGGGAGGAGATTGTCTCGCCGCAGAGTCAGTTATTCCCGACCTGCAAATCATACTATTACTGTTACCGAGTCCCCCAACCTTCCCCATTATCGTTGCTCCTCCTACTCCATGAGCATCTTATTGACACCACGAAAATATCAGGGCTTTGAGAGAATGTGGGACAAAGCCCAGTGGAAGGGGAGTGGCCTCCCTATTCAGCTGTGCTTTCGAATCTCAGTCCCACCACTGTTTAGCCGAGTGACATGGGTTAAGTTAGTGCACCTTTCCGAACCTCAGTTCCAACACCTGTTAGGTAGAGATAACGCTAAGTGAGGATTAAAGGAAACAATTTATATATATTATAAGGTCGGCCTTCAATTTACTCTGAGTTTCCTTCCCTATAATTTCTGAGATTGAGAGCAATTTTATTTCTTCTTTCCTTTTCATCTAAATTTGATGAATGCTTAAAACATTCCAAGGAGTGAAAGCAAGGGTCTTGTTACCAATCCCAATTAGATATTTCAAAAGCCCCGTAAATCTTGGTGAATATTTTTTAGGAAATTGAAAGCTAAAATTGTATGGCCATGGCTCTAAAGAACACAGCCATCGTTTTCCTAAAGCCCTCGTGTAATGTTTCCAGTCTGCTTAGCAGTATGTGTCTATCAGTGATTGGCCTGTCATCGATTTCCTAACCCCGAATAATGCAGCTAATGGCTCCCATTCTTCCCAGCCAGGACTAAATGAAGAGGCCTGAGGATGTTGAAAGATGGCTCCTTGGCTTACGGTTCAGGAGCATGTTAATCCAAAGCATGAATGACATATACAGAATTCGAGTCTCTGGCTTTTGAGAATGGAATTAAGTATTGATTTCTGTACTATTCTCTTATTGTTTAATTAAACAAATAGTCACTGCATGTGTGCTGGCCACCTAGTCTCTTACTCATTAACAAGCAAAATGGGGAGACGTATGAGCTATCGCACACCTGTCATAGCTCTGTGCACTGGAAGCCCATGGCACCTTGACAATTAGGAGTGGAATTCATAGCTCATGTTCCACTTCCTGTTGAAGACCAACTCCATTCAGATCCTTAGTAAAGAACCCTTGTTCCATATCATCAGGTGAGAAGAATATGTGATGACTTATTTTGGGTCAACTGGACTGGACTTAGGGTAGCCAGATTCAACATTATTTCCAGGTGTGTCTGTGAGGGTGTTTCTAGATGAGATCAGCATTTGAATCTGTGGCCTCAGTAAAGTAGGTCACCTTGACCAGTGGTTGATGGCATCTAAGCCTTGAAGCCCTGACTAGAACGGAAGTCGGAGGAAAGAGGAACCTTCCCCATCTCAGCTCCTGCCCTCATTCTGGGAGTTTTACACCATCGGCTCCCCTGGCTCTTAGACCTTTGGACTCAGACTGAATTACACTGCAGGCTCTCCTGGGCCCTAGACGGTAGATGCGACTCACAGGATTTCTCAGCCCCAGAACTGCAGGAGCCAAATCCTCATGGTAAATATTTATATACACGTATCTGCTACTGGTTGTCTTTCTCTGCAGAACCCCAGCACATGACATTCTGATTTGCCTTATTTATCAGGGCACCAGGCACCCGTCTGGCTTAATTCAGCCCTGGAAGCAACCGGCAGGACTGAGGGGAGCAGGCAGAAGGTAACTGTGGAGGCAGAGTGAGAAGAGGCTGTGACCGAAAGTGTGTGTGTGTGTGGTGTGTGCGTTTGTGTATGTGTGGTATGTATGTGCGTGTGGTGTGTGGGGTGCGTGTGTTTGTGTGGTTGTGTGTGTGGTGTGTGTGTTTGTGTGTGTGTGTGGTATGTGTGTGTGGTGTGTGTGTGGGTGTGGGGTGTGGGGTGTGTGTGTGTGTGTTTGGTAGGAAGAACACAGGAAGTGGAAGGTTAGTATGTGTGGCAGATGGCATTATTTGTACACGATTCTTCTTTCCCTCTCGCCCTTGCCAAGATGTCATTGTGGGTGGAGTCAACTCTCATCCTCTGACTTAGGGCTGAGCCATGTGTCTTGCTTTGGCCAATGGACTATGAGCAGATGTAATATATGTCACACTGCACCAGAGTGTTTACACGTGCTTTCGAGGTTTGGCTTGGCTTCTTATGCCCCCAACTTATACCTTGAGAAGAACATGTCCCAGAAAGCCACTGGCCCTGCAGGAATGAAAGACCCATGAAGTAGATGGGGACCCGGTGACAGCCAGAACAGAGCTGAGCCTAGTTCACTCACTGATGAGTGAGAAATAAATACGAGCTGTGAGCGCTCCGCATCTCGGATTATTTATTACAACATCTGACGGCTACAGTAGCTGTTCAGGAGCTGGGGACAGGTGGAGAAGGGAGTGAGAATGGGGTCTGTCTCATAAGGTCCAAGCTTTAAGCCATGGGCTTTGTTTGAGATTCAGATGGTGGCTTCCTGCTAAATGCCCCCCCGCATCCAAAATGTATTTCCCTGTGACACTGTAACCGGTGCTCAAGGAGCCGTGGGTGAGGACTGTAATTGTAGCACTGTTTGTAAAGAGGAACTTAAACATCTATCCACAGGAGAAAGGACAAAATCTATGGGGCATATTAAAATTGAATGGAATATGAAACATAAGGCAAATTGAATGCACTGAAACCACGTATGTCCACATGGCTGCCTTTCACAAACAATGTGGAGCTGAAAATAGCGAGTTGTGAAATGATGCGGTCTAGATGAGAATATTTACATAAAATTAAAACCTAGAAACCAATCCCACGTATCGTTTATGTATGCATAAGTATGTACTAAAAGTATAAAAACACACATGAAGGAGAAACACCAAACTGATGATGGGAATCTCAGGAAAGAGAGGGGGGAGGGAAGAGTTTGGAGATGTTGGTGATGTTTTTCATTCCTTAAGAAAACCAGAGATTTGAGCAAATGTGACATTTGGCTAAGATTTGATAAAGCTGTGTAGGGGCACGCAGACATTTATCATCTCATTCTCTCTTTTTGTCTGTATGTTGAAAATATTTCAGATAAAATTGCTTTAAAGAAAGAAGTGTCCATGGTGCGTGATGTGTGGGAGGAGGACGAGGGATGGTGGTAGCGGTGGAAGCGGGGGTGTATGAGGAGAGTTGATGGGGACTGGGATGTCTGTGGCAGGCTGGGACCTCTGGGATGCTGACTCTGGGAGGGAGTTGACTCTGGGGGTGCCCTGAGATCAGCACTGTGTCGGGGGAGCAGTCTGGGCAGGGGACACCGAGGTGCCATGCAGCCTTGGCCAGCCCCCTGGGAGTTCTGCAGCTGGAGTGGCCCTCGGAGTTGTCCCCGGCTGAGCCAAGATGGCCGGGCTATCATACACCAGTGTCGATGGGTCACTGAGCACAAGCTGCCTGGGAAGGGTCTGACCTTGTGTGCGGCTGACTCTGAGGGGTGACAGCTGAGCCATCTGTTGACAGTACCACCAGCGGTTGGGGCATATTCTCATTGAGGGTGTCTGGGTGGCAAATGTCACCAAAGGTCACTTGGGGCAAATTCATGAAGGACTCAGGGAATCTAGACTTGGTTCTCTCAGCAACTGTCATTCTTTAGTAAACGTGATCGCTACACCTAGAATTTTAAATAACATTTAAAACCTATTAAATCTGAAAAAATTGCAAACTTGCAGAGGAGCCGCAAGAACAGAATGAATGCCCACATGCATGTGCGCCTTACCTAGAGTCATCGCTTCACATGTGCCCGTGACAAACCATGTCCTCTTCCTGCATTTTCTCAGCACGTCTTCTGCAGGCTCTGAGCTAGAAGCAGTTGCAGCCATCATGACCCTTTATTCTTTGATTCGTTGGCATGTATCTCCTAGGAACAAGGATCTCCTCTTCTATAATCAGAGCACGGAGATCAAGTTCAGGCAGCTTACTATTGAGCCAATGCTATTATCTAAATAATTACCGATACCCCATTATCCTCCCAAGCCATGACCCAGTCTAGGATCATTCATTGTATTTCAGAGTCATGTTAAATAGTTTCACAAAGGAATGATATTTTGTGCATGTTTTGAGGTTTCCAGTTTCAACTCTTGGGGAGCCTTGGCTTGGGAAGAGAAGCTATTTCCTCCCTACCTTAGCTTCATTCAGTGTAGGAGGGTCCAAGTCCAAGCCCCTTTCTGCATTTAACATTCCTCTGTCTGTACTGTCCCGAGGACACTAATGATGATGGCGGGGGGCGGGGGGAGGGGGCAGGAAGTTCACTTGGCCTGTGGCTCTTAGAGCCTTGCTGTCTTTCTCTACAGCAAGCAGGAGAGTGAAGCCACTGAGAAGCATAATGAGAGTTCTGGCCTCATGAGGGGTTCTCAGCCACTTGCACCTTGTTGGGTTAGAGGAATATGCACATTAGGTTGACCAGAGGTAAATAGTGATGCTTCTAAATCCGTGTAGCTACTCCCATCGTTTCCAGCCTCACAGGAAGTCCCTGCCATGCTCACCAGAACTGGTACCAAGTGCAGAAGCCCCTGACATTTCTACCAAACTTGCACCATCAGCTGGTGCCCTAGGTCATCTTCCACTATCAACCACGCCTCCGACTTCACACGTTCCTACGACTCTCACAAGCCTTTAGCCAGAAGCAGCATAAAATGTGCTCCAATATCTATAAAACTCATATAGTCATAGACGCCATCCAAGATGCTTCACACCCAAGTCACCATCCACATCACACATAACAATAATTAAATGTCCCTTTATAAAAATCCCTATTTGTTTGAGCAATTGTCATTGGATTTTCTGTTACCTGTGCCCAGCATTCCTAACTGATACATGTTCCTACAAGTACAGCTTGTCGGAACCTGAATTTCACAGCGACAGATGCTTGTTCGATCATCTGTTGCTACTAGCAACACCCTGCAGTCAGGTTCTGGCCCTGGAGACAGACTGCTTGCGCTCAAATCCTGGCTGAGTGACCTGGGACAAGTACTGAAGCCCTGTGAACCTCATCGGCAGAAATGCAGAGAATAATGTTACAGGAATTAAGTGAACTAAATGGACTAGTGGTTACCAGAGGGGAGGGGGAAAAATGTTAAAAAAAAAAAAAAAAAGAATGAAATGAACTAATCAGTAAAGCACCTTGACAGTACTGCGGCCTGGCAAGTACGCACCAAGCTAGCAGCTGGCATTACTACACTACCTGCCGGTCCTTCCAGAAATGGCCCCTGCGTCTGGGCCTGATCTCTCACGCAGAATGAACAGGGTAACCAAAATGCAATCACGCTATCTTTTGCACCAATTAAAAATATTAATCAATGGAAAAGATCAATGACCATATCCTTAAAACAGAACGATCCTACAAAACAGAAAGAAAAATTAACAACCCAATTTTTAAAAATGGGCAAAGCCCTTATGCTGGCAATTCACAAAGAACCAAAAATGACTGAGAAATAATCACGCGTTCCGCTAGTAACTAAAGAAATGCATCTTAAATCAACAGAGATAAATTTTTAGCTATCATTTTACAGCATCGGGCCCCAGTATTGGTGAGACTGCAGGAAAATGTGCCTTTTCCCACACTGCCGGTTGGATTCAAAATTTCTATCACCCTATGGTCAAATTGGCAACATCTATAAAGGATTTCCAATTATTTAGCATCTATGAATTTATCTTAAGGAAATAATGATAGAGGTGCAGAAAGAGCTTCAAGAGTGTTCACTGCCTGCTGTTTATAGCAGTGAACAAGTGGATTCAATCTAAATGTCTAACAAAAGCGATCATTTACATAAATTCATGCACATCCACACTATGAAAAACTTCCTACCTTTACACAGTGGTAGAAAAAAATGTTTACGGATACAAAGTGTTCACAATTTATTGTTCAGTGGAAAAAATAGTTTAAATGAAAAATTGTATATACAGTATAATCCCTTTTGGTAAAAACTGAAAAGAGTGTTTATACAAAGGAAAAGTATTTAGAATAGTACACCCCCAAACTTTAACAGCCAGTTATCTCTGGATAATTTTTATTTCCTTTTGCTTTTTTATATTGTCTAATTTCTCTGTAATTTTATAGGAAATCACATTTATTTTTAACAAATAGAAATAAGTGGTGATTATTGTGGGGAACAGAATTGAATAGGTATGGGTAAAATACTTCTTTTTAATATACTTTTTAGAAAAGTGGTAATAAAGGTAGTTTTCTCACTTTCTTTGGAATCTTCTAGTCCTTTTCAAAATTAGAAAAGGATCCAGTTGTGTATGTAGACAGCATAAATTCTGCCAGGGTTGTTTAACAAATTACTAATTAAGGTCCTGACACATGATGCTAGGCAGTCTTTCTGGCTGTCTGGGAGTTTCAGCTTTTGTCCTGTCCTAAATCCCACAGAAAGTGAAGTCATTTGCTTAGCTGAGTATTCATTACATAATAAGTTGAATGTAGCCACTGAAAATACTCATGCAAATATCTTCATTAGTAAAATCATGCAATTAACCTGAAATATGTGCTAAATGAAGCAGCCAAATTGTTGCATATTTTCCCAGCTCTTAATTATAATTTTGGTAATCAATTTTTCTCCTGATTACCAAAAAGAAAAAAAAAAAAGAAATCTTCAGCATATGCACGCTCTGAGGATGAGTTGGAACGCTGAGATAAAACCCTCGAATCGCTTTAGTAAAGAAGGCCATTAACCTTTCCTGTGTTTTTGTTCATCGCAGGCATTTCCTGCTAATGCTCATTGCTGAAGATGATTGGATTTTAACAAGAGCTTTTTGGATCAAGCGTCAGCCCTTCCTGAACTGTACATTTTGCAAGCGCCACTGTCATTAAAGGTTACCAGCACTTCCATTATCAACTTTCCAGTGTATATTTCTTAAATGACTTTTGACTGCAGGGTAAAAATTTTCCCTAAGTGAAAACTGACATCCAGCTCACAAACCGATTTAGTCAGATGTCCCCGAATGCCCAGCTGCCGTATGAAAAGCAGGAGGGATGGGGAGCTGTGAGCCCTGGTGGACACGTCTCCCATGGCCTTTGCTCTCTTATCCCAGTTTACTGAGCTGTCAGGGATTTGAAGGTGGGAAGAACCACACAGTAGAGCATTTCACAAGGTGACCCTGGAGGAGCGGCTTAGCCATAAAATTTTATAAATTCTATGTAAAATGGGGGAAAGGATGAATTCACAAGCTAGTAAGGGTTGAGATAAGAGAGGCCAAGTCTCCAGCACAAGTAGAGAAAATAACCACCAACATTGAGGTTGACACCTTTTAACTTCCCCCTTTCCAGCTCCTCAAACAGTCAACCTCCATAGGCTCCCTCCTAAGGCTAAATAAGAATTTATTGCACCTGGACAGAACAGGACAGGACAGGACAGGACAGGGTGGGCAGTGCTTCATCTTTCTAGCAAAATATTGATTTTGACCACCTGACCCTAGGGTTCCTCCCCAAATGCAGAAATGCCTAATGCTTAGTTGTGGGAGTAGAGCTGAGGAGACACATATACGATATCCAGGGAAAAGCCAGGAAGGCCGGGCCTGGAATGCAGGTTGTACACTGCGCAAAGATGTCCTCAAGGAGAGCCTGCCATTTACGGCAGAGGCACTGTGAATCTGTATATTTATCCTGACAGTGTTCTAAGTCCCAAATCAGTAGATTATAGTGCTTTTCTGCCAGGTGGAGGTAAAGTATCCGAGGAAGGGGCAGCTCTTTCTAAGTTGCACAAAGACACTATATAGCTGCTCCCCGAGAAAAACTTTCTCCTGATGACTCTGCCAGTTTGCGGGGAGAACAGGAAACAAGTAGGGAGCAGAGGGGAAGATCAGATGCATGGGTCCTTCAGAGGAGACCCTCGTTAGGGACTTACGGGGGATCCTGAAGGTGGAGAGCTTCTGCCCTGGTTCCTTTTTGGGATCTGGAAAGGGGCTGCATCCCGGGTGGTCCTGGCCATATCACAGTGAAGGTGGTGATGCAGTGAGACCAGAAGGACAGGCCTTGAGTATGTGGCAGGCTCCTGCAGATGACAGATGACCCATTCAAGCTGGGGACTTGGCAGAGATGTAGGCAGGGCCTAGAGAAGGCAGGGAGGGGTAGTGTAGGGCCTGAAGCCAGAAAAGCAGGGAGCCATGGCACTCCTAGGCCTGAACGGGCATGGGGAGGGGGCTGGATGGACAGGGTGGGAGAGAGGACCCAGCAGGGAGGGAAGCAGAGACTAACACTCAACTTCACTGTCCTCCTTCCCTTTGTGTGTGTGTGTGTGTGGTGGTGGTGGGGGGTGGTTCTCAATGTAAACCAAGTACATAACAACAGCTAGACTTGACCCTGACTGTCTGCCTCCAGAGCCCATGCTGACCATTAGGCTCCACTGCCAATCCAGCAGGAGGAATGCTCTAGAAAGGGTATGCGCAGCACTACTTGGCAAAGCAGAGTGGGTGGCTACGCCTGTCAGGGAAAGTATATGGGAGAGATCTTGTTCCAGGTGGTCTACGAACTAGAATTTTAGGTGCCCGAGAATGGAGGTGGAGCTCAGATGGAGAGCCTGTTTGGGTGGGAAAGAGGGGGACATATTCAGGACTGGCAGGTCCTTCAAGGTGGCTTGGTTGGGAGAGTAACAGGAGAGAAGGTGACTGGGCAGAGTTGTGCTCATCTTCACCCCATCAAGGACAGAATAAGTACCATAGAGATACCTAAATTCTAGAACTCCCCTCGGAGCATGTCAGCAGATGTGTCTTCTGCCTTCCCAGAAAATGTCCCTTCTGAAAAAAAAAATGTTTCTTCTGGAAAACCTCTGATAGTAAGATACAGAAAAGGTGAAGGTGTGTGTATGTGTGTGTGTGTGTGTGTGTGTGTGTGCATACGTGCATGCGTGTGCTTATGAGCATCTGTGAGGGGTGGGCAGAAGAGGGGGAAGGGAACAGGGGGAAGGAGGGAATCATTAAATCAAACCTTTCTCTAATATTGAATCCCAGAAACTTAGTTAAACAATTATCATACCCTCTTATAATAGAATGTCTTAGAGCCATGAAAAAAGTCTACTTCTAAAAAATATTACAGATCAATAACACTTTTAATGATAGATGCGTAAGTCCTTAATAAAATTTTACCAACCAGCAAAAAAACAACTCATTAGAGAAAGTCATCCAGACCGAATTGGCTTTGTTCTTAACATAATTTATCACTAAATAAGCGAAAACGTTTAAAAGCATTAATAATCGAAGCAGAAAATTTGAAAAATGATTTGATGTCCCCTTTTCATAAAGTCTGGAAAAATAGTGGTTACAGGAAATTTTCCATTGACATGGTAACATTCTGCATTTGAGATTCAAATCCAGCAGATATGTAGGAATGAGCACACATCCATTCTGCTCTTGGCGCTGTGCCAGGGCCTTGGTGGCCTCGCCCTGTCCTTACAGCAGTGTGCTCAGTCCTACTCCGCCTGGTCCCACAAGGCCCCTTTGGCTTCACCTCCTCCCTGCTTCCCTCTTGCTCACCTGCTGGCCTTCCTGCTCTCCTGGGGCAAACCAGCTTCCCTTCTGCCACAGGATCTTTGCACCGATGGTGCCCTCTCCCTAGAACACTTACCCCTGCCCTGGATATCCCTGGAGCTGGCTCCCCCATATCTTTGAGGTCTCAGCTCAAATGTCACTGTCTCCTTAGGGAATTTCTTGAGGTCCCTATGTAAAAATACTAGCAAGGTCCACCCCAACTCCCCACCAGGGTGGTCCATCTCGGCTCCCTGCCTTTCTCTCCATCTCCTGCACACCGTATACTGCCGTGTTGGTTGTCAGTCTCCTGCTGCGAGGGCCCTGAGGGCTGGAGCTTTGTTAGCTGCTTCCCCAGGGCCCAGAACAAGCCAGGCACAGTCACTGCTCAGGGAGTATCTGTTGCATGAACGAATGAGCAGGCCAAGGGGCTGCCCCGTGGGAGAGGAAGCAACATCTGCAAATTCCCCATTTCAAACCTCTTTGCTTAGGGAGTCTGTTTGCTTGCATTTAAAACATTTATTTTTGAAAAAGCAAAATATGTACCTGGAATACAATTCTAAAGAGACATAGATTTAAGTGTACACAGTGAACGCCAAGACCCCCACCCCGTCTAGGGAGACCCTTCCCTTGCCAGTCTGACAGAGGGGAGATGCAGCTCATCTGTCAATGGAATTTGCATTTCTCTTTTCCTGTGAGACTGAGCTTCTTCTCATAGATTTAAGAGCAGTTAGTGTTCACTGTTTTTCCGGGGACTGTCAGTCTTTTTCTTATTGATTCATAGGAGCTCTTCGCTTATTAAAGAAATCGGTCTCTTGGATATGCAAACCGTTTTCCATGGTTTGTGTTGTTTACCGCAGAACAGTTTAATTTTCCTGTCAAAGGTATCGCTCTCCTTTATGGTTTCTGTTTTGTGTCAGACTTAGGAAAGCTTTCTTTTCAAAGATTATACCACCATTCTTCTGCGTTTTCTTGACTTGCTTTTTGATAATGTATGTTGCCATGCAGATCAGGAGCAGACTTGTCCCTCTGTATTCCATGCAATAGGACAGGAAGTTATATCTAGATTTTACCACGAGCCCATAATATCTGTCCCAGGAAAATCACCAAAAAGATAACCAAAACACCATGTTTGTGGTTAGGGGGTATTTTCAGTGGTTTCTACGGGGGCTGGGCTGCAGGTGTGGGCGGAAAGGCTTCCTATGGCTGCCCTGTTGGTGGGGAGCAGGGTCACCTTGGAACTCTGGGAAGTGTCAGCAAGTAACGATTCCGCCCTCAGGCACAAGGCTGGAGGTGGCCTGGGGGCATCTCTGGATGTTTCGGGACAGAGCATTTGATACAGGACAAGGTGACTTGCCCTATCCTGAGGGAAGACACTGGGAAGGTGAAGCCCTGTGATGGGTCTCTCGCATGTAGTGTTCTGGACCATTTATCTCATTGTGATTTAAAAAAAATCCAAACCTGAGGTAATGAGAAAGTCCACTTGAGGGTGGGAGGGTCTCTCAGTCCTCTTTCCACCCCTGACTGCAGTGGGGTCTGTTCTGCGTCAGCCACCTCTTGGCTCGCTCCTCTCAGGCCTTTATGCCAACTAGTCTTCTGATAAAGGCAATGCTCCCCAATTCTGTGCTTGTTTTTCTTCTCTCCACTCCCTCTTCCTCTCCCTATGGGTAATTTCCTCCCAGGTGGCCACAACGAGCCTCCACAGACTGATCGCTTCCCGACACATTATCTCTGCTGTATGCTGGCTTTTAAAGCCAGATGTTCTGAGGCAGAGGTCTAACTTGGAGGAAACTAGGGAAAATATTTTAGTTACTTGTTTTTTTTAAAAAAAATAATGACTTTAGAGTTTTCATAAAATGATACATGGTTAAGCTTTTGAAAAGTTGAGCAATGTATAAAAGTACAAAGAATAATGCCAAAGAAAAAACACCCTCAGTATCCCCGGCCCTCCAAATAATCGTCATTATTACTGTTAGGTCTGTGCCATGTAAAAAGCCAAATCATACGCTTTGTTGAAAATAGGGAATTTTACTCTAATACTATTTTTAATGAGAAAGCATTTGATTTTACTTAGATTTGACAATAAAAGAATCTGAAGTTAAACTAAAAAAATTGCCTGCTGTAGGACACACACACACACACACACACACACACACACATACACGCACAATCAAAAGAAACAAGTTCACTATCTCTTTAAAGTTAAGAAAGATTATTATAAAAATCGTAGAAGCTGAAGTCATTAACTTTTTCTTAGACTCCATGTTTTAACTCTAGATGGTATTTATCAATTCTGTGGCATGAAAAATGAGAAAATTGGCCCATTTATTTTTTTCTTCCTACTCCTCTCTCTACCAGCCCCAGGAAATAGGTTTAAAAAAGAAAACTGGTTTTTACAGTAGTTGATTAACAAATAATTACGCCATATAAATCCTCAAAACTTAACTATTGGCTGAATTTAAAATATTGAAAATCTGGAGAGTAAAGTAAATTAGATAATTACAATGTGACACTTGAATTAATTAATCTGTTTTGTCTCCTCAGCTCTGTCTTGAGGCTGAAACGGGAGAAGACACGAACATAATGCAATGGCTTTGAAGATTCTCTGCCTTCTGGTTTTGCCTCAGGAGTAAGAACTTGATACAAGTGGAAAATTAAGATTTCTGTTATACATGATAAACTAAAGAATTCCATAGAGTTTAAATTATTGTCAGTATTTCCAAACGGCACTTTTTATCCGTGGTAGTGGGAAGGAGAAGTATCAACCTTACTAATAACTACAATAACCAGTTTGAGCGTAATTTCCTGCAGTGTATTAATGGACAGTTTAGTTTTTATAGCAGTCAGGGGACCTGGACTAAAATTTGGATGTTCTTTTACAATCCATAGAAAAGACATGACAAGTTGTTCTAATGCAATTAGAAGATTATGTCTGATCACATTTTTCTTTCTAAGCACATAGTCTATGAAATCAGCAATTAAAAAGAGATCATGGTTGCTATAACTTGATCCTCCTACTCTGTGGAATTAATTTGTCCAACAGAATAAAAGGGTTGCATCCTTCATATTTCTCATGTACCCATTCATTTATTCATTCATCAATTCTCTTTTGCTCATGGACTCATTTATTCATTCAACAAATATTTACTGAGCATTTACTAGTGCCAGCCCTATGCTAGGCATGAAGGAAACAACAGTGAATGTATTAGTGTTTGCTGGGTAACAAGTCACCCCAAAACTTAGTATTGGACTATAGCTTAAAACAACAGTGATATTTCCTTACTCATGATCTTGTGGGTTGGCAAGGAGTTATGCTGGTCTCGCCTGGGCTCGCTCATGTGCCTACATTCAGCCGGAGGTTCAGCAAGACTGGAAATCCTAATATGGCCTCACTCACTGGATGGTGGTTGGTGCTAGACATTGGTGGGTGACTCAGTTCTCCTCCAGGAGGAGATTAGGTTAGACTAGCTGGGTTCACCTAGTTTTCTTAAAGGGCAGCATTCCACAGGAATGAGAGTGGAAAGGACTCTTAAGACCTAGCCTCAGATATTTTGAATGTCACTCATGAAGCATTTCGTGGTCAAAGTGAGTCATGAAGTCAGCTCAGATTCAAGCGGAGGGGAACTAAGGCTCCATCTCTGGATGGGAGGACCGACAAAATCACATTGCAAAGGGACGTGTATTTTAGGATGACAGGAATTAGGAGCCATTGTTTGCAATTCACCAAAGTGAATAAGATGGATGCGGTTCCTGCCCTCCTGTAGCTGATGGTCCAGTCATAACAGTCACAATAGCTCACACTTGTTCAGTTCTCACGATACAACATGTCAGGGACTGTCCTAAATGATTTACAAGTACTAAGATAGTTAATCCTCACAACAATCCTTACAACATAATAATATGAGCCCTATTTTTAACATCAATAAACATAAAGAGGTTATGTGACTCTGGGGGTCTAGGAGAGATTGATATTGAATAAATGAAACATGTATGAAAGCCCAGGTGGTCTGTCCACAAGTCTACTTATATTATTTACTTTGAGTTAGGAATATTTCTAGTTTAACGGAATTAACTAAACAATGGTTGTATAATCACAGTTATATTAAGTATGAAAAAGGATGGGACATGGTGCCGTCAGAGCATGCATATATCACGAGGTGACTTGTCCTATCCTGGGGGTTGTTATGGTGGCTTTTGCACAGAAGATGTTCAAACTCTCATCCGAAAGATACAAGAAATAGCAAGGGGAAGGGAGCGGGGGTGGGGAGAAGAGAAAGATCCATGAGCACAGTCACCCAGAGGCAGAATTTTGTTTGAGAATCACCACTGTCAACACTGGAATGAAATCTAGACCAGGTAAAGTCACCATGCCGGGCGGCAAAGCAGGAAATGTCATCTGTAACAGAAGCATTCACCCATCCTAGGAAAATCGCTCAGAGATGTTGATAATCTCTGTACGAAATTTGAAAGGCAGATGCCAAATGGGAAAAAACAGTAATGTGTGTTCATTGAATCATTCATTCATTCAACTATTGAGTACTTACCAGAGGCTACAGTTCCAGATTATTTTCCAAGCATCTGCCTAAATAAATTCCCATATAGAAAGTTATTTTGGGGGGCATTATCTAACATGAGTTTAAACTTGATTAATTTTTACCACATTTTTTTTCCCTCCACGTGTATTGTCATTGTCTAATCATTGTCTAATCCACGTGTATAATCATTGTCAGTATTGACCGGTCTTATTCATTTTTTCGAATGTATGTTCACTCTTGTTTATTTAAATATTGAAGGGTTTTAAGTTGTTTATAATTTTCTCCTATCATGACCAGTGCTACTGGTACCTCTTTGTTCTTGTCTCTTTCCATGTAGGTAAGTTTTTTTCTAGTCTAGCATCTAGAAATGAAGTTGTTGCATTCTAAACATTTAAATAGCTACTGCCACCATATCTTCCGATAAGGCTGTACCAATTTATATCTTATGAACCTATTGTGAGAGTATCCACTCCTTTGCCAATATTAGATATCATCATTCGTTGAAATATTTAACAATCTGAAAGGCCAACAAAACCAACACAGGAACAACCTACACAAAACACCACCACAAAACAAATGAAAAAACCCAACAAAAATCCTTATCTATTATTGCTGAGTTAGTGTGAATTTAAATTGTCTTAATTTTTAGTGTAGTCCTTATTAATTTTAAAATGGCCATGTTTATAAGACATGGTTTCACATTTCAGGAGTAATTTGCTTGGGGAATTTGCCCAGTTTTCTTTAAAAGTTTGTGGATAAACTGAGGGTTAAATTGCCTCCAAATGAAGTTTAAGGTTTATAGCAAAATGTTTGGTTCTAATGGGTATCAGAGTAACAGCTCAGCGCAATTTCAAAGTACTTATAAGGCTCCTATCAGAATAAGAACATATATGAACAGGGAATCCATGATATGTCTAGGGCTTATTCGTTACAGAATTCTTTAGGGGATAATAATACAAATTGGTGGACCACCTTTCCTCCTGAGCAGAATATGATAATATTATACTCCTTACATTCATCAAGATAGGACGGTAATATCTTATGTTGAATGATGCAGGTTTAATCATTTTAGAATCAGCAGGAAATGCAGACATAAAACCACATGAAATATAAACTGGGCTTTTGACTGGGGCTGGTTTAATAAAAGCCATTATGTTTTACTTTATACCTAGACATTTATATTTTAAATTTAATCAAGTTGAAGTCTTAAGTGGCATAATCTTATTAAACATGGAATTGATTGAATACAATGTTGGTTTTATTTCTTTAAAAATTACTCCAGATTGGACTGAATTGATTCTAAGTGCTTGGGACAGAAACATTTGGTGAAGTCATTGGTAGGAACGGAAAATATCCCCAGTAAACTGGGTTCTTATTCTTACATAATTTCCCCTCTCTGAAGACTCATATTTATAATAAAATTGTGTTTTCTGTGGTGGTTTTGGGGTGTGATTACTAGAAAATTGAATTTATGAAAATAATCATGTAATGTTAAATCCACATAAAGAATTTATCTCTTGCACCAAGCTATCAATTGATTCCACCTCTCAAAATATACGTCTGATTCATCCAGTGCTCTTAATGTCTGCTGCTTGTCTCGGGCACCATCATTCCTCGTCTGGAACACTGTGGGAGCATCCTAGGAGTCTTCCAGCATCCAGTCCAGCTCTGGCTGTGGATATGGTTTGGTACCAATCCTGTATCCATCTCCCTCCTTGCTAAGTCTTCTTTGCTTAGAACACCCAAGAATTCAAGGGGGAGTGACCCCATCTCCAACCCAGGAGTAGATTTTGGTTAGTCGGAGCCAATTAGGGTAGCCTCATTTTCCTTGCAGTGAATAGTCTGCAGGAAGTACATCATCCAATTGTGGCCAATGGGCCATGAGGAGGAATTCTGCCAGAAACTTCTGGAAACAGTTTCTTCATTCCTAAAAAAGAGTTACTGGAGCTGTTGGTAGTCTTTCCTTTGAATATTGTTGCACCTGAATGTGATTCCTGGAAGGAAGGGCCCTCATCTTGCCACTAGCCCAAGGACGAGACCTACATATTGGAGGTAAAGTGGAGTTAGATCCCCTAAAATTAAAGTAAGTTGGTCTGGAGCCCAGAGATATGAGCCTGAGTCAGCTCTACTTCTGTGCTCCATGAAACAGAGCTGTGCATTTTTCTTCTTCTTTAAGTCGTCTGGAATTGGCTTTTCTATTATCTGCGGGAGAGCACCTAATGCTTATGGTACTCACGATTTCCTCACCCTGGCACTGTAGGGGAAGGTTATAAAAAAACACAAGAACTACCAAGTCAGTTCTCAGCTTAACACCTCTCAATGGCTTCCTGTGTCTTTTAGAACATATTCCTGATACGGTCCTTTGCCATCTGTCCCTTGAAAAGTACTCTAGCACTTACTCAATGTACCTTCTCTCTGTCTTGGGGCTCCAGTCACAGAGATTCTCTCTGAGCTGCTAGAAGCTCCAAGCTTCCTCGTGCACGAGGTCACCTCTTGCCGCAATCATCTTTCCATCCTTTGCCCAACTAACTCTCTCAGCTCCTATAAAATCTTCATGGGTGCCCTGCCCTCATACATGTAAAGTTCCCCTTTTACAGGTCCTTATACCACCCCTGTAACCCTATCCCAGCTTCTCAGACTTCTCTTGTTGACAGTTTTGAGGAGTACTGGGTTGTATATTTTGTAGAATGTTCCTCTACTGAAATTGGTTTGGTGTTATCCTCATGATAAGAGTTTGGTTATGAGTTTTTGGGACAAAGACTTTCAGAGTTACAACGCCCTTCTCATTCACCAGGGTGCATGCTATCTCCATGACTTAACACTGTTGATGTTGACCTTGATCACCAGGTTTGTTTGAAAGGTTTTACGACTGAACATTATTCTTTTCCCCTCCTCCATCCTGTAGTCTCTGGGAGGAAGTCACTCTGTGCAGCCCATACCTAAGGAGTGGGGAATTTTGCTCGCCCATAGTGCAGTTTTAAGAAAAGCTTGGCAGGGCTGCTGAGAGTACAAATGCCAGGGGCGTCTATGAGAGTCCTGTGTCTTCCAGAAATGGGACAGGCTCAGTATTCCTGCCATACTCCATCCTTGGCTGGGCACAGCCTGTGGCAATCATGCCCCTGGTGCAGATGTGGCAATGGACTTCAGGATGCGGCAGCTGGGGCTGTGGAGCCATCACCGTCCCTGTAGTCAGAGATCTGTGAGGTGCCTCCTCATGCAAGCCCAGGCTGCAGACAGAAGCCCGCGCAGTGATCCTTTGACAGTCCCAGCCGAGGTCTCAGCCAACCGCCAGACAATGCCTCAAGCCTCTGCTCCTTCCCAGCAGAGGCCCCAGACATCATGGAACAGCAACACACCCTTCCTACTAGACCCTATCTAAAGTACCAACCCACAGAATCTGGGAGCATTAAAAAATGGTTGTGTTACGCCGCTAGGTTTTGGGGTGATGTGTCATGCAGCTCTGGTCATGTGAATACAGCCCACCCTCACTTCTCTGAGACCAGCCTGTCCTCTAATAACAAACTCTATTTTTGCTATGTGGCTATGGTGGCTTCTGTGACATCCACCCTGAAGCTTCTCATGAAAGACCTCTCCCGGCCTGCGGTTTAAGCAGCCGCTGGCGCTACTGGAGCCACTGGTAAGAGATGCTGAAAAGAATACTCTGCTCTGGACAGTAGCAAAAACTAGACACCCACGAGGGCTCGTCCAAGCCTGGGGCTCGGTCTTCCTGGACCACGCGAAGGGCATTTCCCCTTCTCGGTGAAGGCAATCTTAATTTATCTTCAACCCTGAAAATGCTTCTGTGGGAAGAGATTGGGCCACTGCGGTAGAAAGGGAGTAAAGAGCCATTCAATACCCCTCGGTCAAGCCTACAATTTACTTGATTCCATTAGATGCATCTTCCCACCAAGTTGGGAACACTCAGCATTTTTCTAAGCAACACAAATTGGAATGGTGAGACCCATCCTTTGACACAAAGAGGCTTCTGCCAAGGACATCAGAACTACTATTTTCTGCTCATATAAAGAAACTGAAGCATGATTTCACGCAAACAAGATTTGCTGATCTTTAATGTATTCCGGAGTGTTTATTCACCACCTTTTGGAAAATTAAAATTTCTGTTTAAACAAAAGATTTTCTTCTCATCATCTATTTACGCCTGACATTGCAAAAGTCATTTTATAATGTGAACCAAAGAGCGAGAAGTGGAGAGTGAGGGGAAAGGGCAGAGGGAATGAGGAGAGTCACGAGGTGGGGAGGAGCAATGACTGAATTTTTAGTTGCCCGCTTTATGCAAACACATCCCAGGGAAGGGGAGAGGACTAAGAGAGGAGCGGGAGGAGGGAGAGAGGCAGAGAGGAGTGGCGACTGTTGAGACCTACTCAGCATTTATCCCTGCTCTCCTTCCTAAGGGTATTCCGATATCATTTCAGCATCCACCCCATCCTCAAAACCCCACAGGAGAAAGCGCTCCTACCCCTGCCTCCAGGATGTATCTGTATCATCCAAGGCATCAAGAGGCAGCAGAATATGCACATAAATTCTGGAGTCAGATAGCTTGCACTAAAATCCCAGCTTATCCACTTACAAGCAGTGCAACCTAGACAAAGTAACTTAACCTGTCTGGGCCAGAGTTTCCTCATCTGCAAAGTGTGGATAATAATTACATCCACCTTATAGGGCGGTAGGAGGATTGAGTTAGTATGGCGAAGTGCATAGGAGGATGCTTGGCATAGAGCATTTTGTTCAATAAATAAAGCCAATCTTATTCTTTGTACCAGTATGTGGTTCAGGAATGAATACACGACTGTGTCCAGCCAAATATACAGGAGAGGAAACTGCCCCCTCCAGGCTTCTTGTTATGTGAGAAAAACACCCCCATCATTTGACTGAGCATCAAGGGGATCTGACACTCACCACCGAAGCCTTCCTAATTTAGTTATTTCACTATAAGCCACTCAATTAATGGTTGGCTATGAGCTCTCAGCACTGCATACTTGGCAGTTTTTGTGACGTGAGAAAATGAAACCTGCAATTTACTTTCAAATACAATGGCGTGCTATGAATGCTCACTGTAACCATGAATAAAGTTGGCACAGATATAATTTGCAGATATGCATTTAAACATGTGTTGGTCTTTGCAATTTCCTTTTTGTATTTTTGCATCAATACCATTTTCTTCCAGGTCTCTAATATGCTTGTATGTCCTCAAAAGTTCGCAGGACCTACGCCCTGGACCACTGATGCCTACTGAATAGAACGGCTCAGTCTTCTTTGTCCTCTGACTTCCCACAAAGTAGCAAGATGGCTGCCGAGCTCCCCGCACAAACCTTCGTCCTCCCTACAGCTTGTTATATTGGAGAAAGTCTATCCTTTCAGCCTGTTATCAACACCTGACAAAGGTTCTGCTTGGCCTGCTTGGGCTGCATGGACAGATGCCTTTGGACCAGGAGTGTTGGGGGGTATTTGGGGCTCTGTCATGTCCTGACTAGGTCACATGACTGCTTTGCCAGAGTCACAAGGGAAAGGGGCAGCCTTGGGACTGATTTTGGATCAGCCAAGGTGCCTTCTCTGCATTATCGCATTAGCCAGGCTCTCCCGGCAGTAATGCTGTAAATGAAACAGACCTGCACCGATGTCCTCACTTGCAGTGATGTCAGTGGCCACAGCGCTGAGCTCTCCCTGCTGCTTTCACGTCTGCAAGTTGGTGGAATCCGGGCTCCAAGGTCTCACAGGGCTGGGGACCTCGGCAGCGCTGCCCGGACTCGGTCCTCTTGCCTCACAAACAGAGCACGTGTCAGGCCTGGCTCACGCATCACGTCCGCTCACTTCCCATTGGCCTAAACAAGTCACGTGGCCCGGCCCGCGTGGCAAGCGTGGGAAGTAGCACGAGTCCTAGTCCTAACCGTGGATGTGACTCTGACCACACAGCAGGGGAGTGAAGACTGGGCACTAATCCAGTCACCCAGCTATTTACAGTTGTTCGTGGTGTTCGTGAATTTGGAGTACCCTTCGAGCGTGGTGCTGCCATTCCCTTGGCCAGGCTGCTACAGAGCAGAGTAGAAATGACTAGGTGTACCTTCAAAGATAAGGATTTCTCGGTCATTCCAGGGAACTGGTACTAACACCTTGTTAGCACACCTCTCCCTGCTAATTACTGCAGCTCCATTACCATGGGAAAATAGCCGGAAAGTTGGGCACAGAGGCCATCGTGCATGCTGGGGAATAAAAAACAAATAATAAATGATTCTAGAATGCATGCATATGCCCAGTACAAAATTCAAACAACAAAGAAATGCACAAAATAAAGATATTTTGGTACCCTTCTCCCTGCCTCCCTGTAGGTAGACACTGTGATGCCCGCCTGCCTCTGCCTCCTTGCTGTCCCTGTGGGGTTCCCCCGCCCACCCGCTGCTCCCAGGCTGCTGTTGCCTCCCTGGAGCTTCTGGAGTCAACACAGAGATGGGGGCTTCTAAAAATATGCCAGTATGCCTTATGCTAAGGTGCAGTTTGACCTGGCATGTCAGAGGAAGCAGCTATGCCATGCTACATGGGCTCTCCCTTTCATAAAAGGCTGAGCTTCCTATCCCCTCTTGCTAATGTTGGCAGCCCCAGTCCCAGAAAAGGAGCTGGTGCATCTTTCTCATCTCATGATAGGCAGGTGCAGAGCGTCTTCTTTCTTGTGCCTGTGCCCCCTACTGGTAACAATGGCTGAGGAAAGGCAGTGGGTGGGGGAAGAGGAGGAAGGGTCATCTGGCAGGGATGGCCCAGGTCCCAGGGGCCTTTGATTTAGCACAGGGACCACTGTTCAGGGTCTGGCTCTGCCATTCAGCTCTTCCCTGACCTTCCCTTTGTCTTCAGCACAAGGTCCCAGTGCCCTTTCCTAGTCCTCTTTACTGCGTACTGAGTATTATAAGGGTCTTTGCCTCGGTGGAGTTGCATCGTTACATGGTTACCATACAAGATATTCCAGACCTGTCCACCCTCTGCCCTGCTAAGGAGGACACTGGCAGTGTCGACTCAGCATCCTCAGCTACAGAGTGTGTGCAGGGGGGCGTGGAACGGGGACAACCAATTTGAGAAAAAGAGAGAAACTTATCTTGTGGCTTTGAGGGGCTGACATACCTGGATAAAAATCTTGGCTCTGCCAGCTGCTAATTGTGTGACCATGGACTGCATGTCTTTCAAGCACTGGACACTGTATGGGAATTTTAGTCACTAATAGCTGACCATAGCTGTGTTCTAGGGCCTATATTCCTGTCCTGAGTTTGCCTCAACAATGTACCCCAAACTGGGGTGCTTACGACAACAGAGATTTATTCTCTCATATTCTGGAGGCCAGAAATCAAGGAGTCAGCACGGCCACATTCCCTCTGGAGTCTCTAAGGGAGAGTCTTTCCTTGTCTCTTCCAGCTTCTGGTGGCTCTAGGCAATCCTTGACATTCCCTGGTTTGTGGCAGCATCACCCCAGTCTCTGCCTCTGTCATTATATGGCCTCTCCCTGGGTGTTTTGCATCTGTCAAAATTTCCCCCCTATAAGGACCTGAGTTATTGAATTTAGGGCCACCCTAATCCAGCGTGACCTCATATCAATTACATCTGCAAAGACCCTATTACCAAATAAGGCCACACGCACAGGTGCCGGGGGTTAGGACTTCAACATACCTTTTGGGGGACACAGTTCTACTCACTATAATATCCTTTCCACGTCCCCATCTTTGCCACTTCGGTAAACACAAGCCTGACATCTGACTGCTAGCTTCTGCGTCTCTTCACCTGAGAGCTTTTCATTGCCACTGAAACCCATGTTATCCCCCCCACCCCACCCGTGCCAGTGAGTTAACACCACTTCACACCCCCCGCTCGGCCCTCAGTGGTGCTCAAGAGATGGCTAACGAGAGCTGATACATAAACATTTCAGCCCTCTTACCTTTGGGGATAACTCTGCCCCAGACTGGCTTCCAGAGTGCCCCTGGGGTACCGAGCTTCTGGTGCCCGCAGTATAGCTGGCTTGATCAACCCCCCATCAATTGTTTTCCCTTCTCTGTCTTGCTTTACAATTCCCCGGTAAGTGTTTGTACCTCTCGTACAACTTACACCAGAACCCTTAGTTAGGGCTTGCTTCTGGGAAAACCCCAAATAAGACAATTATAGATACTCAGTAGCCCTTCCCCCGGGACAGGAAGGAAGGAGGTGGTCCGGCCTTGTAAGGCTAACAAAGCAAGCACCTTCTTGAGCTACTGAAATGGCATCTGCTGTGACCACTGACTGAAGAAACACAGAAGCCGGAAAGAGTATATGTCTGGGAATAAGAGATTCGTGTTGGACTAACCACTGTGTGGTTTGGGGCAGGTCACTCAACCTTTCTGTGTCTCCATTCCCAATTCCCCAGCCCCTTTAGAGTGGTGATGGGGGCCAGATGACCTGTAGAAGCCTTTTTATCTCTGGGAATCTAGGATACCTGCTCCTCCCCACCCTCAACTTTCAACAACTTCTTTCCCTGGTTCATCTATTTATTATAACATTTTTTATTTATTAATAATTTCAAGGCAGAGAAGGCATAGAAACTCGGGTTTGTCTCTAAGAGGCAGGCTCATGTGTTCTGTATGGTTTCAGGAAAACGTGACATGGTAACAGGGAAGTTTTATCATTGAAAAAGAAAAAAAATGATTTTCCTTATTCTATTTGTAACAGACATTTGCCCATATTTGGCAACAAGATAAAGTGGGAAGTGAACTGACTCAGGGGTCAGGCGATCTGGGTTGAATACTAGCTCTGCTTCCTACTAGCTGTGTGTTATTGGGCAAGTTTATTTATTTACTCAGTAAGTACATATTTATGAGTGTGTGCCAGACAATGTCAGGATATTAGAGACTCAGTGGTGAGCAAGATGGTGAGTTTCTGCCTTCTTGGTGCTTACAGAATAGTGAGAAAGAAAGACATTAATCAGATAACCACACATCGTATCGCATACAACACGACAGAAAGCTTGCAAGGTTATATGCAAGCAATAAACAAGGATGCCCGGCAAAGGCCTGAAAGATTTGAAAATGTCTCCCTGATGATGTGATGTTTAAGCTGAGATGGAAATATGTGTAGGTGCCAGCCCAGTGAGGAGTGGAGTGGAAGAATACCATTTCTGGCAAAATAAACAGCACATGCAAAGGCCCTGGGGTGGAAGGAAGCTAGCGGATCCTAGAAACAGCTCTGGAAGTGTTATTAATTCTTCTCTTTAGAAATGAGGGAATATATAAAAATGTTTACCTCTCCAGTCATTATGAATATCAAATGAAATACTATACACAGACATGCCTGTCAAGGTCTCCCTGTTTCCAGGGCCCTGAAGTTCCTCATCCTGGGAATAGAGGACTGGGAAGAATTGGGTTATAGGCCCCAGGAAAGTAGTTACTTCCTATTGCTTCTTTATTACATGAAGGTTATATGTCTTTTGCTTTAATCTATTGTCCTGGTCTTAGGCCAAAGGTCACTGGTTGGTATTATTTCTTGGGACTTGGTTTGTTTTAGTTTTGAGAATTAGGAGTAAATTACCAGCTCCTTGCCATACATTCTTGCAAAATATTCCCTTGACCTAGTTGTGCAAAGCTGCCCTCTGCCAGCCACAGCTAGAGGTCAGAGGACAGCTCCTTGGCAGGGCAGGACGCCTTGCCATGAGGATAGCTATCTCTCAATTTGCAGGTGGAGATGGGGCCTCCACTCACATTGGACGGTCAGTCTACCTCCCTTCCCTCTTCTCTCTTCTTCCCTTCACCCACCAAATGCGTATGAAAGTCCTAAGCATTCATGATCATGTTCACGATCTTATTGTGATCTGCACAACCACACGAGGTAAACACTGCCATCCCCCTCGCGGAATGAGTCCGGAGCTAAGGGCGCTCGGTGACTTTCCCAAGATCATAAGCAACGAAACTGGGACGGCTTCATGGGCGCGTGACCTGTGCCCAGGACTTTGCACTCAGAAGTTCTCCTCCCCACCCCACTCGGTTTAATGCTTTGCTGTCACCATCTTGAGATTCTTAATCGTTTCTGAACAAAGGACCCAGCATTTCATTTGGCACCAGGCCCTGCAAATTGTGAGGCCAGTCCTGCTCTTAGAGTTGGGGCTTCAAATCAGAACTGCTTCACTCCAAATTCTGGCACCCTCTCGCCTCCCCTAGGGCTATCTAGAAGGCATAGCTGTCATTTCCCTGTTCAGCCCCCAAGTGGCTCTCTATTACCTGTAGGACTAAGCGTCTCAATTCCTAGTGTGGGGATTCTTAACCTTGGCTGTACATTCTGGAAGAGGGAAGGTTGGGGAAAAAAATTGACACCCTGGGCAATATGCCCAGAGCAATAAAAATCAGAATTCCTGTAGGTGGGGCCCCAGCATTAGATGTAAAAGTTTTCCAGGTGATTCTAATGAGTAGCCAGGATGGAGCACTTTTATTGGAGGGCCTAGCATAGTTCCTGGCATTTAGTGGGTGTTTAATAAATGTCCTCCAACTTTTCAGAGTCATAAATTCACTTAAGGTCTCAGGCTGATAGTTCAGCTGAGCTGTGAACAGATTCATCTTTGGGTTCCATGTTTGCGTCAGAATAGGAGCTCAGTGGGGGAAGCGACCTGGGGGTGGGCTGCAGGGTGGGGCGGCTGGTTCAGTGGGGAGGAGGGAGAGAAAAGAGACTGAGAAAGATGTGGTAATTAGGTTCATCTTCCCAAGCTGATATTTGGTTTACTCTTTGCCTGGAAAGAGCTCCTGATTCCATTTAGGCAACATTTTGCTCCATTCTCAATTCTGGTGTTTTAACGCAGGGGTCCCCAACCCCTGGGCCGCTGCAGACCGATACTGGTTTATGGCCTGTTAGGAACAGGGCCACACAGCAGGAGGTGAGCGGGGGTGAGAATGAGCAAAGCTTCATCTGTATTTGCAGCTGCTCCCCAGCGCTGGCATCACCGCCTCAGCTCCACCTCAGATCATCAGGCATTAGATTCTCACAGGAGCATGGTACTTGGTGCCAAAAGATTGGAGACCGCTGCTTTAACGAATGGGTTTATCTCAACCCCGATGTCGACAGAAGGCATTGGCCCAGCCCACGAAAGCTCTTTCTTGAGGGTGTTGGCACCCGAGAAGGTTGGATGCAATTTGGAACTGCTGGTGGCCATCGACCATGATGGTGAGAGCAAACACAGAGGCAGCAGAGCTCGATGAGGACAATCAACTTCTGATGAATATGTTCGAGCACCTGTGATATTGGCAACAGGCCCCACCTTTGGGTGCTCCCCAAAAGTCACCTCATTAACATAAATTCAGGTGTGGTTGGAAAGGGTTTGTTATGGATACCGAGACACCTTTAAAGTCCTTACCACTTAGGAAATTCCAAGGGTTTTAGGAGCTCTGTGCCAGAAAGGAGAAAGCAAATAAATGTTTCTTATTATAAATCACAATAGTAGTGGGGGGTCAGGTATGAAGGGCTTCTATCTGGGCTGATGAACTTGGAAAGTGAGAGCTCAGAATCTGCTCTGCATTTGCCCTACAAAGACTCCCTAGAGCAATTTGTCAATCATCTAATTTAAAAATTAATTCCCCAGGGGAGAGAGGAATGGGAAAGGAATAGAGATATGGTCAAGCAAGTACAACTGTAATTGAGTGAAAGCTTGAATGCTTGCCACACGACAGCCAGTAGGTCGAGTGACAAGGAGTTGGGGCAAGGAAGTCGACTTTATTCAAAAAGCCAGCAAGCTGAGCGGATGGTAGGGCAGACAGCATCCTAAATAACCATCTTGAGAAAGTACAGAATTCAGGCTTCTTTTACATCAGGGGAAGACGGAAAATGAGAGGGGTCTGAGGTCAGGAGGTGATTGATGACCGAAGACATCTGGATGTCAGCAAGGGTCCAAGAAGGATGGGGAAACTTCATTCCTTTTGGTCAATATACTCTGGCTGCCATTGACCCAGTCACGAGGTTCCTATAAATCTTTTCCTAGAAATCATTATTTTTGTACGTACCTCCTTTATCTTGTTGGGGAGGTAGTTGTGAGCAGGGGATTGTTTCAATAATTCCTAGGCTACAGGTTAGATCCCTTTAATGATTAGCATATCTACAGCAGATGTTGCTAACCAACATATTATAGGAACTGGGCAGCTTTGAGCAAGATGGAGTCAGAAAGACCGATTATTTTATGCTATTGTAGTCCTTATGCGCTGATGACAGAATCTAGGTGGTACGTGTACAGGTGCTCACTGGAACAATTCTTTCGGTTTTGCTGTATGTTTGAAAAATCTTCATAAATAAATGTTTGGGAGAATGAACTCAATTAAAATTTATCATTTCCCTCTTCCTTTTGCAATGCTGTTTTTTCCGAGTTTGAGGTTTTCATCTTTTTAAAAAAATAATTTTTAAATTACAGTTGACCTACAATATTATATTAGTTTCTGGTATATGACATATTGATTTATGTAACTTACAAAGTGATCCTCCTGATAAGTCTAGTACCCATCTGACACCATAATTATTACAATATTATTGACTATATTTCCCATACTGTATCTACATCCTTGTGACTGTTTTTATCACTGGCAATTTGCATTTTTTTCACCCATCCTCTACACCAGTGGCCCCCACCCTTTTGGGCACCAAGGACTGGTGCTCCTGTAAGAATCTAATGCCTGATGATCTGAGGTGGAGCTGAGGCGATGATGCTGGCTCTGGGGAGTGGCTGCAAATACAGATGAGGCTTTGCTCGCTCGCCTGCAGCTCACCGCCTGTTATGCGGCCCGGTTCCTAAGTGGCCGCGGACTAGTCCTGGTCCACGGCTCAGGGGTGTGGAACCCTGCTCTAAACCCTCCTCCCATCTGGCAACCATCAAAATGTTTTCTGTACAAGTTTGATTCTGTTTTGTTTGTTCATTTATTTTGGTTTTTAGACTCCACCCACACTTTTAACCGCCACACATAGGTGTAGGACCAAACTGTTCAGCATCTCTGCCGCTCCTACCAGCCTCCACGTGGCTTCTTTGGTATGTTCTTAGTTATAGGACTTCTGTTCAGCTAGACTTTAGGCAATTCTCAGTGATGGTTTTTCTGTGGTTTAGTTGAAATTTCGAGGTGGTTATGAGAGGAGGTGAGCACAGCATTTTCCTACTCCTCCATCTTGACCGGAAGTCTTCCTCGGTTTTTCTTAAGCTTCTCTTTGGTTACTGAAGTTGCCAGCACCAGAGAAATCACTTTCAGCACCTAAGTTGTTAGAAGCCTCAAATGAATTTTAGACCTAATTAATGCCCAATTTACTTGCTTACAAAAAAAAAAAATCCTTATTTCTCCAAACCAAATCAACCCTTGAATATCAGTTATGATTTCTTTTAAAAAGCCAGCCGTGAAATGCTAAGCTTGTCACTCTGAGATGGTCCGAATGAATTAAGTGCCGGGAAAAGGAAAGGGTGTTCAGAGCTTCTGGGGCAAAGGGCAGATCCCAAGCAGAGATCAAAGTGAGCCTGAGAGTATGTGTCAGGATAACAGTAACTGTGCGGAAACTGGCTGCTCCCCAAAAGCGAGGACAAATTGGGCTCAGATGGTTGGTTGGAAATGTGGGGTGCCAAGGAAATGGAGATGAGGAACTTGACACTCTAACTACTTTCCAAAATATAAAAAATCTTTACGGGAACCAGCAGATAGGAGTCAGGAAGTTGGAAAAGTACACATTTACCTTAGCGGCTGTGAGGGAGAACCTGTTCCAGGCCTCTCTCCCAGCTTCTGGTGCTGCTAGCAATCTTTGGTGTTCCTTGGCTTATAGATCCATCGCTCCAGCCTCAGCCTCTGTTTGTCACGTGGCGCTTGCTCTCCCTGTATTTATCAGTCTCTGTGTCTCTTCTCCTTTTTTTAAAGGGCCCCAGTCATTAGATTCGGGCCCGTCTCAATCCAGCATGACCTCATTTTAACTTGATTAAGTCTGTAAAGTCTCCATTTCCCAAAAAGGATCACATGTATTAATTAGGTATTGGGTATTAGGACTTCAACAGATCACAGAGGTGGATGGCGAGAAAGGTTTTGGGGAGTGGGGTTGGGCTGGTCCTCAGATGTGATACGTGAATTTATATAGTGAGGTGAAAGGCCAGAGAAGCACAGAGCGGCCAGCCTGGAGTTGGGATGGAGTGGAACTGGTAAATTAAGCATTCCCAGGACTGTCTACCTCTAGACTTCTCATTTTATGAGGTCATTAAACATCCTTACTGTTTAAGTCATTGTCAGTCATTGTTTGCAATGGAAATTATATTCTAATTCTTTTTTTATCCAAATAAAATATTTAACCATAAGTACTTGAACTCAGTGTCTTAATTTTGGGCTTAAGCTTTAAAGCTTTCCTTTCTACCAATAAGAAGGAAAAAAGTCACGTATTAGTTATTTCCTTTAGGATGGATGACTCAAAAGATAAATGAGAAACTTGCTCTTTTTTCAAAGTAGCACGCTTAATTTCTTTTTAAGTATATAAAACTATGCTTAAAATCCTCCAAATGTTCTTTCGGAATGTAATTTTACAGCTATCGTTCTTGTTCTTAGTAAAATCTTGTTAGTTTCATCAGTTCGATTCTATTTCAATACACTTACGTATTGCAGAATGATCAGCTCACAGGTTAACCTGCTGTGGGAATAGAAGAAACGTGCGCCCAGATGAAAAGAATGCACTTTCATGAAAATAAGGAATAATGAACTAATAAATTACTGGTTTTTAATAAATAATCTTCTTATTGAATAACTTATCTTTCTGGTAAAATATTTACCATGCTCTTTAAAACCTTTTAAATCAACTGGAGCAGTCAGAAAGCTTTAAATGATTGGATATTCTTTTGTGGCTTAAGAGTTGAAATTATTTTTTATTGAAGTACATTTTAATAAGAAGTAAATTGATTTAAAGTGATTCAAATCTTTGTGAAGTGAGGGCTCTTCACGCTCAGCTCCTTGGGCTGGAGGGCGAACTCCTCATTTCACAGGGCGGGAAAGGTCACACTCCATCCCAGTGCTCGGATGTTCTGGGTAATTAAGAATCAATTCCTGTTAAATTACCTTATGACTGGCCTAGGCCTGAGTGACTCAGCGGGAGAATATCTTCCGTGCTCTCTTATTTCCCTGTGCAGTGCGTGTCTGCGTAGGATGTAATATATGACAGTCGTATACTGGGGAATTGACTGAAAACATGGCTCCCCAGCCCCGGCATCATTGTATTGGACCAGGATATAAAAAGAGGAGCCTTGGAATCTGCATGTTAATGGATGCCCCAGGGGCTTCTTCTGTTCAGACTAGTCTGACCCTCAAGGCTGTTGGACAACCAACGTTGACTGCTAAGGCCCTGATTCTCACACTCGAGACAGAATCCCCTGGAAGATGTGTTAAAATTCAGGCTACTGGGCTCCATCCACCCCGGGGTCTCTGACTCAGTGGGGCTGGGCGGGGCCTGGGGATCTGTATTTCTAACAAGTTCTCAGGAGATGCTGCCACCGCTGGCCTGGGGACCACACTTTAAGAACCACTGCCATAAAGTGGTTTGGTTGAACAAATTCAGTGTTCTGGAATACAGATTTTTCTCGGAGGAAAAAATATTGTCAATGTTTGTTTCGTTTAAATCCAAGGCAGAACAAATATCTGTTCTCAGACCAAAATATGGAAAACGGATATCAATAGACTGCAGAAGAATGACTATTGTTAGAGCTTTAGTGATTCTGGCCAGATGCCATTGCAAACCTTTCACAACCAACACCAAATACATGGTCATATGCAGAAATTATAAAATCCAGAAGAGAACAGTTGTTAGTTCCCAAGGAAGAAAACGCGTAACATTTCAATGGTGTTAAATACGGTGCAAAGCAGACAAATTACCTCATCAATTTAGTTTCAAAGAATCTTACCCAGTTTATTATATTACTTAGTACAGAAAGAGATTCTTTAAGTTTTGACTTACCAAACAGTAACTTCTTAAAGCATTATTAACAAATCTTGTTCAGAACTGTTCTGGAATACAGATTAGTTTGAATAAACCTAAGGAATTTCTGGCAGAGTTCATGGTGAGGAAAATTTCCTCGGTCAGTGATTCTAGAAATACTGGCTCAGCTGTGCCAGAAGGGTCCTACGGGGCCTGCTTCTCATTAAGAGGAAGACAAAGTTGGGTCACATATCACTGTTAAGTCTTGTCTGCACTTGAGAAAATGAAATTGACTCACGAAAAGAAATTTTACTGTATTTCCTTTTGATGATGCTGGCACGATGTATGTTTCATATAATCAACCTCTTGGACAGAAGGTTCTGATAAGAGGTCTGGCCACAGTGATGAGGGCTCACGGGCCCCCATGTTGACCTGTGGTAATTATAAACTTTCTTTTTAAAGTTCTGCAAGCAAGATAGTATAAATTTTACAGCTAGTTTAAGATTCTTCATGTGGGCCCAACGCACACAAGGTTCTGATTGTGGGACATTTGAGTTTGGCACACATCAGGGATGTTTGTCTATCAAGGAGAGAGATTGATTTCTTTTTAGGACATTGTGTTGCAGCCTTTCCAGCTTTGCTATCTGTACCAAGCTGGTCCCAGTCTTCTGCTCCACAAATAATTCAGGCCTGTCCTTTGCCTCAATAGGATTTTGAAGCATATTCTCAGGAGAATGTATCAATAAAAGAAACAACCATATTATTTAAATTTCCAAAAATGACTCTTCTGCTGATTATCCACAGCCCATCAAAATTAACTGGGTTTTCTTCTGCACAGCAGGCTTTGAGTTTTAAGATCTGTAATATTTAAAGTTTCTTTCTGGAAACAGTCATTGGGTTCAGATGGTAACTTCTAAAGGCCTATAAAAGATAAGAGATAATAAAACCAGAGCAATGGTATAGGATGGATTTTTTTGAAAGATGATTAAAGAGGCAAAAATTCCAGCTGCAAAACTTTTTGATGTCAATAGCCTTTGAGGGTTCTGAGGAGTTAATGAGACAATGCAGCTGAAGGCACCTTGCTTGCACTGTGCCTGCGGCGGGGCAGGCAATCAGAAACGTGAGGTAAACCTGAAGTTGAATCTGGCTAACAAGACATCACCTGTCAGGGAATCAGACATCCTTTTATTCAAACTGTGGTTGCACCATCCAGTCGTTGAAGCAAAAAAGACACATGAATTGAATTGATTGCCAGATAAAGTGTGCCAGGTTCGACTGCCTAAGTCAAGAATGTCAGCTGGATTGACAGAAGGTTGGCAGAACCCTATCAAATTTGCTTGGCGAATTACGTCACTGATGAGCAGCAGTGGACAGTTGTTCTCGAATGCAGTTTCCAGCCTTGATGCACATGCGAACTTAAAGCAACCCACTGTCTGGACCCACCTGCGGGGATTCTGATGTGGTGAGTCTGGGTGCTCCCTGGTCATGGGTTTTGGAAACACTCCCCAGGTGACTCTAATGTACAGCCGAGGGTGAGAGCCAGCTAATCTCTTATTTAATCATCTCCAGTGTTACAATTTATAACCCAGAAGCTATAGCTATGAGATCTGTGACATTGTAGGCTGTCCACCTAATAACTACCCTTTTCTTTCTGATAGAATTCTGGTTTTGTTCTTTGTCTCCCCTCCCCTGAGCATCCAGGGGCTATTAAGGTACACTTCATACCAAGCACAGGGTGAATCATGAGCTGGGGTTTCCCCACGTGCATTGTTGACATTTGGAGCTGGGTAATTCTTTGTGGTGGCAGCTACGCTGTGCATTACAGAATATTTAACAGCATCCTTGGTCTCTACCCATTAGAGAAGCACCCCAGATCCTCAAGTTCTGCCAACTGATAGATGAGAATCACAAGACTCAATCTGTCACTTGCCAAGGATTGTTTGAGGCACGGTCAATGGGGGTAGGAACACCTTTGGGAAAACATTTTCTTCACTCTCCAAGAGACAAAGGGAAGGAGGAAGGCATTCTCTTCCATGAAATGCACCAAGATGATAAAACTTGGGTCTTTGAAGGTCTTGTGGTGTGGCATCCACTTTCCCTGGAGCTGCTCTCCCCTGGGGCTTCTTGCCTTATGAAGCAATACAGACCCCTTTCACCTACAGGGCTGTGCTTTTTGTTACTTGCTGCTAAATGCTTCCAAATGTCTTGATCCTGAATCCAGGTTATTCTTAATTATTTGGAAACAATAATGCTCCTCTTTGGAAGGTAGACATTTTGCCATTCACCAATATGATTAATTGGTCAAAACGTGTCCACAAAGTAGAAAACTATAAACATACCACCAACATTATGACCATAAAGCAGGGTAGCATCTACGTGTCATGCACACGTATGTGGTATAAAAGCATGCTTTGGCCTTGCTCAAGGAGAGAGTAACAAAAATTACATTTCACCAGTGGTACTAGGGATGCAGAGAGGCAGATAGATGTTCTGTATCCGTGTAAATCTAGTCCTAGGCAGATGTCCGAGGAACCTCCAGGCACCTCTCTTGGTGAAAGCCTCAGTGTGTGAGAGCAAAGCATTAGAATTGATTCTTTTAACAGTTAACTTGACTTGTAGCAACAAACTCCTCTCCAATTTCCAAAATGATTTGCAGGGTCGATGAGTGTAATGTTCAATCACAATCCCTCTGGTTTTGATTTTGGGCAGTGACACATCCCCACCCTCGCTGCCAATTTTCATTGAGTGAAAAAAAGTTTTAAAGAGGCTGAAGCTAAAAGCAGACACTTAATATCATTAATAGGAAACTTAGATTCCAGGTGATGCTGCCTGGGTACCTTAAGGCTTCTGTACTCGTCATCTCTTTTCCTTTTTAAACAGAGTGACCTGATAAAATAGTAAGCAAATAGGTCACTGGGGGAGAGACATTTTTCCCTCTGAGGTGGGTCTCAAGGGATAATTTTTGTGTGAGAAATGATGGGGGTGTTACCAAGGAAACAGATGTGAAAACCAGTAGCTAGTACTCCCTGTGGTTCTGTGAAGGCAAACATTTGAGAAACCGAACTTCATTTGTTTCTATAGTTGTTCTCGAATAACCTACTTGGGGGAAGGCGGGGCGCGGGGCCTTAGGGGGTGGGGTAGGCGCTAGTCCAGGAGCTCATATTTCCTAACAGCCCTGAATAGTTTCAATTATGAATTAAAATGCGCATCAAGCATTTTATTATTATTTAATTTAGGTCATGTTTTAATGAAAATGCAAAATCAGCCTTTTGAAACTGAATTTCAAGATTCGAGGTAGTGGCTTGATGATTCCCAGGTAGTCCTGAAATAAATATTCGGAAATCTTAGTTTTTATAAAAAAGTGGACAAATCACAGCCAGGAGCAGGCTCTGGGGCTAGACACCTGTGGGTAGAGATCCCAAGGTCACTGCTTCCAGCTGTGTGACACCTTGATTAACTGATGCCCAGCACTGGGTTCCTTCTGTTCAAACCAGATACAAAACTAACTCAGGGTTGTCAGGAAGATTAAGCCAAATCATGTGAACAAAATGCTTAGCACAGCAGAGTGGTTTATAATAAATGCTTTCCATAGGTGCTAGCTATGACTCATCATTACCTGTTGCTAGGTAATTTTCAGGGGGAGATCTGACAACATATTGTGCAAATGCCTCCATTTCAATCTAATTAGAACATAAACTACAGAATACAAAAAAAGGAGGACCATAATTATCCATACAAGAAAACTTTGATTTACAAACAGGATGTGAAAAAAGTTCATTTTAAGTTGTTTGGAGGACTCTGTCCCCATAGCAACAATGCTCTAAGCATGGTTAGGATTCCAAGGACTCACAAAGGCAAATTAACCTTTCATTACTTGAAATACTGTGTTTATTTTGATAAGGTCAAACATGATAGTACTTTATGAGAAATCAAACAGCAGAGAAACAAAATCGATAAGATTAAAATATTTAAAATCGTGTGGCTTGAAGGAAAGTAGGAGTAACTAGAAGTCAAGAGAGGAAGCTGGTAGGGCCTCTGGGCCTGGAAGATGAGGACATTTAATCAAATGTGAAGTTGTTTCGCTTGTTTCAAGTGCTTCCATACTACTTGGATTTATTAGCCCTAAGTAGGATCTTCATTGGCCTTTAAATGAACCAAAAAAAAAAATAGATGGAGAGTAAGAGAGGCAGACATTTTCCTGCACAAAAAGATCAAGCCTCAAACTAGAAAGGGGCAGTGTCGAAAGCTAAGCAGGGCTGGGCATGGTTAGTACTTGGATGGGAGACCACCTAGGAAGACCAGGTGCTGTAGGCATAAAAAATAAGGGATTGTAAACTGACAAGGTCCTTGCAATCTGTGAGGTCAACCAAGGGTTGCCTCGCCTAAAATAAATAAATAAAATACAATAGAATAATAAATAGAAAGGGGCATTGCCAATTCACACAAACCCAGGCCACGGCTCGAAGCCTTCATGCAGTGGGTTTCACCAAGCAGAGGCTACAGGACAAGCAGGGTGTATGCAACCCTGGGGGTAAGTAGCTGTTTCTCTGGGGATTGTGCCAGAAAGGTTGAGACTGGCTGGGAGGCAGTGGCCGTGAGTGTGTGTGAGTGTGCGTGAGTGTGCGGGGGGGGGGGTGAGTGAATTTAGGCATCCGCAAAGCTAAAGCTTTGCCTGGAGGCTCAGAGTTTTAAAAGGATAAGTGAGTACTGGCAATGCAGGCCTCCTTTATAAACTGAACTCAAAGCTATTATTGGATTACTTTAACTGGTACCTACCTCCCTATGAGTATGGTATTTTACACCACACTAGTTCAATGAAATGTTAATTAGGTGCTAAGTATTAAAAAGATCCTTGGCCAAATAACTTGGAAACTGGCAGGTGACAAAGTGAAATCACATTTCTCGGCTCTGGGACCTGAGAGACTTAGATATGCTAATTTGCATTGTGAATTTTTATGAAGTGGATCTAGTACAAGGCAAGTTTTCTAAACCCAAGTGACCATGAACCTTTCTTTTCTGGAGCTTTTCCGGGACAAGTGTCCCAGGGAACACACTTGGAAAAGGTTTCTGTCTCGAAGACATAAAACATCAGCTCTCCAGCATCTGTCAGGGTCCACCAACCCTACAGTCACTGAGGCTTCTTGCAACACAATCTCCACCCACACTTCCCATTCCCATTTTGCCTTTGGTTATTTGTACTTAATCCTTCCAGAGGTTTTGGCCCATAATCTAATATGGTGTGTGCATTTAATCAGAAAACAGAGAAAACCAAACGAATCATTTTTGACACAAAAGAGGCTTCAATAGCAGGATTTCAGGCACCTTTATTCATGGCAGATAGTTTTGGCCAGGGAAGCCTGCCTCGGGAATCTTTCCAGCACTCAAGGAAGCCAACTCCTAAGACTCCGACTAACCTTCCAACAGCAACTGGCCGTATCAGTTCCAGTTGCCATATACTAGGCTTGAAAACTTCCTGCTCACAGGTCTCAGCTGGTTCGTTAGAGTCCAGCAGGCCTCGGGCTTTCAGGGCGAAACCTTGCAGAACGACCTGCTCATCAAAGGAGTTCCGCAGCTGGGTAATAATAATGGTTAAATCACTTTATCACAGAATAAATTTTCTCCTTTGTGATCCCCATATAATTTATAAATAGGACAAATAATTTCTTAATATCATTATATATTTGCAATACAATCAAGACTGGTGATATAGCAAACCAACCAACCACTCCGTGTTAAGGGTTTTCCTCTCTGAAGCGCAATGCCGTTCCTCAACTTTTCTATTTTTTTCTGTACAAAATCACTTTGTGGTGACAGTCGCATGGATCTCCTTCACAGTCAATACTGGACTCTAGGCTTAGCACTCCTGACATTACATTCTTGAGTGGCAAGAGTTATTATCCCTGTCTTCTATAATCAATAATTACTCTGCAAGATTTCAGGGAAGAAATAGTTTAAAGAAACTGCATTTCTTAAAATTGAGCCTACTACGGGTCATTTATTATGTTTTAACAAAGCAACTGGCACAGTCTTAATATGGCCTTTTTTCCCTTTTCTGTTTATTTTCCCATTCAGTAGCTCAAAGAAAAGATGGAACAATTGAGTTTTAAAATCCTGCCAGATTTTCTATGGTAACTATTGCAGATGAACAACGTCAGGTTCTACGGAAGTATTCAAATCTCATGCAAAACTCTAACTAATGAATGCCTCATTACGTTAGGCAATTCTGTAATTTTCCGAATTTAAAAATTCTCACACTAAAGTGGCAGTGGTTACTCTTCACTACTTTAGCATCTGACTTCAGGGATTTAGACATAAAATTATGACTCATGTCTGAGTTCTGGCAACATAGTAGTACCAGGCATTTCTAAATAAACAATTTGTAAATGTTTTTAACCATTTGAAAAGTACCACCAACACACTATTGGTGTTGTTAGCTCAACAGTCACTCTGTGTTGAGAATTAAAGAACCTTAAACTCTGTAAATGTCTTACTTCACAAAGTCTAATTGTAACAGAAGGATCTACTACATGTCTAATAGAAACAAATTACACAGCAACTTTTATCAAACATCCATCACTACAAAAGGAATGATAGGAAAAAAATGATTTCACAAAAATACACTAAAAATTTTGACAATTTTATGCAGGAACCACCAAAGTTATAGTGTTTGATATTTAATAGCACAACTGACCAAGGTCCAAGAGAAGTTATCACGTTCAAGAAACTGGGGGTAGTCACTCTATAAACTAACTATATAATATGTGATAAGAAGAATGCAAACTTTATAATATAAAACCTGTCTACACATAGTAGTTAGTTGCAAAAAGCCATTCGGTCTTCTCTTGGCTTGTAAAAACAATGTTCCAGATTTCAGTGTAAATTAGCAACCTATTGAAAAAGGAAAAACCATTAACATGTTATTTATTAAATAAGGACAAAAATGATACACAGAATTATCAACTAAGAAATCCTTTCAGAATCCTCTACTGAACTAAATTTATTTTTATTGCATAATATTCTAGCAAAAATACAATAGATTTAATTGGGAATCTTTATTGAAAAAACTTCCAAATCTATTTCCTACTTCTACTCCTTTCTTCGTATCATCCCTGTCACTTGTAAATATTCAACCCTCAAGAGGTTATTCGCATTCATTCAATGGGATTTTTGACTGTCATATAATGAGACCTAGAGAAGCTTCTAAGACTGAAAGGACATTTTCCAAATTACCTCTATGTAGGAATAAAGATGACAACCCACACAAAACAATTATGTGATTTACTCATACAGAGAATCAACCCAATGTATTGTTAAGAAAATAGCAAATATAAGTCCTTTACCTCCTAAGACTCTATTTTCTTATACTTTAACACAAACTGTATTTCAGTTATTTATAATTTGGTCCAGCCAGGATATACTCAGAAAATATAAAAGGAAGTTTTATCTTTTACTGTTATGTTCTGCTTGATACTCTAGTTATCTAAAAATCCTCAGTAAACTTTATTTTTATAGGGAATTAAAATGCTAAAAATGGGAGAAAGGGGAGTTTAAAAATTAGTTTTTGGTTGCAGTGTGGTAACCACTATTCTCATGAAAAAGATTATAATGAAGAACCCACTATGGTGAGCATAAGGCAGCCAACTGCGCAGCTATCTTGCTATGTAGGTATTTTTTATTATTAGTCTTTCCTCTGATATCTGAAACTACACAGTGGAAATTTAAATCAATTCTAAGGTGAAAGCTTAATGTGGCCATAATTTAGTTCACTAAGTCATAACCAGTTATTATCCTGGCATTTATCTAATACAGAAAGTGTTCCCAAAAGAATCTTTAGAATTTAAGGCATTTATGAAGGTGGAAATGTGGGTGCTTATCGTAAAGGAAAAAAAAAAAAGCAGTGAAAAATCTGCCAGTCATAAGAATTTGCAAGCCAACAAAACACATTTGTTTTTAGCTATAATGATATAAACTCAGTTGTAACCTAATGTTAACCAATGGGGATATACGTCTAATGAATAAAAACTGGGAAAATGACTATATCAAAATTATACTGACACACACCATATTTATATTGTCTTTTTCCTCACCTTCAACTCTTTTGTGTAGCAGGTATCTTGTTTTCACCTTCCAGTTCTTCCACCCCAGCCTGTGTCATGAGGTCTGCAATGTTTTTTTCCAGGTCATCAATGCGACTACTCATATCATCAAGTGGTGAAGTTAAAGATGACACACACCACCATCTCCCGTTTCTATCCTTTACCTCCAGGGCCCTGTAGACTACCGCCTTGAACACAACTGTCTTCATGAAACTGGTTTCCCAGTTTCCTTTGGATACTGTTATAGTCATGTGTCCTATAACGACATTTCAGCCAACAATGGACCACATACAGGACGGTGGTATACCATATAGCCTAGATGTATACAGTAGGCCATACCACCTAGGTTTGTCTGAAATGCACTCTAAGATGTTTGCACAATCATAAAATCACCTACACATGTCTCAGAATGTATCCCGTTGTTAAGCAGAGTATGTCTGTAATCTGGTGGTTACGAATACAGGAATCTGGGGCAAGGAACAAATTCCAGCCCCACTAGCGATGAGATCTGGGCAAGTTCTTTTTTTTTTTTTTCACTTTTCTAGCCTTCCGTTTCTTCATCTGCTAAATAAAGGTAACACTATCATCTCTTCATCAGGTTATGGAGATATACACATAAAATGTTCAGATCACATGTCAATCATATTATACATTATTATTGGTAACTGTAAGTTCCTTGCCACTGGGGACCTAGTTGAGCTGTATCCCCAGCTCTCTCTGCACAGCACTTGTCAAGAAGAGTACATTCAAACTCAGTAAAAAATCTGGTAAATGACTGGCTGAAGTTGGCCCGCACACTACCCGTTTATCGACACCACTGCGGGAAAATAGAATCCCAAGAACCCGAAGAGGCTGACTATAAATACAAAGGATATTTCTTCCAATGATCTGGTCGGACATGGTCTGAAATTTATCTTGCATCTGTTGCAGGAGTGTCTGCACCTATGAAACAAAACAAACAAACAAAACACCCAACGCGTACCCTGAGACACCTTCATGGGATGAGGATAGCAGCCCTGGTCTCAGAGGGAGACTAACATCCTGAGTTCCAGCCCCATTTCGGCCTCTTGGCGGCTTCGTGGCCTTCAGCAAGGCATTTCTCTCCCCGGGTTTCAATTTCCCCATCGGTCAAATTAGACGGATGGGTTGGTGAAGCCGCTCCCCGTATGGCCCCGCTGCCATTCGAAATTCGTTAGGTGTTTTAGTAGTTTTTGACGGCTGGGAGTCATCGGAGTGTGAGGGAGGAGCTGAAGGGTGGAGTGTGTGGAGAGCTGATGGGTGTGGGACTGGAAGCTGGTGGGGACCAGGCGGTCACCCGAGGGGCGCAGTCCTAGAACAGGTGAACGGGGATTAGAGGGTTTTCGGGCCTGGGAGAGTCAGTAGGCCCAGGGACCTACACCCAGCGGTCCAGTGAGTCAAGTTGGCCGCAGGCCTCCGCAGGCGAAGCCTCTAGGAACACGGATTCCAGAGACCGGGCCCGACGCGGAGAAAGTGCCTGGATCCGCGGGCCTTGCCATCGCCGCCCGGGGATGCCGCGGCCTCGGGCTCGCACAGTCGTCCCTTACCACCGAGGTGAGATCCTGCACGGTCTTGGGGTCAGTCTCGGCCATCTCCCCGGTTCCCAGCTTGGCGGTGAAGTCTCAGACCGTCACCGACACTTCCGTTTCTCCGCGCAGACGCCCCTAGCGACTCCTTCTCGCGACGACAGAGGCGGGGCGTGCGACCGCGGGGCGTTGTGGGAGCTGTAGTTGGTGTCGCGCGCGGAAAGGCCTGAGGTCTCGCGCTTCCGTTCCGAGAGAGACCCCGC
>NW_006494614.1:59008312-59059132 GCF_000325575.1 Pteropus alecto | reverse complement strand
GCCCCGCCCCTGACCCCGCCCCTAGCCACGCCCCATTCTCAGCCCTGGTGGAAAAAAGGGAAACAAACACTGCATTGCGGCGAACCGGTGAAGGAGTGACCTTGACCTCTTTCTTGGCTCTCTGTTTAAAGGCCGCTCTGGTTTCCTTTGGCCCGTGGGGACTCACTTGCTGGGCAACTTCAAGGTGCCGAGCCCAGGCCTGTGCCGCCGCCTGACTTCCAACAAAACCCCACAATCACCTGAAAGGGAGAAGGGGGTCGGGTCCCGGGAGGGGTAACTGAAGTCCCAGGGCTGAGGGGCGCACCCACCACACCACAGCTGCCCAGCTTCTGGCCTGGTTACGTAAGCTCTCTGTCCCAGTGTTTTTCCTCCTCCCCACAAGGGTTGAGTGGAGGTGCTGGTGCGGTGGGGCAGTTTGTTTTTAGATTTTCCTGATTGTTTTTAGCTTTTAATTTTAATTTAATTATAAAATATGTTCTGGATGGTTCAGAAATCCTACACTACTTTCCAAAAAGCCCCACACCCCCAAGTCAAGAAATATGACCAGCCCTCCAGAAGCCCCTCGGCTCCTTTCCTTTCACTCATACCCACCCACCCACTCACTCACAGGGCGACTGACCAGTGTCTTGACTTTTAACACAGTTGGTTAGTTTTGCCTGTGTTTCAACTTCATATAAGAATCAGGCAGTAAGGCCTCCTTAGTGCCTGGCTTCTTTCATTCAACATGATGTTACATGGTGTTGAGTGGGGAAGGTTTCTGATTTGGTCAAGGAGGGAGCAGTGTGCTGGCTTAAGAGACAGGATTTGGGTGTTTAAAGACAGGGCCCTGCTGAGTCGGGTGGTCTTGGGAGTGGATCTCATTGTGGAGACCCACAGGTGGTCTTGGGAGTAGGTCTCATTGGCAAAGGAGTAGGAGAGTCCTTGATTGAAGGCCTGGCATGTCTCCACAACGTTCACATTCCTTATTTAGGAACTGTATGAGGGGTCAGTTCCAGCTTGATTTTAGCTGCAGAGAGGCTGAGGGGAGCTGTAACAGCATCTGTAACAAACCTGGGGGGGTTGGCTGTGGAAGGCATAAGACTGAACTTTCTTCATCAGCCACTTGCTGGCCCCCATTTCAGCCTCTCTCTGTGAGCGCCCTCTCCCCGCCACCCGCCGGATCTTCCTATGATTGATTGTTTTTAACTGGTATTTGGTTAGTGTCTTACCTGATCACTTAAAAAAACATCTCTCAGTGTTTAAAGTTAATCCTCAGACAAACCCTTGTGATATAACTACCACATGTTTACAATGATGAGCAAACAGACACAGAGCAGCTGAAACTCTTAAACCAGGCTGTCAGATTGAGAAGAGAAAGGACCTGAGCCCAGGACTTTCAGACTCTACCTTCTTTTTTTCCAATCATTCTAGAATTCTCTGAGATGTCTGAGTTTAGAGCGGGGCTGCCCGACAGAAGCACCATAGGCATTTTGGATTGGATAATTCTTGGTGGTTGTGGGAGGTGTGGTGTGCCCTGTACATTGTAGGATGTTGAGTGGCTTCTCCGACTTCTACCCTCAAGATGCCAGTAGCAACCACCTACTCAGCTGTGACAACCAAAAATACCTCCAGACACTGCCAAGTGACTCCTGGAGTGGGAGGAATCACCCTCAGTAGAGGATCAATAGCTTTAGAGGGATCTATGAACATTGACTAGAATCCTGTTCACTTGTTATACATGTATGAATTTATTTTCACTTCGGCCATTTCTTGAGAAGTTTTCTCTGTATATATTGAGATTGAAGGTTGGTGTGTTATTTTCCTAGGGCCGTTAGTTGGCTGAAAACAAAAACTTATTGTCTCACAGTTTTGGAGGCCAGAAGTCTGAAATCAAGGTGTCAGTAGAGTTGATTCCTTCTGAGGATTCTAAGAGAGAATCTGTTCTGTGCCCTGCTCTCAGCTTCTGGTGGCTGCTGGCAATTCTTGGCATTCCGTAGCTTGTAGATGCATCACTCCAATCTCCGCTTCCATCTTCACATGGCCTTCTCCCTGTGTCTCCCTCTCTTCTTCTTATGGAGTAGGAGCCCACCCTATTACAGCATGACCCCATTCTAACATTGTATATGCAAAGACCCTGTTTCCAAATAAGGTGCCATTCTAGGGTTCTGAGGGTTAGGGCTTCAACATGTCTTTTTTTGAGGGGGACACAATTCAACCATAACAGCTGGTAAAGTCACACCATTTTAAATTTGTATCATGCTTGGTATGTGATAAAGTGTTGACATGAACCTCTAGAATCATTTAGTTAGTGAGTAGTCAATGCTGGGTGGGATTTCAGGCCTTCTCACTGTGGACTCCAATCATTGGGGCTCCCACACCCAGCAAAGTAGTCTGGACACCCACACTCTAGATTTCTAGACACATCTGGCTTATGGTCATGAGTAACAGAGAACATGAATTAGCATTGGGAACTGGAGTTGTGTGTGTGTGTGTGTGTGTGTGTGTGTGTGTGTGTGTGTTTCTGTCAGGAGACTTGAAATCTTTTTTATACTGATTGACATTTTCTTTACATAAAGAGTAAGCAAACATGACACTTCTTTAGTGAAAACTTTTTTTTTTTTTGCACTTAAACAGACATTGTAAAGACCAATGTCTTTTAAACAGCTGCTTTATGCAAAAGCTTCACTAATTTTTAGTCATGGCTGATATACTTACTTTATGGGGTTGACACACTGAACCTAACTGAATATTGTTCCATTAACAAAACTACTGTATCATGTGTAAGGCACTAGTAATTAACCTTTAAAACTGGTTTTGAACAACCCTCATTTTAAACCTTTAAAAAGTGTCATAGATGTCTTTTCTTCTCTTAGCATTCTTTTTAGCTCTTTCTAGACTAATTATGTAGCTGAAGTAATTCTCTTTTCCCCTTTCAAGGTGGTTTGGTTTTGCATGAGATTAATACAGTACTTTTATAATTGTTCTCCGGTTCAAGCTGGGCCATTCTCAGCTTGAACTCCTCCTTTCCCAGATCTGCACTGAGGAGGTGTGGTGTACACGTGTGACTACAATGAAGTGCGGTGTGTGTGCGTGCCTTGTGTAAGCAGAGAAGGAATGATTAGCGCTAGGCCTTAGACAACTTTTGATTCGTCCTTTCCCCAGTTTCACCTGCATCAGCTCTGTTGTTACCCAACCTTGGTGTGAGTTGCAGTTTACCTGGTTTGCTTTTCTCCCAGGTTGCTGAATGCAGCTGCTGAGAATCACATACCTGCTGGTGTCACACTACAGCAGTTTCAGGATATGATGCCTCATCTTTCTAGTGGCCTGGGCTGTGCTCACTCCCACTCCTTAGTGGACATTTCAAACTTCTTCAGTCTCTTCAAGCCCATAAATATAAATAGGTAAAACATCTGGCCCATAGGAGGCACTTATTAAATATTTGTACCATTCCTCTCCTTTTTTTAGGGATCTCACTAATCTTCTTGCTATCTATCCTCTCTCTCTCTCTCTCTCACTCTCGCTCTCTTTATCAACTATCTATCTATCAATCATCTATCTACCTATCTTTCATCTATCATCTATCTATATCTACCTATCTATCATCTATCTATCTATCTATCTATCTATATCTATCCATCTATCCATCTATTTTTCATCTATCATCTATCTATATCTACCTATCATCTATCTATTAACTATAATATCTATTTGTCATCTATCTCTATATCATCTATATCTATCATCTATCTTCCATCTGTCTATGTATCATCTATCATCTATCTGTTAACTATCATCTATCTATCTATCTATCTATCTATCTATCTATCTATCTATCTATCTCTATATATCTATCATCTATCTCTCTTTATATTATCTATATCTATCATCTATCTTCCATCTATCTATCGATCATGTATCTATCAATCATCTATCTATCTGTCATCTATCTATCTATCTATCTATCTATCTATCTATCTATCTATCTATCATCTGTCATCACCATCATGTATCTATCATCTAATATCTATCATCATCTATCTGTCTCTTCCAAATTATAGGATCTGACTGTTATGAAAAAAGAGGAAAAGAGTTAACTGTTAGTCAGGCAGCACTTGGTTTCAGTCTTGGTCTTTAAGCATTACAGGCCAACCAGAGCATCGTTTGAAAAAGTATCTCTTTGTTCTGTGTTTCAACTGTACTCAAGATGGTCTAAGACCAAGTAATACATTAAATCCCAGATAACTTTTATTTAAATATTTCACAAAAAGTTACAAATTTCTTTGCAACTATATTAACAAATCAAATGTTAATTTACGGCTCAGAAACTATAAGCAATTCAGCAACCGGGGCCCAAAAGAATTACATCTGTAATAGAATTAAATATTTTTAAATGGTAAACTTATCCCTTTTGAGTGTTCGTAAAAAAAAAAAAAAATTCCTTTACAATTTCTAAACATTTTTATCTTGGGATAATAATATCTTTATCTTGGTGTTAATATTTAACACTAGAACCATGTGAATATGTGCATGACGGCACATAATTTTTTTCATATAGCCTTCATTTTTAACTCTTTAATAATCTGAATGCATGTATGTTATAGATAAAAAATGACTTTATTACTTTCTAAAGGAAAAGCTTCAAAAAAGTAGTGGAAAATGGAAAATTTCAGCAAACACTTATAGTGCTTGTTTGAGCCACTTTCTCAAAGGCTTTATAACTTCGTAGGGAAAATTATTGTATTTTAACCACATTCATTGCTTCTCAGCTAACACTTGGGAGCCAAATAAAATGGTTTGAAGGCTTATCAAGCTCAGCAACCCTCCAACGATTAATGTTATGATAGTGATGTAGCATGAATGATAGGAAGAGGCTCTTCTGCCTACTGAATTTGGTGAATATCTAAATTATTTCTGCTTAAATTATACTTATTCTTAACTTATGGAATTAAAGTCCTTGTTCACACATCATTCCCACCATTTTCTCTTTCTCTACATATTTTGTACATGCTTTTATGTAAACACAGTCAAAACTATAAAATTTTTTTAGTAGTGGGCTAACCCATTAGCAATAGAAGATATAATAAGGGTAACATATTTCATAGCAAAAGAATTGTTAATTGCTTTAGATGAAAACATCTTATTAGATTATGAGAGGTAGATTCCAATCTTAAAAGCCAGATGAGAATAGAAGATGGGATGCATCATCTTTGTGAAAGGTCTAGCCAGAGTATTAGATTATTATAGTTATTATCATCATTATTATTTAGTAGTTAAACAAAAAGGTAGTTCGTTCTTTCTGTGTTCACCTTTCTCTCAGTGTGATATACCTGATGATCATGCTTAAGTCAACCACACGTGGATAGATTAATGTGCTATGTCTGCAAAATCAGAAACTGCTTGAAGATCCTTTAGAATTTGTCTACAGCTAAGGACACTGTACGTTCCTGAAGATCCCACACCACTTTCTCCCTCAGCTTCCCCTCCCCTCAGTTGGTTTGGCAGAGACTGGGTACTTGGGAGGATGTGAATTTTCCTTTGGATAACTGAGATATATAATTAATCTGGTAGAGCCCCTCGTGTACCTGCTAACAAGTCAGAGAAGGGAAGGGAAGAAATACTTAAGAAAATTATAATATCTTGTACAGGAAACATTTCTAAGGTTCCATATTAATTTAGAATAGTTTTAACACTCTTAACAGAAAGTTAAGAAAAAGTAGGTCGGTTTAGTTGGTCTGAACAGATAGTCATGCTAATTAGGGCTTCACATGAGGGTTTTCTGGTCTGTAGACATTTTGTCTGGTTTTGCAGCAGAGTTGGCAGTGGCACTGTGACACAGTGGGAATGACATGAGCCCTGGAACTAAATGCCCTGGGTTCTGGTTCTGGAGGCCACTTACCCCGAGTGAGCCATCTGATTTTTCTGAGCCTCAGCTTTCTTTATCTGAAAGTTGGAGAAGAAAAGAGTACTTGCCTCATAAGGTTGTTTTCAGAATTCAATGAGTTACTAGGAATAAAGATTTTGTACAGTGTGGGCACATAATAAGCAATAAATCTAAATCATCATTACCATCATCATCAATTGGATTTTTGTACCTTGCTCATACTCCCCAGGAGAACTGTAGACTTTTCTTCAGAGTCACCTGGGTAGTTTGTTTATGGGTACAATTGCACTAACCCCAGCATCAAACAAAACTTTGTTAATAAGTTTTTAGTTGCCACATCTTAAGTTCAAGACCCAATGTATTTATTTTGGATAAAATACAATCTAATCTATGTCAAGAGTTTGATTGTAAATGGTTATTCCATTTATCAGACTGTTTAAAATGACATTTTGAAAATCTAGAATGACTTATTAAAATTTCTAAAAATATTCTTTAAGAATCAAAGTCTTATTTGATACCTACCATGAAATTTAGCTGGATTTATTTTGCTATGTTCATAATTACAGATGTTGGTTGAGAGGGCAGGTACATCTACCTGAAATGATCTTCATTTGGAGAGAACTGGAGTATTAAAGGTAACTTTTATCAAAATTAGAAAATGTTTTCATGTTCTTATTAAAACAAATTATCCCAAATAATTAATCATATGTAAAATGGGGATAAAATGTAACTTTTAATGAACTAAAGTGGTTGAAGTATTAATAAAAAGTGAAGAAGGTGTGACTGTTCACTCAATGGAAAGAAAACCCTCAGTCTTGAGGTCAGTAATTGGGAAAAGTGATTTCTGGCTCTTGACTTTTTTTCCCCAATAACTTGGACTACAATAAAATGCATTGGTAATAAAGACATAACATTTTGATTCCATTTTGCTTTTAGGAAATAAGGTAAATGGATTCTAGCAAGTTAAAAAACATCCTGTGACTCAGGAAGTACTACTACGCTGGCTTCTAAGAATTGGTCTATTTCTTTTGAAATGATTAGCGAGAACAACATAACAGAAATATCTCTGAATTGATAAGAGCTCTGGGGACAGGGAAGATACTTAAACAGGGGCAAATTAAGGCATATGCTACTTGTTAATGAAGTATGCACTTTATGCCTATTTTTCTGTATTCTCAGTTAAGCTACTGACTTGATTTCTCTTTTTCAAGAGAAAAATACCCATTTAGAAAGTGTAGGAGAATCTCCTGGCTTGAGAGAAAAGGAGGAGTCTCTACTTTTTAATTTGAGCAAGTGTCATAGATGGGTCACTTGATATCTGTATTTCTCCCTACGGATGGCCCAGGTTCATGAAGGGAGGTGAGCTTTTGGACTGTTAGCTGATGGGTCAGGCTACCAACCACCTGGCCATCTGAGCATGGTCCTTGGTTTGTTCCAGGGCGAGCAGCCTCCCCCTGCCTTGTGGGAAGAAGGGGAGTGAGGTCCACCAGGGAGACACGAGGCTGCATCCTATAAAGCCAGAAATGGACGTCTTGTCAAGTGTGAATGTGCAGGCTTGGATCCCCTTGCCCCTGAGCTTACTCCATGTACTTGTGGAGAACCACTGTGTCACGTTTGGGATGTGGCATCTTCTGACTGAGCAACAGGAATTGTTTGAGAAAAAAAACACCCACGTCCAGTGTACAGATGGTTGTGACTATGTGTCATGCAGTCATCAAACTGAGATGATCTTGCTCTTCTTTAAGTATGCAATCATCTTCACAGCCAATTGTGAGATGCTTAAATTGTTCATGATGGTGGATAAGATGAGTGCGTTGCTCAAGCTGTGAGCGGGTGCTTCTGGCTTTATAGACTTACCTAACAAGAGCTGTATGGGGGACCCCAGATGGTTAGTCAAAATTGTGAACTTGCACTAAAACAAGACTCAGCATCAGTGACAGTAGACACAACATAGGAATCAGAGAAAAGCTGTTGTCCAGCAGTTTTAACCACCAATACCCATTTATTTTAATGGAAAAAAAAGTCTGCATTCTATATGCTCCAAAAAGATTTACTATTGAAACAAATACAATATATGGAACTCTATCGGCATAATTTTACTACAATAAAGACAACATATGACTTCTACTTCCTACAGAAGGCAAACTGAAAAGCACAGATGCAAACATAGATTGCATAAGAAAGCGTGTGTGTGTGTGTGTGCGTGTGTGCGCGCGTGGTTAAAAACCTTTAGTAAGCAACTGCATTAAAATATGCTAAGACACTTACCTTACCCTAGTTTGTGGTGAACTCTAATAAAAAGCCACAGGCTGTCGCTAGTTTTATCTGATAGAAAAATTTGGTGTGAGCTTTGACGGTTCATTTACAGTTTATCAACAAGAAGATAATCTTAGTACGAGCACTAACTTTCCTCTTACTTTTACATGCTCACGGAATAAAAATCAATTACTTTTCATACATAATGAACATCTTTTATTTTTAGGTTTGCAAACAACGGTAGTCAATTCACACAAAAGGGTACTTTTAAAACTACCTGTATTTACTCTATCTTATGCATGTATATATGAAACAAATGATGTGTATGTGCATAAGTGTATGTCTATACATGTGGGCATATATATGTATACACACGGTACCTGTTGACCTCATCATTTACATGTGTGACCTCCATGATGACACTTGCAATTGTACATATACCGAGAGGGAGAGATTCTCTGCTGTGATCTGTGTCCCCGTTAAGAACCAGCGGGACTGTGGATTCAGGACACGTACAAATGCACACAGGTGTCCATGAAAGAATATTGCAGCCCTTTTTCCCGCATTTGATGGTAAAATTTCCTGTTCTGCTCTTCGCCGCTTTCACTCTGGATCATGGCATATGATTGGCAGTGAAAACTGGTTATAGTCCTCGGACTAAAGAGAAAAGACTTCTGTCTCTGCTCTCCCTCTCTGTGGACCTGCCTGCTGGTTGTGGCAGTGCCCAGACTGAGTGTCCAGACTGAATGGGATGGTGGAGAAGCGTCAGCTGTGGTCTGCGTTAGTGCTGAATGTGCTGCTGAGGCCCTGGAGGGGTCAGCTGTCGTGGCTTCTATCCCTTCTTTGTTTAGCCTCTTAAGGAAGAATAACATATCAAAACTAGGCTTCTCCTGTATATTCTCTCTCTATAAATACTGGGTATATACACATACAGATACTCATACATATACAAATAGTAACCCACAGACAAAGCCGGATGTGTGGAGTGCTAACTAGCAACATGGCGACACATCAGAAAAAGTAGTCGTTGTTTCTGCTCCCAGAAGGTCAAGTTATATGCCATGATCTTTAAACATTCAGGGAAAATTCAGAGGGTTCCATTAATTAAAGGAGAAAGGAAGATGCTGTCAAAATGATGAAGTACAGACTAAGTGAAATTGCAAAGAAAATGAAAATCTGGAGCAATTGAGGCCTAGTTGTGAAGTTCGAGAGCTGTAAACGGCAATCTTCAGATTTGGATTTTTTTTTTTTCCTTTTTTCCTGTTGCTATGGAAACTTGGTAGTCAAGCTTCAGATGTCAGGAGTTCTCACAGACCTGAATGGCAGAGATTCAGAGTTAAGTCAAGAAAGATCTCAATTCGATTCAAAACATTTTAGCTAAATACTAGATACGTGATTGACAAGCTGTAATAAATGCATTTCTAAACATTGCACTATCTTGAAGAAAAATTCTTTTCTTAAGTATAACATTCGAAGAGAGAATGAATAGTTCTGCTGGTTTAGGTCTTCAAAAGCTAGACTTCTCCCAAAATGCTTAATGTCAAACACCTCATCGCAGACCAGCAGCGGCTATTACCTCTGCTACCACTGAGCCCTATCTCTCGCACGTGAGCCCAGCGCTTGGCTGTTTTATGAACAAGTTGACTTGGTAGTTTAGAGACTGACGATCATCCCAGATTTTTTTTTTAGTAACAGACAAGAGCAAGATAGCTATTGGTGGTTCTTCAGACATAGTGTATTAGTTTCCTAGGGCTTCTGTAACAAATGACCACAAACGTAGTGGTTCAAACAACACAAGTTTATTCTTTTACGGCTCTGGAGATCAGAAGTCCCAAATGAGTCTTATGGGGCTAAAATCAAGGTGCTGGCAGAGCTGTGTTCTTTTGGAGGCTCCAGGGGAGAAGCCTTGCTTTTTCCAGCTTCCACAGGCTGCACGTATTTGGCTCATGGCCATTTCTGCCATCTTCACGGCCTGAACGGTCTTATTAAAGTTTACTGAGGTTGCCAAATCTATGGTTATTCTCTAGGTTGCACACCAGCCTGGGGTCCTCCATTTGGCCTGATGATAGTGTGAATGGAAATAGGTCGGTTCTCTGACATTTTTGCTTAATTATTATATCCCGAATTTGTACAGGGAACTGGTACCACCAAATCTTGTGTTACAATAAAAAAAAAATTAAACATCGAAAGGTCAGCCTACGATGTACATGATCCTACTTCCAGAATGAACTGATCACTAGAACTATAATGGGTTATTACTCTCTAAACCTTGGGCCTTTTCATTCAAAACCTGTTGAGGGGTGGATTAGTATGTAAAACTCACCCCCCTACTCTGCACCTCATTACTTTTAGAGGGTTAACCTGTCATTTATCTGTTTGAAAAATTTAAAGCAGTTTCTCTAAATTCTGGATAAAAAGTCTTTGTAATGGGACTCATGTATAAACAAGGTGATATTAAGGTTAAGGGTTAAAGCTGTTTTATAGAAAGGGCCATGGAAATTAATAAGCTAATTCAGATGCAATTTTTCGTTGTTATTTTCTACACCCAGGGACCTTTATATTGTTTGACAAGTGAATTCCTTTGCATTCACTTCGTATTCATAAAATATCTGGGATGATCATCAATCACTAAACTACCAAGTCAACTTGTTCATAAAATAGCCAAGCTCTGAACTCATTTAATATCCTATTTCACTTGAATTTTTCACTGCCCTTGCTACCACTGCCTTAAAAATTCTTTAGTCACTTGGATGCAGGGAATCATATCCTGCAGACTCCTTCATATTCGAAGAAGGATGTGAAAAGAACATATTAAATGACACCACTGATTTTATTTAAAAATACTTTCCAGTGTGGTACCAATAACTTAAGTTTGGTCATTGAGAAAAATAGAAAAAAACTTGGGCTGAATAAAATCCACTAAATGGGGAAGTTGCCAATCCCTGTTTTAAGTCAGTTTAGACTATAACACAAACGATCCTACTTTCTAGGGCTGTTGAGCTGATTACATGAGATCATCTACATAACATGTAAAGCTCTTAGCTTCACATGTGCATAGCAGGCACATAGAAAGCCCCTGGAAGTCAACTATCTTTGTCCACGATTTTGTACCACGGTAAGGGTACAAAGCATAACTTGGGGACATCGCCAGGCAGAGGACTGCCTGCTTTACCTGAGTTTGGTGCTTCTCCAGGCCCTGTCTCTGCCCATAACACATTTCACAATAAAGAGGAACAAAATGATACAGTCAACAACATGCATTGCATGATTCCATTTATAGAAAATTCCAGATAAGGCTATAATTAGAAAAGGCAGATTGCCTAGGATCTTGTGAAGGTCCTAGGGGGAGAATTATGCACCCCACAATGTCATCAACATGTAATTTAAACAACAAAATTGGCAGTAAAAATAATTTCATTTACATTTTTTATTACTTTCAATGTCATTAGTTTTATTTCCTTTATATTTAGATGTCAAAGAGAGAAGTGCAGATCTCTCAGTTTAATTCTCAGTTGCAATAAAGCCATCTACAGTATCATAATAAACTCAAATGTTTTTATTATCTTTTTCTATAAGGGAGGCAGTCTAATAGTGAATGCTGGCCTCACTGCTTACTCACTTGGGCCCTTGGGACCTTTCTGAGTTTTCAGATTTATAAAGTGCAATAAAATCACCAAGCCAATGAAGAAAATAGACAGAAAAGCCACGGAACATCAGGGTGTTTGGTTAATGCAGTCTGCTTGGACCTGAATATTATTTGACGGGAGGAGAAAACCCCTTTTTTTTTCCTTCCCACGTTATGTGATGCAGATTTATGAAGAATGCTTTGAAGAAGGTATTGGCACACTTTTTCTGTAAAGGACCAGATAATGAATATTTCAGACTTTGCGGGTCTTATGGTTTCTGTGGTAACTACTCAATTCTGAAAGCAGATACAGACAATACGTAAATTAATAGATATAGATGTGTTCCAATAAAATTTTATTTACAAAAACAGGACACGGGACAAATTTGGTCATTGGACCATAGTTTGCCAGCTCCTGCTTTAAAGAAAAATCAAATAGATTCATCCAGATCCCAGATTCTTTCAAGGACAGTGGTTGAGTTAGGAAGTTATCTTACCCTTGCACTTGATAGTCTAGTTTCAGTCCTTTTAGAATTCCCACCTGCCCTGCCGCCCCATTTTGCTTATGGTTTACTTCCCTTTCTGTGCAGCCTCTTGTCAACATCATGTTAGTATTGGCACAGGTGGGTTGGCCACTTTGACTTCTGCTTTTAGGAGACAGTGTCTGAGTCACAGGACACCCAGGGTTACTTATTTTTGTTAGCTCTGACCAAGTTTCTCACATGTCTTATTAGATACATCCATTTTTTTTTTTTTTTTTAGGAAGAACATCTTGGGCTAGATATATAATAAAACAAGAATCTTTTTATTTGGCAGGCACCTCTAATGTTCAAATGGACAGTATTAAATAACCTTATGCCTTTTATATAGGGCCAGACTCATGTTTTTTTTGAAGTCAAATAGGTGAGTGGTAACACCTGTTCGTCATTGTTTTTTTGGGCTGAAACTACCTGTCTTGTGGTGCACAGCACTAGACAGGGTCAACCCAGTACCTTTCCAGCTATGTAGGGAGATTCAAAGCTCCTTTTTGAGGATGGTTTCGGCTTTACCTCCAGATACCCTTACCTGCAGTGGGATAACCTGTCATGCTAGAGAGGATGGCTCTCCATTTATGTGAAACAAAAGCACATTTGATCTCTCAAACATGTTATACATGCATCTGTTTTTTCTCAGTGATACTATTTTGAGTATAAAATGAACATGAGTTCTTTAGGAGTTATCGGGCCATTCTGCTTTGCGTTAACTGATCTAAGAGCTCAGTGGAGGGAGATGAGAAGTGGGTAATCTTTGGGAACATGCTCGTTATTGATATCTGCAGGCCAGGGGTCCCCAAAATATGGGGCACAGGAAAATCTCTTGTTTGTAAGAAGAAAATACTGCTACCTTTATTAATATTGCTTTTAATATAAACGGATTGTCTTACTAATATGTAATATATGGATTGGTAGTACCAGACGTGTGTATTATTGTAAAATATATTGTTTAAAAATATCCAAACCCAGAGTCTGTGTGCTGAAGGCCACTGTCACCTGGGATGTTGCTTTTACAGGTTGGACAGGCGTGGGAATCTGTATTTCAGCAAGTAGAGAGAGGAAGTCTCCATTTCAAAAACTCACTAAAGTCTAGAGTAGCTGATAAGTGAGTAGTGTCCTGCAGTGCAGGGATCCCTAACCCCTGGTCCATGACCAGTACTGATCCAGTGTCCTGTTAGGAACTGGGCCGCACAGTGCAAGGTGAGCGGTGGACCAGCGAACGAAGCTTCATCTGTATTTGCAGCCGCTCCCCAGCACGAGCATCCCAGCCTCAGCTCCACCTCAGATCATCAGGCATTAGATTCTCATAGGAGCACCGGTCCCTGGTGCCAGAAAGGTTGGGGACCACTGCTGCAGTGCCTTAGTTCTTCAAAGGGATGTCATTGAGAGTCAGGCTTTGATATTGTATAATTGGATTTATACTGGGTGATGTGTGAGTGTCCACTCATGATCTTCTCTTTATGTACACAACACACACAATTGTGCACACATATAACACATGCAACACATGTATGCATGTATAACACATGCACACACATAACTTGCACATATGCACACACATATTTTATTTCTTTACAAGCACGTAGGAGGTATTACTCTCTTATTAATCCAGACTCTGCTTTATGTGAATTCCAATTGCTCCTAGAACCCAGACCCAGTACTGGGCTCACCGTCTGACTAGTGCTCACTTGAGAAGATGGTGGAAAACAGATTCTACATGCTTATTACAATAGAGTTGGTCACAGCAGGACATTATAAACAATCCTAATATGTCTGTTGATAGAGGAATACATTGCATATTCATACAACAGGATACTCTTCAGCAGTTAAAATGAATGAACTAGTGTAGCAGTAAACTATGGCTGGTGAGTCATAGTGTGTTTGTATGACTTTCAAGCTAAGAAGTAGTAAAAAACAGAAGATGGAAATAAATTAAAAAAAGAAAATAAAAAGGAATATGTGATAGAGACCTGATGTGGCCCACAGAGCCCAAAATATTTGCTCTGTCCCTTCATGGAGAAAGTCTGCTGACCCCTGAACTAGAACAATATAGATGAATCTTGGAAATGTGATGGGGAGAGGAAGAAAAGCAAGATGCAGAATGTCATGTTCAATATAATACAAATTTCATGAAGTTTTCAAACTGCACAAAATAAAACTATGTGTGTGTGTGTGTGTGTGTGTGTAGTAAAAATATAAAACAATGTCAGGCGCACTCTAACTCATGATAGCTATTGTCTCTGGGGAGAGAGAACAGGAAAGGAAACCAGGAGAGGAACATAGGGAATTTCACCTTATGCGTGACATTTTATTTCTTGAAGAAAAGGGAAAAGAGAAGAAAGCTAAGAAAAAGAAGAATTCAAGACTGAGAGAGGGGAATATATCACGTCAATGACTCCCACTGCAGACAAGCCAGGGGTTATAAGTAGCCATGAATCCCCTTGTGGATTGTAGGCAGGGCCAGCCCAAGCCCAACTCCTGGTAAGCTTTATTAGCCCTTAATATGTGCTTTGTTTTCATTTCACACCTTGGGGTGGGAGACAATCTTTACTTATGCTAGTGTGGTGTGCATCTGTCTCAGACATGTGTGTACTTCCTTCCTTCCTTTTTTCCTTCCTTTCTTCCTTCCCTCCTTCCTTCCTTTTTTCCACCGAGACACTTACTGTAAGATCTTTTCCTCCTTAGTTCTACCCACAGGATGCGGACCCAGCATAGAGCTTTATACACAATGTTGAAATATAGAATTTCCTGTTGACCCTATTTGCCGCTGTCACCAGGATATAATAACTTTTGTTATTTTCCTTTCTAATCATCAATTTCTCAACTTCCTAATTCAAAATTACATCAATAACCTTGCAACACATCAAAATGTAAATACCGAGGCCCAAAAGGCTTTTGAATGGCATTAGCTATATATAAATAATTGCTAAGGTTAAAATTGGACTAGTATTCAACAAATAGGAAATATTTGATATACATATCTATTAATTTTATACTTATATCTATATTACTAGGCATAATAATTCATTTCTTTAAAATAATGCTTCATTATATTATAGCTCTTACTACCTGTCAGTGAAAAAAATGATGTGCGAATTATCTCTCTTCTCCTATGGCCAAACTTCCATTCACGAATTCTCATGATTGTTCTTAAAAAGGTATAGTGTCTACTTGAAAAAGATTATTCCACACAATGTAGAGAGGTATTGAAATAAGGCCTTGGCAGACCAGTTAACTAATCTGGGCACATTTGTATTAGCTCAAGTTCAGTGGCATCTGCAGGAATGATAGCGAAGAGTACCTTTGCTCACAATTGCTAAGTTTAGTTGGCAGGGAGATGTTAATATGCCCTTAAATACTGGAGCACTTTTACATGTAACACTTTCTATTATATAGACATAAACTAAAAATAAATGTTCCTCTGGGATAGATTCTTTTGGAAGATATATGGGGGGAAACGGTTTCAGTGAAGTTATGTTTTCATCCTTGTGCATGCACTGGAGTTAGGCTGACTTACAAGCTAAACTGAAGAGAGAGATGAGTAGGACTGAGGCCAGGCTGAAATGCAGAGCCCCCGCTGCGTTGCAGTCCACTTTGGAATTCTTGCAGGAACACACTTGTACCCTGAGGTCTGTGATGTTCGTCATGGGTGGTTTCCCTGAATCTGTCACGATGATGGGCAGGTGGTAGTTTGCTTTGTTCAGATTTTGAAGGAGGCTTACCAGGGCGTGCGTGTCTACGAGGAAAAGGAAGAGCTTCATGAGAGAGGATCGGGCCTTTCCAAATAAAAGAGTGAAGACCCATAAAACGGGCATTGCGTTCTGTTTATAAGCACGACAGTGTTTACATGTAAATTCATTATTATCAAATAAAAATATAAATTCAGTTCCTCAGTTGCACTAGCCACATTTCAAGTGTCTGTCAACCACATGTGGCTGGTGCTACCATACCAGACAGCCCCAGACAGACGGTTCCACTATAACAGAGTTCTGTGTCTCAGGGCTTTTGTAATCAATTTCAAGGGGACCTGCTTTTGTGAAGATGATGGAGTATCAAGAACTCCACCCTGCAGATTTATTATACCAATAAAGCCATCCTCACAAACACCACATTCAATACCTAGAAAAAATATTGTGAAAATTCACTCTCAAATGATCACATCGTACACCTTAAATATATACAATCTTTGTCAATTATACTTTAGCGAAGCTGGAAAAAAATTAAAAAAATTATCATCTCAGAGCATTTTTATGTAAGAATCCAAATTCAAATAATCAAAATAAATTCTTGGACCTGAAAAAAAAAAATCCACTCACTCTATACATGGGCTGGACTCCTGTGTGTTGCCATGGGGATGAATTCAGTAGTCTTTATCAGTCCTCAGCCCATAGCCCTAGATTTGGGTGGGAATCCACAGCACAATCCACAACATAGAGACTGGGTCCATGTTTGGTGGGACCATCTGCCATTATCCAGGCCTCCAGGGCAGCACTCAGAAGTGACCATCCCACCTGGCCACTGTTTTTAGCCTCAGGCTATTCTCTTTCCCATCCCTCAGATGACTAGGGATTTTTGCTTGTTTTAAACTACTCCCTTCTGGGCATAAACAATGCTAAGTATTCAGCAAAAAATTTTGGGGCAAGAAAAAGAATTTAGAAGGCACCTTATCTATTCGATAAAACCAGGAGGGAAAAGAGAGGGTGATGACATGAAAACAAAAACAGATGAAGTATTATCCTAAGGTGACAGCAGCAGATATAACCGAGGTAGATAATTACCCCAGTGAAATGGCAGATTAACTCGAGGAACATTCTCTGATCTCCCTCAAGTTAGACGAGAAACTCTTGAATGAGAAAGTTCCAGTTGGAAAGAACTGGTGATGAGAACTCAAATCAGCTATAGCAACACCTAGCAAATAAAACAGTAACCCCTCAAAGAAGGGAATTGCTGTTTTAATTAAAAATAATCAGTGTAACAAAACCCATTCTTTAAAAAGCAATAAAATAGACAAACAGGCAAATAGAACCAATAACAAGAGAAAGGCACTAATAAAGTGATTTGAGATAAGGTCATAATAATACACATGAGATTTTCTAATAGAAAAATTATGCACAATTGGATAACACATTTTCAAAACTTAATGAAATGGGTAATTCCCCATCTCTCTCCAAAATTCTACCACTGATGCAAGAAGAAGCAGTGACTGAGTCAATGGCAGGAGAAGTCGTTATTGATGACAGAGTGTCTGTCTGAGGTGTGAGTTCTGGTTTTTGGCCTTGGTCCACGGCAAGGTGAACTTAGCAGTGAAGAGGAAAGTGGCCGAGGTGTTATGGATAGAGAGATGCTTTATAATTCTATACGCTGGTGTTTCATTCTTAATAAAGTACATAATAAACATTGTGCCAAGGTTTGAATTTTCTTGCCCACGTGGAAAGGTTGGTAGGAAGGGACATTGCTTGAGAGTTTCACAAATGAGAGACAAGATAGATGAAAGAAGATATCAAAGTTGAAAGTGAAAGCCAAGGATTTGAAAGAAAAGCCAAGGTCATTACACAGACTAAGTCAATTCTGAGGAGGTCTGCAGCATGAAATGGAAGATGGAGGATTAGGGGTTAAGACTTTCTAAAGATTCCTGTACTGTTGCCTTTCTTTTCTTTCATCTTTTATGAAAGCAAGCATAGCATGGAAAATCTCTCCAAAGTGCTGGTGAAAGTTAACATAAACACAGTTATCTGAGAGAGGAGCGACAGCTGAGCCAAGATATAAACCTCTGGCTTTTGAAGGCTGAAGACTGGGTGGGTGCGTACGGTACAATGTTGTACAGTATAGGGTGTATAGTATACTGTATACAATTAAACCATATAGGTGGATAGTATATAGTGTACAGAATAGAAAATATAAGAGAGGAAGCAAAAAAGAAAACTTTCATGTTTGCCTTTATAAGGAACTGATATTCAACATTTTTACAAATTGTATTCTTTCGCTGGTGGGAAAATTATAAGTATTCGTAGTGCATAAATAACTTGAAATTAGCCACGTGAGGATACATGAGAGCAGTTTTAGAAACCAAGCTAGGGGAATGAGGCTCGATGCCTCATTAACTATAGAATTAAATGCAGAACATTTAACTGGACTTACTGTTGATCTTGGAGATCTTCCAGACTTTATCAGGAACAGTTTGTTTATGGATTTCAAATTTGAAAGGATCTGTATTTGGGTGAAGATCCTTATCTGACGCTCCCAAAATGACTACACTGAGGTTTTTGGCATCATCGCAGACTTCGGCTACTGTGGGGTAAATGAAGGGAGCATTGTCATTCACGTCTTCCAAGGTTATCAGCAAAGTTCCAGTACCGGTAGCCGGTGGGTTGCCTATGGGAGAAAGGGGTAATGTTAAGACGCAGCTGGTGTAACGCAATGGTAATTTTCCACAGTACATTTCCCCGACGTGCTAGACATCTTTGTTATTGTTAGCAGGGTTGGATCAGGACTAACAGTAATAATTTACATATTTGTATAAAGTTTAGTGGTTTCTGAAGCCTGTTATTGTGTATGAGACTGGTGATTTAAGTTCTTCAGGCTGTATCTTTAGAATGCTGAACTTTTAACGCACAAGTCATACTAACGCATTGAAAGTCACTCAAAGAATGGAGATAACAAATAGGACTTTTCCTTGCTTACCAAAATCAACCTTTAATCTAAGTATCCAAATATTCCCATACGTTGGTGGTACAGCAGGATGGAGATTCCATGAAAGAAGGCCATGTGTGACGTGGAATAGCTCTATAATGACTGGGTAGTTGATTGAAGAGACAGAGTCCTTCTGGGGTTTTCTTTTGTGGGTGAAAAGGGATCTGGCATGGCTGATGGTGCCATTGGGTGCTGGCCTGGCTGGTCTGGCAGCACAGGGCAGAAAGGTGGGTTAGGTACCAGAAACAAAACCACTAACTGGCTCTTGGAGCAGCTGTAGCAATCAAAACATAATCTTTGGGCCTTATGTTTAAAGTCTTACTTTTTCAATATTTTAGCTACTTTCTGAAATGTTTTTCATTTTAGGGAACATTATTTTAAGAAGCCCTGATAATCACCTATGTGATAATGTCTTCCACTTAAAGAAAAGGGTGTTTACTCTTAATAAGACTCAGCATGATTTCATTTACCTGTCTCTAAATTCATTTTTAGTCATCTATGCATTAGAGGTTTGCTCTTGGGACAAACCATTCATTAGTAATTACTATTTTCTGTGAGGAAAGTTAGGGCCAAATTTGCAGGCCACAGATAGTAAGTATATGGATTTGCCTTATTCCAAAAGGATTTGATGCACTTCTAGAGTTAGAGCACTCTAATATTATGCACTAGTACTGACCTAATGTCGGGCTTCCTTTTAGCATGTGGGAATCTTGTCTCTTGTAGGCAGGTGTTTCTCATTTGCACTAAACCAGATTTACAATCTTAATTTTATTTTATCTCATACTATGTTTACTTTTTGAAATGCACATTAAGTTTAAAGGTAAGTTATGAATCACATGGGGGAAGAAGGGTAGTGAATATCTGAGCAAAGAGTACTGGTGTCAAGTGCAGGGCCAGGCCTGGCCTGACAGGTTCTGTTGGTAAAGAAACAATGATTCTTTTTTAACTTCAGTCAGTTTATTACTTACATGGACAGATAAAGGTCGAGTAGGCAAAGGTGGCCCTTGTGCAGGTGACACCAAAACAAGAGGGGCCAGTTGACTGCATCACAAATGAAGGGACACCTTGTCACCGAGGAGCCAATTTCGAGCTGATTGTCAGCAGTTTTATTGTTTGCAGCTGCACCCTAAAGGGTAGGTGGGGGCCTCGTCCCTCATCAGAACTCAGAATAAGGTAAGAAACTGTCTTGTGACAGCCTCCAGGGGACATAGGAAAGTGAGTGGGAAATGGACCACAGCTGCTCCTCACAAGTCTCCCCTGCCCACAGTTCCGGGAGGATCCCGAGACATTCCGCCAGCACTCAAACTGGCTGTGCTCAAGCCTTTACCTGGCCTGTGTGGATCATGCAAAATCATCTGGGGCCATCGTGGGGCTGTCCTCTACTGCAGGGTATATTGAAGGACAGCAAGGGGTTGAGGCTGGAGATGTCTGGGAGGGCACGAGAGCCTTGACTGTCATGACAAATTGCTTGCACTGATTCTACACACTGCACGAAGCCACTGGAAGTTTTTCAGAAAGTCAGTAGAACGATCCGATCTGACTTATTTTTAGAAACACACAATGGTATCGACAGATGTTGGACATGGGAGGTAGGGAGACCAGCAGTTGATTGAGTCATGATGTAGGCAGGAAAGAAATGTCTTGTCTAGGTGAACAGGAAAGAAATGTCTTGTCTAGGTGATTAGGCCCTCAGGTCTGGCTGCCGGAAGAAGGGCAGAGGCCATGAGGAGTGGGAACACAGGTTCAGCTTTGACAGTCCTAGTAGCCCCTATATTCAGTGCGCCACATAGAGTTGCGCAGAGCCAGCACTGAGATAGCCAAGGGGGGAGTTGTCAACACAGATGCTTTTGAAACCTTTCTAGCAAATTAGGTCACCTAAGTGAAAGTGCAGAACAACAGAGAGGTGCAGATGGAAACCCCACAGTTTAAAGAGCAGATGACAGTTTGCAGACGACACAGGGAAGATGAATTGGAAGAGGCAGGAAAGACCAACATTAAATGTGTTGTGATGCCCCAAAGGATAAGGAGTAAAGAGAAGCAATGGGATTTTGGAAGGAGGGTGTTATGGTGACTTTCTGGGGAGAGGTTTCCATGAGCGGGGAAGAAGCCAGCTTGAAGGAAGCTGAGCGGTGAGTCCCGAAGCAGTGAGAACACAATCTTTAGGGGGGACGGAGCTGGTGGAACTTTAAACATATCAATACCCACAGACAGCTCCAGAGTAAATATCCAAATAAATACCTTCTAAGATAGGAACACAAACGTAATTAATCATCAGACGGATGGCTGTTTCTAATGGTGGCAATGTCATCAACTTTTGTTGGAGCAAGAATGCAAAGGAAATGCATAATTATTTTGAAGCTGGTTTTCCAGTGTCAGCTTTAGTCATTTGGTTGAATTTCTTTATTGAAAAATTATTTTTCTCTTTTTATAGAACTAATTGAATATCTCAGAGCAATCCGTTATATTTTTTTCACTCTGAATATATTATGAAGGCATTTGGGAGAATGGATGAGAAGGCATTACGAGTATCTGAAATATGGTTGTTAAGAATTGGCCTTTTGTGAACTTAATTATACAACTGTCTTCAATTTCCTATGTGTTATTCCCAGGCCAGTCTGGTGACGTCTTTTGCTGAAGTCAAATAAAATGAGCTTGCTGTTCTCATTGATAAGGTAGAGTGGATTCTCAAAGTCCTCAGGGACAGAGCCTCTCCCAGATTATATCCGCAGGGTGGATATCCTCAGGATGGAGAAATATCACCATCCAAAATTCAAATGTAATTCAAAATGTAATGATTCTTTGCAAACTCATTTTGCGCCAATAGTTCCAGGTGCCCAGGAAATATTGAAGCGTCTAGGTATTCTCGGCACTCGGCAAAAATCCCTCACCCCCTCTGTTCCATCAGCAAGTCCCAGCCCCCAAGGGACTACTGTGCATAAGCAAATAGCAGAACCAAAGCACGGTTGGGACTGTGCCCTCCTTCATGGATTTTCTATTTCAACAGGAAAAAAAAAAAAAAAAAAAGCCTCAGGTAGAGCAAAACTCCTGAGATACGGCACTAAACTGTACTTCTTCCTTGCAGCTCCCTCAGAGGAAGCCAGGGGCCATGTTCCAGAGTAGTCTTTTAAAGTTCAGAGGAGGTTCCAACATCCGAAAACGTGGAGGGATTGCCTTTTGTTTGCAGGGGCTTCATCTGTATAATGTTAGACAGTGGAAGAACCTCTGAGAAATGAACCATTTCTGTTAGTGGGTTTGAAGTTGAATGGGAGGTGAGTTCCCCTTTGGGAATCTGATGAAGGTCATGGCCCTGCCTCCAGGGAAACGCACCTACATTCACATGGAGGGGTCAGCAGATCCCAGAAGTGCAGCTGTGGGCTCCGTGCAAATTCAGGGCAGCTGACCTGGGACACCCGCTTTGGGTGTGGTGCGGCTGAGGCCCAAAGGGGGTTAGGTTGGGCTCAAAATAACTAGGTGAGTCTCAGGTCTCAGGTCTCCTCTAGAGCAAGTGTCAACCTTTACTTTCTATGTCAGAACTTTTTTACTGAGTAGCTAGATTCTTACAGGCTCTCATTTCAACCATGAAAGCAAACTAAAATTCCTAAACCATGATTTGGGGTTATTGTTATTGTTATTATTATTATTATTTTAATCTTCTTTCCTATGAGCTACATTTTATTGTGATAAAATATACATAGCATCACATTTGCCATTTTAATCATTTTTAAGTATACGGTTCGGTGGCATTAAATACATTTACATTGTTGTGCAACTGTCACCACATTCCATCTTAAGCACTTTTCATCTTCCCCAACTGAAACTCTGTCCCCTTCAGCAACTCCCCATCGCCCCCTGCCCCCAGCCTTTAAATGTTGGTGGATTATTCATTTTGCTTCGAGCTCTCAGGCTGGCAAACAATGGCAAGACACGGGGGAAATGGTGCCTCCTTCCCCTTCCTGCGGATTTGATGACGGAGTCTGTTCGTCTAGAGAACTGTGACTTTAAGACCATAGAGGTGCTTCAGCTTCATGAAGTCAGTGCCTGCCAGAGTCCTCCCGACACTGCCTCTTGCTCCCATTTCTGGCTTTGTCACTCCCAGTCAGCGCTGACAGCTTGTAATACCTGGCAGCATATATATGCCTAAGACGGGACCAAATTGATCCCACTGCTTGATTTCGAACCCAGACAATTTAACCTGCATTTCTTTACTTTGAGTGGTGATAATTGCCCGTGAGATGGTCCAGTTGGTTGCCCATGCTCAGCACCAGGCCTGCTGCCAGCTGAGCTAAACGCTTGGTCTGGCTGGTTCACTGTTTTACACTTGGACTTTAGCGCTCCAGCCTCACTCGGGGCAGAGCTGTGCATTTTCTAAGAGAAGCAGGATCACCTAACTAATGAAAGGTGAGGATTTATGTAGAGAAACTGAACACCTGCTGTTACTTGGAGGAGGAAAAGTCCAAGCAAACCAGATAGGTCGAGGCTTTGAGTGTTCAGGGTCCTACTTTCTAGTTTTCCCTCATTTTCTAGAAGAGGCAATTAGGATTCAGATACGTTAAGTAACTTGTCCAAGGCTCCCATCAGTGTATCGCTTGTTTGAGAGCTGTGGCCTGAAGACATGGTATTCCCAGGCCACATGCTCTCCAGGAGATGGAGAAAGTGAATGGAATGCTTGGTGATTGCAGCTGAGCCAGACGACAGAGCGCAAATTTTTACTATTTTGGTGTTTGCAGTTGGCATCGCTCATTGATAGAAAGGGTAAAAAACAATCTTCATTGCTTTTCTTATTAACATGACCAACACTGTATTGCTTTTGGTGGGAGGCCTACAGAGCCGAAGCCAGTACCCAAGGGAACATGTGTTGCACGTGGGTCTCCGGGACTGCTTTGATGCATGAGTGTGAATGTAATGAGAAATGGGGTAGTTTTTTTTTTCTTTTTTTTGAATCATAGGGATTTTCTTTTATTCAGAATCCTGACCAAACAGGATTCTACTTAGCTAAAAAACACTGAGATTTTTCTGTAGTTTCCATTATCCAGGAAAAAAAATATCTTGTTAGTAAGAGACACAATTAAAAACATAGTCTGATTCTAATTAAAAAAAAAAATACATGATTAGAAAAAGATGACAAAGAAATATGCTGAAACCTAAGTAGTGGTTATCTTTCCAGGTAGTTAATGTTAAAATAATACTTTCATTTAAAAAATTTTCTTTACAATAATGATGATTACTATAATAATCAGAAACAAAAATGTAAACTCAAAAAGTTGCACAGGGATTTAGAAATATGTTTTCCAATTCTACTTTACTTTGTCTCTCACTCTTTGGTTTTTACAATGAATTAATATTTAGTAAATTTACAGAGTTGTGTAACTATCACCACTATCTAATTTTGGAACATTTCTATCAACCCCAAAAGAAAGCAGGGCTCATTTGTACTAACTCTCCTTAGCTGTTTCCAGCCTTAGGCAACCACTAACTTACTTTATCAAAAAATTTGTGTTTTCTAGATATTTCTATAAATGGAATCATACAATATGTGGACTTTCGTGTCTGGCTTTCTGTACTTAGCATAATGTTTCTGAGGTTCGTCCATACTGTAGCATGAATCTCTACTTCATTCCTTTTTGTGACTAAATAATATTCCATTCTATAGATGGACTACATTGTTTATCCACTCAATAGCTGATGAACATTTGGGTTGTTTCTACTTTTTATTTGTTATGAATAGTGCTGCCATAAACAGCTGCCTACAAGGGGCAAGATTCCCACATGCTACAATGTCCCTAGACTGGTAAGATAAGACTCCAAATACGTCCTCTCATGAGAGTTCTCTTAGGAGAATGGGGTCCTGGTCTTGTCACAGTTGGATGGGCTGGCTTTAATATGCAGAGAATGTTAGAATTTCAACAAGAACTTTAGAAGTTAGCTCTGAGAAGTGCAGGAAAGTAGTAGACTTTTCTAGCCACTGGTCCCAAATCTTCCCTGAGCTGGGCCTAGAGGCAAGCAGCACGCGTCTTACCTTGGGAATCATGAGTGCAAGTGATGTTATATGAGGAATAGTGTGCAAAGTGAAGTTGCAGAAGTGCAGGAAAGTAGTAGACTTTTCTAGCCACTTTTCTTCCCTGAGCTGGGCCTAGAGGCATGCAGCACACGTCTTACCTTGGGAATCATGAGTGCAAGTGATTTTATATGAGGAATAGTGTGCAAAGTGAAGTTGCCTATATGAAGAATAAAATGCAAGAAGGGAGAGGAAGAACAAAGAAAAAAGGGAAGCATATTTTTGAGTTCTAGGGGCTCTGAGTACGAGGACTGTTCTCTGCGCTGCTGTGTAACAGGTGCTCAGAAGATTTTTAAGTTAATTTAGGTTGATTTGAAAAAGCTAATGATGTAGTGCTCTTTCCATACATGTAATCATATATGTTTATATAGCCACAGGTTTCCATCTCTATCTTGCTTATATTCTGAGAGTAGTGACTGTGTCTATATTCAAGTCCCCTCTTATCCCACTTGGGAGAGAAAACATGGTGCGTGCATAATATGGGCGTCTATGGAACTGGGGCTCAGAGTGGGAGTCCACAGCAGGGACAAGGAGAGGGACCTTAGCTGGTGTCTCAAGGAAGATTGAGGGCCACATTCTGGGAGGAAATTCAGAAGATGGGCCAATTTAAAAGTAGCCAAAGTCCAGATGTGGGTACCCGAGCAAAGGCTGGGCACCCTAGCTAGTTTTCGAGGCTTGTTTGTAGGGACAAGATGTGTAGGTGGCACAATCTCCTCCCTAATAAGTTCCCTCTGTGTTTCTCTGCATCTGTTGAACCTTTACCAAGCAGCTGTGAGCATATAAATGCCAGATTTTTTTACTGCATATGAACAGGGCTCTAAGCTTACTTTTACCTTTGCTTGAGAGTGAACCAGGGTTTTTCTTTGTAAGGTTATCCTTTGTATTGTTCTGTCCATCACTATGTTCTATTTACTATGGCTTTTTAGTATCATTATTTTGCAAAAATTTTCGGTATGTGCCGCATAAGTCAAAAATTATGTTGCTTTTTAATTTCATAAAACTTGCTTTATTAGTAAAGATATTGCCAATTCCATTTTACACACTGAAAAAATTTAACAGTAAGCCAAGAAAAAACATGGTAAAAATAGATTTGCAAAATATAATGCCAGGTTTCCGTGTGTAATACTTGCTGTAGATCTGAGGCAATTATTCACATAATGGGACTCGAACATTACTTCAGAAGAGAATAATCTGAAACCCTGAACTGTTTTTAAAAAGTCAATCCTTTGTCTTTTTTATTTCCATTTTACTGACTTTAGAGAAAAAGGAAAAAATAGGAGAAGAGTTGATTTGGAGGTCATGTTTAAACATGACGATTCCATTTCATTTATTCAGTCTACGATCATTTATTGGGACTCTGCCCTGTGCCTGGTTGGATATGCACAAAGATCGATGGTACAGGGTGCCTACTCTTAAAACCCTAATGGCGTTGCAGAAACAGATACGTAAACAGATGCGGAATGGCATTGTAAGTACAGGAAGAGACACGAGGATAAAATGTCACAAGAGCTTGTGGCATGGAGTAATTAACTGCCTGGGAATAGATCAGAAGGTTTCATGAAGAGGTGGCATTTGAGTGTGCTCGAAATGAGAATACTTTTTGGAGAGACAAAAAAGGCCATTCTAGGGGGAGAAAATAGTGTGGCTATTTCATGGGAAGAAGTTCAAAGACTTCTGAGCAGGAGAATGGCTTTGATAAAAGCAGAGGATGCTGGAGGCATGAGCGGGAATGGACTCGAGTGAGGAGAGAGGACATGGGAAGACCAGCTGGGATGCTAGTGCTATAAAGGGGACCGACATTGAGGGCCGAGGTGAGGGCAGTTAGAAGCAGAAGCAGAGGCTGGATGCAGGAGGCTGAAGAGACAGCGAGAATTGGATTGGAATGTTAGGGTAGGTAGGGGATGGGATTGTAGCCTGGGGACTGTGAAGCTGGTGATGCTATTACCTGAACTGGGGACTGGATAATACAAAGGAAGACCAGCTAAGAGACACTTCGGCAGGGGGAATTGAGCTGGCATGGATGGGTGTTGCAGACAGTATTTTAATGCTCAAATTAGTTTCTTTTTAAAGTGAGTGTCTGAAAATATTATGTTTAAGATGGTTGATTTGGCTGGTCAGTGTGGAAATGACCTGCGGTCAGCTAAGTGAACATTGGTTTAAATCTCGTCATTCGGACAGGCAAGCTCTATGAATTGATGCTGATGTCCAAGGTGGCATTTTTCTGGCTAATTTTCTGATTCAGAGCCTTCCTCTGAGTGGAGGACTCTGTGGCCAAACTGCTTCCCCAGAAAGATGCTCAGACCACCACCAGGATGGTCATCAGATGGCATTTCATAGTGTGCCTCAGACACTCATGATTTTGTAATGTCAAGTTTAGAAAGTCAGTCCACAACTCGGTTCAAGTCAGCTGATTTCCTAGGCAGAGCAGGTGGTATTGTCCTCACTCTGCAGATGGGAAAAACTGAGGCCGAGAGAGCATAGCAAAGCTAAGCTGGGGAGCTGGCTCATTTCAAGGTACAGCAGAGCACCAGGACCCAACTCTCTCTGCAGACTGCATGTGCCGTCTGCAAATGGCTCTGATCACAGCCTTTCTACTATCGGATCTCAAAAGTCCTTTTATTGAGCCATTTTGTCAGTGATAAAACTGTAGCTAGTATTTTTCAATGCGATTGATATTTTACTGGTACTTGAAATAACAAGGAATGATGGCCGGGTCTCCAATTTATTCATCTTCCTCAATTACTATAGCAGCTGAGATAAGGGATGTTAAACTGGCTTAATTGGGTTGCCTTCATAACTAATGGCTTGGTTTTATCCAAACTAGCATCTTTTAAGTGGAATTAATCGAAATAATCTTACTATATCCTCTGTGCAGTTTCGAACTCGGTTGATCTACAAAAAGAGAAAGACCACAAACTGAAGCGTCTTTTTGAAGTTCACATTCCCTAGTATTCCCAGTTTGAGCCATTGTTATTTAGCGGTTGAGCAGTCATTATATGGGGTTGAATAACACCTTTGTCTTTTAATCAATCCAAATGTACTTCACACAATATTTTAATTTTGAAGCAGCTGGTGTTATCAGAACATCTATCATGTAGGGGCTGAGGGAAAAGACAGGTTTGGACATGATAGATCTCAGCCTATGAAAAATCATTATCTTCTTCTATTTCACCTTAGTTTTATCGCTGCTATGCTTGGTTCTATATCTGTGCCTTCTTGGTAACCCACATCACATCTTCACTGATAGACTCAAACGTACTTTATACAACTATGCAACTGCTAAGTCATGAAAACATGCTGCTGAATTTAGCGATAATTGGGCTTGTTTTGATGCTATCATTCCCCTATTCTTTCAAATGAAAATAGAATGCGACACTTTTGATAATCACATAAAGACTTAATATGGACTCTAGAGATAGTATAAGCTTTCTGGTTCAAACCATCTCATATGCACCGAGTCTTAGGAAGACCTAAAAGGGATATATTTTCCCCCTTTTTCTTTAAACTCGGCATAGTGCGGGTGCTGGGAGCGAGGGCATTTGGACTTAACCGAAGCCAAATGTTTGTCTTTGGTGTTTGAAGTCACGATTTCGACCTTCTCCGAGGGCATAAGAGCCATTCAGTGATAACCGTGGAATGCTGAACTCTATACAATGTTGGAACAGGAGTAAAAGATGAGGTTATAGGTGCGAAGGGGCAGGAAGAAGAGTCTAACGGAATCTCAAGCAGAAGGCGGAAGGCTGAAAGCAGCCGCCCGCTCTCCCTTCCTGCCCGTGACCGTCCCGGTGCGATTCCAGAACTCTTGGGAGAAATTGCTTGTGACGGTTTTCAGCCCACATAAGACAATGAGACTAACACTGGACCTTCCTGGTGAGCACCGGCGCACGCTCGATAATCACACCGGGATCTGTCCAGCGCTGATTGCTGCTGCTTTGTCTCATTGTCGGCACATCCCCAGAGGAATTCCGTCTTATTGCATCCCTGAATGTTCTCTCTCCATCTTGGTTTTTCCTTAACAATTATTATTTCTCCCACTTTTTAAAGATAGGCCAGCAATTCTGTGTTCATTGAAGAGTAGAAGAGTTCCTGTACTCCGAAGGCACTATCTTACTTAACCTTTTCAGAAAATCTGGACCACATAAGGTAAATGGCGATATTCATCTCTAAAAATAAAATACTTGCCAACACTAAAGGTCATGCCTTATTAATCTGTAGGATTAAAGGCTTTGCCCTTCCAACCATTTAACTCTAGCCAGTGCTGCTTTAGTAAAACCAAAGCATTTCGGTTACAAGGAAACAAGGTTAGGTAATTTGTAGCTCATTAAAATTGATAACAGTTTAGGAAAAATGGCTTGTACATCCTGAGTACTCTGTGGGTTACAACTTAGCCTCTATCTGCAGGAAGGGGCTAAAGTGTCATTTCCTCCCCAAATCATCTATAACCTGGGCATTATCAACATTATTATGAAGCATGATTCCAGAATCTATTTAGGTTAGCTTTGGGGCCCCAAGCTCTAGAGGGTTTTTTTTTTTTTCCTCTCTCAACCTCAGAACAGATTTCCAGCCCTATTTCCAACTGTCTTTTTATATTCACCATTCCGATCTCACAGTTTCAAGTCTCTAAGAGGTACCTGAAAGAAAATTCTCATTTGGAGCTGCCATTATCACTGTTCTCACTAAGTAAGTAGAGCTGTGTGGAGCAAGTTATGATGGCGTCACTTCTGCCTTTCGCAAAGTATTATAGAGACTGTAGGGTATATGCTTAGCTTTGTTCTCCCTGAACATCCCATCACCTACCTTTTCTTGGCCCATTAGCAGCCAGGGATTGTCCTTCTTTAGAATGATAAGATGCCGAGAGTCTATCTCTAGGGCAAATGGTGCTTAGGGAGTACACGAACGGTTACAGCCCTCCCTGAGAAGGCACAGGGGACCATGTCCATGCTCTTGTGTAGTCACTGTTTTTGTTAAGCTTCTATTAAAATATAGAAATGTTCGTGTTTTCATAAATCCACAGCCTGCCACCCTGCGTGCCACACTCCCTTCTGGTTTTGTTTCCTCTGCTTTACGACTTCAGGCATCTCCACTTCCAGCTCTGCCACTCTTCGAACCCTACCTGTCTTTCAAGGCCAAACTCAAAGGCTGACTTTATTTTGAAGGCTTCTCTGCCTGTTGCATGTTACACTGATGGCTCACTTCTTAGACACGTGCTCTCCAACTTGGCTCATGTGTGAGTACACAGCCTATAGAGATGGGGTCTGAGAACTCTTAGTTCACCTTTTATTGAGTATAGTGAAGTGCACATATAAAGAGCCTTAAAAATATTGATTTTGATATAGAAGACTCAAAATTGAATTTTCAGCTTTGAATACCTGGCTTTTAGGAATTATAGGGAAAGCCAAACTTCTTGTGTGATTGACACAATAGACATCTCAGCTTAACATACTGCAAACCAACTCTGATCTGCCCCGCTCCAGCCCCACACCGTCTGAGCCAATCGCAAATCCTGTTAGCTTTGTGTCTGAAATATACAGAATGTCCCCAGAATCTGATCGCTTTTCATCCTCTGCCTTATTATTGGTCCAAGACACCATCTTGTCTAGATTATCATCAGTCTCCTAGGAGGTCTCTTTGGTTCAGCCCTCGTCCCAATGTCTGATTAGCAGAATGATCACAGCACTTTGAACTCTACTCAGAACTCAGCAGTGATGTCCCATTTCACACGAAGAAGTAAAAGCCACGGATGGTGTAGGGGCCCATACGACCCTGCCGACCTGCCTCCTCATCCCCTTCACGTTCCACCCACTAACTCTGCTCCAGGTTTTATTTCCTTCCTATTTTCATCCAAATGTCACTTATTCAGTGAGGCTCTCCAAGGCCGCCTAGTTAAGATTGTAATCCCCTGACATCTGTTACCACTTTTCCCTGTTTCCCTGTTTCATACATAAATTGCATACTTTTTTTTTTCTCAAAAAGTGCGTTACGTATTTTACTCAATTTTCTTCCTATCACCACAATCATGTCAGCTGCACGAGGACAGTCATTTTTGTTTGTTCACTGCTACGTCCCCAGCATCTAGAATGCAGTCTGGCACATGGATGTTGCATTATTCACTTCTGAATGAGCGGTAATTGTTTTGTGATTATGAATCTACCAGCTGAGTGCACCTTATGTCCTTCCATGCTAACATACCATAATAGGATAAAAACCGTGGGAACAATTCAATCGTCAGGGTTGGTGATGTCATCTGGGACTTTCTTTCAACTTGCATTAAGTAAAAAAAAACCCCTCGCTACAGATAAGAGTGTGACACCATGATGAAAGATATCAGCCTGGCATCCAAACCCGGTGCCTGCCCGCGATGGAGCACACTGACCTCACTGCTCTGACCTCTAACTGGATAAAGACCTGAGGATTCCAGGACTTGGGGATATTCCTGACCCACTGTGTGTTTAAGCATTAGCTTTCCCTTCTCCCACATACTTACATTCTTTCCAAGAACGCCTCTAGGCATATTAGAAGAAATGTAAAAATACATTTATAACTGAAAATATCTTTGATGGCATTTACAAAGTTACTCACCACTGTCGATTGCCAGGAAGAGGGCGGTGTACACGCTGTTGTGGACAAATGGGGACTCACGGTCCAGCACAGCCGTGGTATCAACTGTCCCGTTGATGGGGTTAATATTCAGCCAGCCTGCTGGGTCCTTGTAAACAGAATACCTGAAAAAGAGATCCCCAAACAACGTCAAGAAATTTCCACGGCTGGCACAAGCACCCATACTAGACGCCAGATAATTCTTAATACAAATCCAAAAACAACATGATAATTATAGTCGTTCATTCAGAAATCCGTGGCTGACCATCAGCTCTGGGCCTGCTCTACGCTACGCATTTTGTACCCATGCCTCCTTTACAAGCCATCGCTCAAAGAGGCAGATCTGGTCTGTAACCCCTCTCCGGAGTCCAAGTCCAGTTTAGTTGCTTTTACACTTTGAAGGTATCTCATGTGAAGACCAGGTAGGAGAAGTGTTGTCATGAAGGTACATGTAGGGCACATGGATGCTTGGAGGAAGAAGTCATTACCTCTGATGGAGTGTGACCCTGGGGACCTCACAGAGGACGCGGTGTCTGAACTGAGACAGAAGTAATGGGTGGCATGTTGTCGGAGAATGAGAGGACAGACGAGTCAGGAAGAGAGGGCAGTACGAACAGAGGTATTCACTAGAATGTAAGTTCCATGAGAGCAGGGATATCTGGTCACTGTTATGACCTCGCTGGGCCCAAATCAAGGTGTCGGCTTGGCCACACTCCCTTGGAAGCCCTAGAGGAGAGCCCCTTCCTTGTCTCTTGCAGCGTGTGGTGGCTGCATCGCTCCAATATCTGCTCCATGGTCACATGGCTTTCTCTGCTGTGTGAGTTTTGGACTTCTGGCTCCCAGAACTGGGGCAGAATAAATGTCTAGCTACCAAGTTTATAGTAATTTGTTATAGTGGCAATAGGAAATTAACACAGTAGGTATAATATCCCCACTTACAGATAAGAAGACTGAGGCACAAACCACACAGCTGCTAAGGTGGCTGGGTCAGGATTTGTGCCCAGGCCACAGTATGACCCCAGAGCTCCGATTTTGAACCCCCATGTTGAGCCGCTTCCCAGATTCACATGGTTAGATGACACTTCCCACATTTTGAGACAAAGGTTACCTATGAGGATAGCTTTAGGATGAATCTAAAGTAAGTCAGATTACTCATGTGCAGGCTCTCTGGTCTCATTTCGATCCCCTGTGAATTTGGGTCACGTGAGCAGACCCAAGCACCTTTGTGTGCACCAATCCATTTCAGGTTTTACCCTGAGAAGTAGACAAGCCAGATTCCGGACTGCAGAACGACGCCAGGGAGAGGTGCCCGTTAAGGATTTGTAGGCAGCATTGGGTCTGGGCTTTCTCGTAACAGCCCCTGGGGTGAAGCACCCATTTAATAATAATAGTGTCAACATCGGCCACATCCAAAACTAAAAAGGATATTTACTTTGTGCCGGACACTGTTCTAAGAGCTTCTTGGATCTACATTTTCAGCCCTCACATCAAACCTGTGAGGTCGATGATATTATTATTCCCATTTTACAGATGAGGAAATCGAGAGAATACTGGATGTTACAGAACTTTTAACTGTCTTAACTTTTTTCGATCATTAAACTACAGGCTGTAGGTTTCTTAGATCTCACAGAACTTCTCTCATTTTAAACCTACTTGTATATTTAAAAAATAGATCTTAAGTATGGTTTTTGTTTTTAAAAATGTAGCATTTGATTTTTTGCCAAGGAAAAAATAAATAGTATTCCTGTGCAAAAACAAACAAAACAAAACAAAACAACAACAAAATAAAAAAAAAAACTCTGCCCCCAAACCAAACCAAACCAAACCAAACCAGAAAGATCTTTCCTGAGGTCAATGGCTAGTGCACGGCAAAATTAGGATGTGAAGCCTGGCTGTCCAGTGCCAGGGCCCTGGGCTTAAACTCTACACGGGCTCTGCCCAACCATACATGTTGTCAGCATCACACGAGAGTAAGAGCATGAACTCTGGAGTGAAGAAGATCTGGGTTCTAACTGTGTGACCTTGGACGAGTGACTTCTCAGTGTTTCTGTCTCCTCCTCTGTGAGGGGGGATAATCCCAGTAACCTCATGGAGGAGCTGTGAGGACAAAATGAGCCTGCCATGAAGTGCTTGGTTCCATGCAGAGAGCTGCCACCGAGTGTTTTCATCAGTCACTCTGCTGATGTGTTCGTTGGTGGTCCACCAGGGTCAGGCCGGAGGATCTGCACTGTCCCTTGGAATGTTCTGGAATAGCAGACTCAGCGGAGCCCTGGGCAAACGATATTCTGAAGCTAAAACAGTGACGGGGAACCGATGGACAGAATGAATGAAGCTAATGTAGGTTTTTCCACATTTCCTGGCCACCTCAATTATCATTTCCATATTCCTTAAAAACAGAAGAAATGTATTACTCCTGAGAATGAATGAACTGCTTTAAAAACACCCGGCTTTCATTTTGATAGAAATTTACACATCCACCTGCAAACGCTTAGAATCTTCTAAGACCTGGTTTAAACGCCTTCTGTTGGTCGCCCTGTGTGAGTTCCCCAGTCAGAACTAGTCACTGCCTCCTCTAGATTTTTGCTGGGCATGCGCGTAGATTAAAATGCTTGTTAGAGGAAGAGGTTAAAGTCGGCTAAACTGCTGCTTGCTTATTGCACGCTTGGCTCTCTATGAAACACTTTGGCATTGCATTTATTTTTGTGGTTCATAACAAGCAGATAGAGCTGGTATCATCCCTGTTTTAAAGATGAGATAACCAACTCTTTTCGTGGCGCCTCGGAGGTGGTCGACTCCTTCAGGACGGAGCCGAATGCCTCATTCCCAGCCACCGTCTGCCAGAGACTCACTGAAGCGGGTGTGAACGCAAACTTTTATGAGAAGCGTATGGCTACAGCAGTTGCTGCTGATGCTCTGGGTGAAGAATGGGAGAGTTGTGTGGTTCGACTCTGTGGCGGGGACAACAAACAAGGTTTCCCCATGAAGCACGGTGTCTTGACCCAGGGCCGTGTCCGCCTGCTGCTGCTGAGCGAGGGGCACTCCTGTTACAGACCGTGGGGGACTGGAGAAAGCAGAGCGAACTCCTTGGGTCGCGTGGTGGATGCTGATCTGAGTGTTCTCAACTTGGTCATTGTGAAAAAAGGAGAGACTGGTGTTCCTGGTCTCACTGATAATACTATGCCTTGTTGCCTGGAGCTGGCGGAATCCTCAAACTTGTTTGTCAGTCTCTAAAGAAGATGTTGTTTGCCAATCTGTTGGGAGGAAGCCTCTAAACAAAGAAGGTAGGAAAGCTAGGACGAAAGCACCCAAGATTCAGTGTCTGGTTACTCCACACGTCCTGCAACACAAGAGTTGGCATGCTGTTCTGAAGAAACAGTCTACGAAAAAAAAAAAAAAAAGGAAGAGGCTCCAGAACATGCTAAACTTTTGGCTAAGAGAATGAAGGAGGCCATAGAAAAATTCCAGGAACAGATGTCCAGGAGATGTAGGCTGTCCTCTCTGAGAGCTTCTACCTCTAAGTCTGAGTCCAGTCAGAAATGAGATTTTGTGGTACAGCCACTATGGAAAACAGTCTAGAGGTTTCTCAAAAAATTAAAAATGGATATACCTTTTGACCCAGCAATTGCACTTCTAGGTATTTATCCAAAGAAAACCAAAACAATAATTTGTAAAGATCTATGCACTGCAATATTCATGCCAGCCAAGATATAGAAGCAATCTGAAGGCCCATCAACAGAAAATTGGATAAAGAAATTATGGTTCATATATACAATGGAATATTACTCAACCATTAAAAAAATGAAATCCTACTATTTGCAATGACAAGGATGGACCTAGAGGTTATTATGCTGAGTGAAATAAGTCAGACAGAGAAAGATAAATACCATATGATTTCACTTATATGCGGAATCTAAGGAACAAAAAGAACAAATGAATCAAAAACAGACTCACGTATACAGAGGACAATCTGGTGACGGTCAGAGGGGAGGGGAGTTCGGGGGCTGGGAGAGTTGGGGGTGAAGGGCTAAAGAAGTACAAATTAGCAGTTGATAGATGGTCATGGGGATGGGGAGGGAGCACAGCACAGGGAATGCAGTCAGCATTAATGTAATGGCTAGGTGGAGAGCCAGAGGAGAGAAAGAGTAATCAGGGAGATCATTTATAAACTATAAGAACAAGTGCTGGCCAGGATGTGGAGAAAAGGGAACTCTCGTACACTGTTGGTGGGATTGCAAAATCGGTACAGCCACTATGGAAAACAGTCTGGAGGTTTCTCAAAAAATTAAAAATGGATATACCTTTTGACCGAGGAATTGCACTTCTGGGTATTTCTCCAAAGAAAACCGAAAGAATAATTTGTAAAGATCTATGCACCCCTATGTTCATGGCAGCACAATTTACAATAGCCAAGATATGGAAGCAGCCTAAAAGCCCATCAAACAGACGACTGGATAAAGAAGTTATGGTTCATATATACAAGGGAATATGACTCGGCCATTAAAAAAATGAAATCCTACCATTTGCAATGACAAGGATGGACCTAGAGGTTATTATGCTGAGTGAAATAAGTCAGACAGAGAAAGATAAATACCATATGATTTCACTTATATGCGGAATCTAAGGAACAAAAAGAACAAATGAATCAAAAACAGACTCACGTATACAGAGGACAATCTGGTGACGGTCAGAGGGGAGGGGAGTTCGGGGGCTGGGAGAGTTGGGGGTGAAGGGCTAAAGAAGTACAAATTAGCAGTTGATAGATGGTCATGGGATGGGGAGGGAGCACAGCACAGGGAATGCAGTCAGCATTAATGTAATGGCTAGGTGGAGAGCCAGAGGAGAGAAAGAGTAATCAGGGAGATCATTTATAAACTATATAAATGTCTAACCAATGTACTGTATACTTGAAACTAATAATGAAATAAAATTTAAAAAAGGAGATTTTATAAGAGTAACAAATAAATAAGATTAGTCATAAAAAAATGCTATAACCAAGATTCAGAGAAGCTTAGTAACTTGCCAAAAGCAGCACAGCTAAGAGGTGGTAGAGCTGGAATTTAACACAGGTGTGTCAGATTCCAGGTGTGCATGGGACCTTAACCTGTCTGTAACTTATGCCCAGGACCAGCTGTTGGCCATTCTGCATCCCCAGGGCCAAGTAGAATGCCTGGCACACAGCGGCTGCCCAGTAAATGCTATTGCACCCTTTCTCTTTCGGTTGCAACAGTCATGAAAAAAAAAATGCAAAGAAAGGTAACATTTGCTTCCCATCTTATCAGGTAAGAAGTTCACTGTTGATCCAGGAGTGATTTGTGGTGGTTTAACGTGTTTGAAATAATGAAACGTTTAAGTGGACCGTATTTTTTTTCCCTGATTACCCAACTCAGAGTTTAGAATATAAATACAAACTGAATTAAGTAATCTAGCTTTTCGTTTTGGCAAGGAAACAATGGTCTTTGTTCCTCCCTCAGGCATGTTTTTGGTCTTATGACACTAGAGTTTTGCAGTACAATGAACACGTTTGCTTCTTCTCTTGTATAAGTAGTTCTGTGCTGTAAAAAGCTTACAGACATGACCTCAGAAGCTGTCCCCTAAAACAGTGCTCAGTGCAGTTTGGCCTGTACACCTCGCATTCCCAGTGAAAGCAAGGCCTTGAGGGTTTTACAGGATAGCATTTTGCTATTTTCTTCCTTAAAAAAAATAATAAGGTAGCCACTGCTGTGCATTGTGTTTTCGCAGGGCCCTTTAATTTTGCTTCTCTCTGTTATTTTATCTGGTGCCTCTTCCCATCAGAGACCTTGGGGAGGCACGCCGGTGTCCTAGATCTCCATGATGCCTGCTTGCTGCTTCTACTCAGAATCACAGCCATGGACTGAGAAGGACAGGGAATACTCCATTTACTGAGCACCCCCAAGTGTCCAGCACTGGATGACACTGCCCACGCAATTCAAACTAAGCTGGGTGGAAGACCCTGAATGGGTGCCATCCTCCCCAGCCCAGAGCTTTCTACCTTAGACGGGAGGACAGCTCGAGACCACCAGCCAGACTGCTCTTCCACTTCCTGGCTGATGGGCCCTTTTGTCAGATCAGCCCTTTTGACCAACTGGCCTGGCACGCTATGTAAATTTCTGACATTTTCAAAGCTGTCGTTTTAATAAACCTTTAGGTGTAAAAATACCAGCGTGCAGGATGTTATCTGTGCTTCTAGGTCTGAAAAATGCACATGCCTTATTAAATTGAAATTTCCGGGCAATTTATCTATAATGTGAACTTTGCTTGTTACAGGGGAAGAAAAACCAAATTAAAAACAGGACTCATTTCGGTCTGTAATGTAGCTTCACAGGAGCTGTTCGAGCGCTTGCCAAAGCTCCGCTGCTTTTAGGGGTCAGCGCTGGAAGACATAGGGCAGGCCAATTAGCAGGATCAGGCAGTGTGGGGAGTGGGGATGGGGGCATGTAACCCTGCTCCGGCCCTGCACCCCTCCCGGGAAGCGGGCTGACTGTTGGGGGTGGGGGTGGGGGCTTCAGCAGAATGGGAAGAAAGCTGCCTGGAGAGAGGCCAGGGCCAGATGTTGACTGGGCAGAACTTCCAGAACCAGAGGCTGCTGGGCTTGGCCCTGGTGGTGGTGGGAAGATAAAGGAGACTCGAAGTTTGACAATCCCTTCTGCAAGCTTCTTGGGCTCACTTTTTGCCATGTGGGGAATCCGCGTTTGTCCAGCATCGATAGATACTCAAATCATATGAGTTAGCATAGCCTTTTAAAAATTTTAGATTCAAAATGTTACAAAGTAAATAGTACTGTTAATGCAGGAATAGTAAGTGGATCAACGCCATAGAACAGAGCACTAAAATTGAGCAAGTTACAGATAGATCGATAGAGAGATATAAATGTAGAGAATAGATATCTGATATTACATATCTAACATATATATTATCTAGAGATCTATTGATCTATTTATCTATATAGGCAGATAGATTTTTATACATAATTATATGTATATCCATATATGTTTAGAAATTCACTATTTGATATAGATGGCATGTTGGATTGTTTGGGAAAGCTAGACCTTTCAATAAATTGTGTTGACTTGTTATCGATTTGGAAAAAAAATAAGTTAGGTCTCTTTCTGATGCCTTCTGACCTTCGAGCATATTAGAATATATGTAAATGCATAAAGAGAGGTCTGGATATCTATTCACAAACTGGTAGCACAGATTACTTTGGAAAGTGGATTTGGGTTGGGGTTGGTGTCAGAGGAAGCCAGTTCAAGATCCCCAGGGCTTTGTAGATACACTACAGTAAGAGAAGCCCTTTCTTAAAGCAAACACTAATTGGGGGACCACTAGAAATATCCCGATGTCATGTATTGAAGGGAGGTGGGTTTTTTCCTACCAACGTATAAGCCTAACTGCAGCTCATTCTCAAAGGGGTCAGTAAGGATGAGAAAGACTAGGAGAGCCTGGAAAATGAAAATGAAGACAAGAGAAATGCAGGGTGATTTTATATTCTTGCTGAAGGCATATTCCTACTGAAGGAAGCAAATCATCCTGTAAAACCACAGGAAAGAAGGAGACAGTGGGCACACGCTCAGCTTCCCACTTAATTCCAATGGGCCCCCTGTGTTAGACGAAATACCTGCATGGCTTATTCAAATCAACTACTTTATTTACAAAAAGAAGTAGAAAGTAAAACAGTGTATTTCCTTCCACTGGGAAGGAAATAGCACATGTAGCTATGGCTCTGAGTATAAAAGAAAGGGAACATTGCAAATCTGCTGACAAAAATGCAGAAGAGATTGAAGGGCCAATGAATTCCAGGATCCTAGTTCAGTTAGACAACTACAGCCCATCACAGGCCTTACGGAGAAACCAGAGGCTGCATTCTCTCCCTCTCCCAAGGAACCAGAGCGAAAGAAAACAGTCTCAGTAAGAGGAAAACCTTCCCAGGGATGGGGAGATGCCACAACCAGACCCCATACATGACTTAGTTAGGTTAGTCTGCGTGTCCGAGGTCTCAAAGACCATTGCCACATTCAATGACTTGCTAGGAGGACCCACAGGACTCAAGATGTAGTCATATTCAGGGCTAAGATTTCTCACAGTGAGAGGATGCAGAGAAAGGTCAGTGAAGGGAACAGCATGGGGTGACGTTCTGGGGAACCAGGCACAAGCTTCCAGGGTTCGCTCGCAGTGGAGTCACACGGGATGTACTTAATTCCCCCAGAAATGAGTTGTGATGACACATGTGAAGTGCTGTCTGCCGGGAAAACTCATTAGGGACTCAGTGTCCAGGTTTTTATTGGGGGCTGGCCATGTAGGCACCTTCTGCCTGGCATGTAGCAAAATTCCTTTCCATATAAGAAAGTAGGTGTTTGGCATAAATTGTATTTGTCTGCACAAAATCTTTAGGCACAGTGAGGGTGGTGGGAATCTTCCAAAATCCAGGTTTCCAGATATCAGCCAAGGGCCAAACTTGCAAGCAGGCCTTTCTGTGGACAGTCATCTCAGGCCTGCTATGTTCACTTTTTTCTGCATAGTTCATGATCAGAACAAGGAATTTGGTGGATCAAAAGAAATTCTACTTATTTTTAGAAATCATTTCATTCTTCTTTCTCCTCAAACCATTTTAACTCTAGAGACCACATGTGAAAACCCTCGAGGAAGCTGGCAACCATGAAGAAACCTGTTCTGTTAGGCCAGGTGGTAGCTGGCTTCAACTTCTCTCATGTTTACCTAAGGACGCACTGATTAGGTCTTCTGTGTTCCCTGCAGAAAATTCAGGCAATATAGATAAGCAGAAAAAACAAAATTAAAATCACCTTCATCTACCTTCAGAAATAAGCACTACTGAAGTTTTAATCTAGAGGCTTCTAGGCTATGTATAGATATGTACGTGCACACGTGTGTTCTTAATGTGACCGTGCTGTTCACTCACTCATGTTGTACGTGTACTGAGTGTCTCACGTGCCAGGCACTGAGCGCTGTGTCGGGTACACAGCGCAGGGTTCCCTGCTCTGTTGGAACTTACACTCTTGCAGGGAGAGAGGATACTAATGAGTAAAAGCACAAATGGTTATTCAATTATACTCGTGATGAGGATTGTAAAGGTGGTTTCTCTTACTTAACACATCATGTGCAGGGAAAATTTTTCTATTTTCAGTATTTACTTTCTGTTATTGTATCTATAAGTGGGAGCACACATTCATTGGTCACCAAGGAGGTACCACGTAATGTATTTACATGATTGCGTGTCGTTGCCCCATCAACCTGAGAGGTAGATCTTATCACCACCATTTTACAGATGAAGAAACAAAGGCTCAGAGTGGGCCAACTCATGGAGCTTTTAAGTGGCAGAACTGTGGTTCTGATACAGATCTCTTTGTCTCCCAAACGTAGCCTCTATTTTTTGCCTTAAAAATAGCCCATGAGAGTTGGTAAATTTTCTATGCTATTGGTGTTCCAATTTTGGCGTTTATCAGAATTACTGGGCTTGTTGAGTATGATAGGGCCTTTTCATTTTTACTACATTCTCCCGGTGGTTCTGGTGGCCTTGAGATCCTCCATCCTACCCATAATGACTAAATTTGGAGCTGAAACTCTGGTGCTATGTCCTGTGGCTGGGTTTTCCTTAAGGGAGATAACTCAGGAATATATGATTGAAATCTACAAAATGGTGACATTTCCTAAAAAATTCCAAACTATTAAATTGATGTAACATTTACTTAAAATCATATTTCCGTTTATAAAAAATCATACACAATTGAGAAAGGTTTAATATCATATAGCGCATGTGTGTGAATTGAATATCTTTCTCATTAGAAATTCTCAAATAATATTGGAATAAGCTGTTCTTTTATTGGAAGGTTCAAATCATGACTTCCAAGTCAAACTTAGAGACTTACCACTGGGACAAATTACTCCGTTGCATTGGAGATATCAAAAATAACTGAGGTCTGACAATGATTTATTCTAAAAGATAGTCACTCTTAGTCACTTTCTGCTATTGCTAGTGGAAGAGAAAAGGGCGGGTCCCAGTGAATGTGCTACTGACTGCAGGTGAGTGTCATGAATCAGGGGTGTGCCTGAAAACTGTTTCCTGCCGACGCTGGATCTGATCCTTAGTGGTGTAGCCCTGCGTGCACCGAGCCCTCCCTGGCCAACAGAAGAGACCTGACATTTCTCAGGGCCCAGCTACTTGCTAACACTCTTACACATGATCTCTAAACACCCTCCTGCCACCTGTTCCAGGCAAGGTGAGCCGGCTCCTCGCTTCTTCCAGCAAAGCTCATGCCTGCTCTCTTGCTGGAGGCTATTATTCCTTTGTTATAATTTGCTCCAGGTCTCCTTACAAGGGCTACAATAGGACCTTTTTGTGCCAGTGACAGGACTTGGCTGTGACCAGGCTCTTTCTAGTTTGGCTTTCATCCCTATTTCCAGATTCATTTCCAGAGATGATTTCCGAAGTCTGTCACCCTTCCTTGGAAACCCACATGAATGCAAGCAACAGTTATTAAGAAAAGGAAGTGAAGTCTTCAGAGCACTTCTTATAAGTGTCTTTAAAGGTCCTTTCATTACTGCCTCAGATCGAACTGATCACAAAGAAATACTGAGAAATATAGACAAACAGATTCAAAGTGTCAAAGCCATGATTTTAACAATATCAGAAAAGTTGGGAAACTGGGACCTTGATAAAGTAACTAAATATGTGGCTCTTTTCAATAACAGACTGGGATTTCCGGAATTCTCAGATTTTTGAAATCCAAGAAGAATGTACTTGTCAACTCGAGAAGAAAACATGACTTAACACCTTCAGTGTTGGTGAAAATATTAAACAGGTGCTTTAAAAACACAACCAATGATGATGATGATAATGATGATGATGATGAATTTTATTATTAATGATCAAGCCTGGCTCTTCCTATACATACTAGCAGGGTCAGGGTTAAATTTCTCACATCTGTGTGTCCGTGTTGGGTGGCTTTTTCCATGTACTAGAAATTTACTCAGAAATATACTGGATGGTCTGGAATTTGGTACAAGCTGGTAGACATAAGCCCTCCTTGGCGTGAGGTTATTCACTCATTTGTTCACTTATTCCTTCATTCCATTTGCTTATTCATCTGGCTTGCACTATTTTTCTGAGTCCAACAGTGTAAATATGAAGAAGACCCACAAGGACTGCTTGTCATCTAATTGTTCTACTGACGACATCATGAACGAACGAACTCTTGGTCTCGTCTGTAATTGTTTCTAACATTCCACCCTTCCTGACCCTAGTCGGCAGACTTAGTGAGAACCATCCAAATACAACACGAACGCAGCAGAGCACAACTGTTAATCTTCCAAAGCATGCGAGGTTCCAGGAGGAGGGTCAAAGTGATGTTGAACCAGTGTAGGGACCTAAATAAACCAGGACAAGTGAGGATGCAGGAGAGAGAAGCCAGTCAGTGGAGGAAGCAAAGAAAGTAGAGTGAGTTTACGAAAGCCTCAACGAGGAGTGACTTGAAGAGTGAGGATTAGGAGCGGCCCTTCGGAAGACAGACCAAGCCCTTGAATGGCTCGGAAGAACACATCTTTTAAATGTGCCGCCCAAGTTAAGAGTGACGTGTGGTGTGTGTGGTGTCATGGGATGTTGCTGGAAAAGTTCCGCCAAAAGCAAAACAATTATTGCCGCATCCATGTTCACTCTGAGATTAGCTTATGTTTGGGGTTAAAACAAACTTATAAACAAATTTATTTTCATCTTCTATTTTTCCTAAATAAGAACGCAATCAAGTATATATATTTTTGGTTTCCAGTCAGATTTTGGTCCCTACTTTAAACCGATTCATTTTAAGTGGCCCCTTTCTGCTCTCTATCCTTTTTAGATAATGGCTGTTGGTGGTCTCTATTCTTGAAGGATTTGTGATTTGGAGTACAGGAGCTGGACAAAAGGACTTTGGGAGTTCTGAGCCCCCATGGTGAGACACATCCTATGAAATTACTCCAGGCCTACACACCTCCACCTAAGACAGTGGATACCTCGACCCACCACTAGCCAAAAAATACTCTTAGGAGAAAAAAAACCCCTGCTAAACCCAATTCTGGAGAACCTTTCAGTTTTCCCTGGAAAATTTTCAACATGTTTGTGAATAGTTAGAACTACAGGCACCCATCCTCAACACCAGCCCCCCCTTTGCTCTTGAACAAGTACCTTCTGTTTTTGTGTATTTCTAAGACAAGGGCAGGGTTCTGCTGTCTAACCAGGCTTATTTAAGGAGATTTTCACTTTAACATCCCATCAGGTGATATTTAGGCTGTGCGATGGGGAAAGTTGTCAGTGGTTTGCTTACAGCCCAGGGCGCACGGCAGGGGCGGATGTGGAAGGCCCACATTCATAGCTCTAATTAGCTAAGAGTTTCAGTCAGGCTTTGCCCCAGCACCATGCCACTCAGAGCCCTGCAGCCTGCTCCCAGAGATCAATCATTCTCATGTCTTCTTGGAGGCTAACGGGGCCCCGATGTCTTTGAGCCACCCTTCATCCTGTGAGCCCATCTGCTGCTGGGCCCAGCCAGAGTGGAAGCTGGGCCTGGGCCCCGGACCCCTGCCGGTGGGTAGGGCAAGATTTCCAGGGTCTAAGGGTCTCCAAGAACACCATTACATGAGCAAGGAGGGAGACAGTAGAGCATCTAGGGGCCTGGGCTCCCTAGACACCCACTTTGGGGTCCTTGGGGTGACCAACTTTAAACAAAAGCAGCCTCTGTCTTTTGATTTCCAGAACAGAGGCCTCGATTGCTTCCTTACCCTCCATGCACGTGGATGCTGTCAGCCCAATGTCCTCTGGCTCGTGAGGCTATCAGGTGTCTATTATCCCCATATTACAGTTTGGTCAGTCGATTACCAAACCGTAATAACATTTTATTACAAGGCTGAAAAGAGTTTGGTACATGTGCTGCTGAAGTGAGCGCTTCAGAGTTAGGGATGGACAAGACCCTCCAGAGTTCGTGGCCCAGGTCAGGGGCCTTTCTACCCAGGTCTCAGGGAGGCATGGCTTGTGGGTCAAGTTCAGCTTTTGTCTACTTAAACCAGTGGCGTGGTGGCGTCTGTGCCAGGTGCTCAGTTTTCCAGAGTGGGTTGTCTCGAAAAAACGTGTTCACTGGGAGAGCAAACCGGGATAGAAGAAGACCAGCATGGGAGAGTTAATAAACCCCTCCACATTTGTTCTCGGAGTTTATTTTTATTGGGTGATTAATTGATATGCCATGGCCTTTGCTCCAGCACCTGAGTCTTTGAGCCCAACTTAGACCAAGCTAAGCAGAGGTATTGGTGCTTTCGAGAAGAAGTCAATAAACGAGGCCAGCTGCCACTGGGACCACAGTGAGATAGATGGCTAAGCCTTGCATTATGCCTTGAAGGTCAATGAACACGGCCTGGCAAGCTGCCACGGAGGAGGTTCTTACAGGCAGCCGTGCTTGGCTTAGGTGACGGGCCTTCTCCCTCCAGGAGAGTCCGAGCAGTGAGCGATCTGCAGACTCTGTTCCTTACGGAGGCCGGCCTACGAGAGTGCACGGGCTCTTGGGAGCTGGGAGAGCCTGGGCATCGGATGGAGAGACCTCACTGGGGAGCACATTTCTGACATCCTTGGCACGACTCAGTCTAGAGGAGCCATCCCCCAAACAGGTGATTCTGCTGGCTACTCTGTGGGAGTGAGCTGGCAGGGGTTTTCTCAGCACAGAGTGCTCAGAACCACACATTCTCAGCCCTGGTGTTGATTTCATACATTTCATACATATGCAGTCAAGGCATAGTTTTTGAACACCCGCATGTACCCAATGCTCTGCAAGGGTCTGGGGAAACTGCAGTGAAGGAGGCTGAAAGCTCCCTGCCCTCCTGAGGCTTCTCTTCACCAAGGGCATTTATTAGCTGATACTGTGCTCTGATATGAGGTGGTGAGTGCCTGGCGGGGGAAGGAGGGAGGTTGTCTTCCTCTCTTCTTATATGCAGTGACTAGTCACATGTCTGGCCCATGATATACCTCAGTTAATTTAAGGATAGGTAAACAGAACCGATAGGTGAGTGAAGGAGAAAACACATATATAATCTGTACATATGGTGTATGGTATAAATACCAGATGTATGGTGTGTATGTATGTATATACAAAAATATATTTGAATTATGTATGATATATAACATTATATATCATATATATACACATATACAATGTATTTATTACATACTTATTATGAGTTGAATGTTTGTGACCCGCCTTATTCATATGCAGAAGCCCTAACCTCTAGTGTGGCTATATTTGGAGATGAGTCCTCTAAGGAAGTAATAAAGGTTAAATGAGGTCACAGGGTGGGGCCCTGTTCTGATAGGATTAGTATATTTATAAGAAGAGACACCAGAGAGTGATTCTCTCCCTTTCCCTCAGGATCTCTTTCTGTCTCTGTCTCTGTCTCTGTCTCTGTCTGTCTCTCTCTCTGTCTCTTACTCTCCCTCCTTCTAAGAAAAGGCCATGTGAGGACACAGGGAGAAGGTGGCCATCTGCAAGCCAGGAAAAGGGCTCTCACCAGAAACCGAATTGGCCAGAACCTTGATCATGGACTTCCAGCTTCCAGAACTGTGAGAAATAAATTTATGTTGTTTAAGCCCTCCCGTCTGTGGTATTTTATTATGGCAGCCCTATCAAACTAATACAATGCTGTATAAACATTAGGTTGAATTATGAAGCTGCCATTTTACTGGTCAAAACCTGTCAAATATCAACAATTTCAAATGGCCTAATCTAATACATAAATGTATATACAATAAAAGTGACATGTCATAATTATGTGTTTTCTCCATACTGGGCAGAGTTCTTTGAGGGCTGGGAGGTACGTCTTATTTATCTTTGCTTTTTCTTCTCCCTAGGCATCCACTGGCATTTGGTAAACATTGGTGACTGATGAGTAAATTACTAAAATGAGCTTTCTGAATTTCCGTTCAGAAGCCTCAATATAGTTTATATCAAGGCTAGTTCCCTTATTAAAAATAATTACCTGGTGCATATTGACAGGCACTATTGAACTGCTCACTAAGACCTTTTCAATTCATAGGAACTCAAATTAAATGTGTTGTCACAAACACACACACACACACACACACATGCACACACACATAAACACACTAACACCACTCACAGCCCAGTGTCACCCAGCCTTCTCAAGTCACACCACTCATGCACACAGGCTTGCAGGGCCAATGAGTAGGAGCCATTCTCCGAGGTATTAACGACTTAAACCACGATGTCAAGGACTGGCTCCAGAGGCAGAGAGTGAGTAGTGTGCAGTTCAAATGTCTGTTCAGTGTCCAGATCCTTCTTTTCATGCACAGCGTCTGCCCCTGCCTGCCTACTGCCCATGGTGTCTGAGCCCGTGATGCTGCATGCAAGGCTCCTGCTCCTGGGAGGAGCTATGCTCTGTACACAGTCACATTTCTAAGAAGCTTCGGCTACACAAGAGAAAAAATAAAGCCCTTCCCTCAGGCAGTTTCCAATTCTTTCCTCCAAATGCATGAGGCAAAATTGATACTTGAAATAAACTAAACCCTTGAATCCCTCAAAAGTGGGCAAATTAGCAGGCGGCAGGAAAAGACTGCTGTCTCCTGAAACCACATGATTTACTCCCTGGCTCTCACTGCTCCGACTGTCAAGTCAGGTTGTCAGCTGGTCCCTTAAAGAGATCTGTCATCCCCAAATCCAGTCAGTCCTTGGCCCTCATGTCTTGAACACATGCTCTTGTGAATAAGCTATTCTAATTCTTCTTCATCCTTTAAACATAATTTGTCTTTCAGAGCTTCCAATGTCAATTAATTAACATTCTTGGCTTTTAAAATCTCATACATTGGCATTTTATTTTGTAAAATTGAACATTTTCCCTTCTCAACATAGGGTAGATTGATAGGTTTGTGATAAAGCAAGTAGAATAAATGGTAGAATCTAGGTGATGGGTAAATGGGTTCTTGCTGTCAATTCTTTCAAAATTTCTGTACATTTGAAAGTTTCAAAAAGTTGAGAGAAAAAAAAAGAATGATGAATGCGTCTTTAACTACTAAGTAGCTTCCGTTCTCACGGTCCTGTTTTTCTACTAAGGGACCAAGAACTGTTAAGATCACATGACTCTATTCATATGCGATATTCAGATAAGGCAAACCCATAGAGACAGAAGGTAGATTGGTAGATGCCTATTACAGCGGGGAGGGGGATGCAGGTGATGGTTAAGGGGATGGATTTTTTTTTTTTTCCGGGATGATGAAAATGTTCTAAAATTGAAAGTGGTGATGCTTTCACAACTTTATGAATATACTAAAAACCATTGAATTTTATATTTTAAATGGGTAGATTGTATGGCATGTGAATTATGTTTCAACCAAGCTCTTAAATATAAGAAAGATACCTTGAAGGAAGTGAGTTTGCCATGGTTTCTAAGTTATCAAACCAAAACAAAACCAAACAAGACAAAAGCCAAATTCACTTCCCAGGATGCTCTTCAGAAAATTTACTATCGATTTGCAGAAGATAGTATGACAGTGGTATTTTGATTTTCTTTTATTTTTGCCTGCTTGATATATGCTGAGCCAAAGGACTCTTTGAAGCTCATCTACCAGATCTTCATTCATAGTTGTAATGATTGCAACAGAAGAGTCCAGGGTTGATACTTGCCTGATTGATAATAAATGAATGAATGAATGAATAGCGAAAGAACGAGTAAACAAGCACCTTGCTCTCTACTTGGTCTTTCCTATCAATACAATCTGTTATCCTTGAATGAATGCTTCACTTATTCTCATCTACAAAGGTTACTGCTGTTTCTTCATGCTGTCAAGTGTCCTTATTTCCCCCAAACTCAAACAGGAGTCCTGATCTCACAAACTTGGCCTATGACATCATTTTCACTCTTGGGCCTTGGTTTCCCCATTTCTAAAACAAAGGGCATGTTAAATTATGGCCTCTAAGTTTCCTTCTAAGTCTAGGAAATTACGACAGTCTTTATCCAAGTGATTGTTATTCATGGATGAGCAAAAAGTTATAAAATTTTTCCTGATCGGTAGATTCAAACCAAAGTCCTGGTAATTTTTTTCTGCATGACATGCGACATTTTACAATATAGTGTAAGTGCACGAAGTGAAAAGGCAGACATTAAAGGTGAGGAAAATAAACAGCTGGGAAAGAATGCCTGTATAAATTGCTTGCTCTAACTTCGGAGGGATAATTTTTTTAAAGTAAGATCATGAGAAGTAGATTTATGTCCCCAGATCCAATGCAAATGCAGGATTTGTACAAGAACCATTTATCAGCTCCCAAAGAGCTGATTTATGGCCCAACCGTCCTACTTTGTATTCTGACAGTTTTAGAAAGTTAACTGACAACACAGAAAGAAATATCCTCTGCCTCATTGTGGATGATGGGTTATAAATGAGCACAACTGATTTTCTGTTCTGGAAAATCAGTGTTTTGAAACTCTCATTAGAAATTAGTTATTAAAGCTGTTCTTAAACTTGACCGTTTGGTCCATTGCTTTGCTCTTATTTTAGCCATTTAGTTTCCTGACAATGTGGAGCAGGGAAACTACTGCTTTTGCTTTAGCACATTCTAGGTTGACTTCTCCAGATGTAACACCAAATCACTAGCCAGACTGTGCCCAGGACACGTTACATTGCTATCCCCTGCAGAGATACTGTGCTCTGTGTGAAAAGGTGGATGACATAAAACTAGCACCCAACATGTGAGCAAGTAGGGTGATGAGTTAGTTGGCTCAAGATCTAGTCTACGGGAGGCACTGTGCTCGCCATCACAAGGGAGCAGCTCTTAGCCCACTTTTGGGGGATTCGAGGGTTTAGTTTATTTCAAGTGTCAATTGTGCCTCTTAGAATTTCCCTGGTTGTGACATAGCCCTTGTTTGACCAGCAGCCTGTGTCCCTGGTGATCTTTCTCTATCACTAATATGGTTCATTTGGGGAGGTTGGCACTGCTCAGGCTGGTAGGGGAGGGTAAGGAAAGGAAAACTTTTCGGGACCCTTGCAGGAGGTGTGCTCCAACATAGGAGACTTAAATTAGGAAGGAGGCTCCTATGGCCAATTTGAGCTTGTCCAATACACCCACGCATCCATCGTGTATCCCTCCATATATCCATCCACCCATTCCTCCATCCGTCCATCCATCCATCCATCCTTTCAGTATTCATTTGATGGCTGTTATGTACCAGGTGCTTTTCTGTATACTGCATATATGACAGAGCTTATGCTCTAGAAGAGGGAGCAAGATCATGTAAATAGACAATATTATAACTTCAGAGAGTGATATGTGCTCTGAAAGCCATCATTTTGGGCATTGGTACAGGAAATGACAAGTGAAAGGTGGGCAGGTTGGGGAAGACTACTTTAGTGACAAAAAGTGATCAAAGAAGGACTCTCAGAGGAGATGACAAATGAGGCCTAAAGAAAAAAGAGACAGTCAAGTGGAGATATGGTAGGAAGAACATTCCAAGAAGAGGAAGCCATGTGAGAATCCTCCAGCTGGGAAGTGCCTTGGGGATAGAGGGTAGAGCAGACGCCAGTCAGATGGACCTGAGTTCAAATTCTGGCTCAGCCATTTAGAATCTGAGTCATTGGGAGAGGTTCTAACCATTCAAGCTTTTGTTTTCCTATATGTAAAGTAGAGACACTAAAACCTTACTCAGAGAGTGGCTGTGAAGATTAAATCATATATAGAGCAAGGTCTTTGGCATGGGGTAGATTCTAAAGACCAGATATCCCCAAACGCTTTTGCCAGGTGAAAGTCATCATATTTTTTGCACCAGCATCATAAGACTGGTGAAAAGATTGATCACCTCGCTTATGGTAACCAGTTTCAGTCTGACACCTCTATCTGATTTTGGTTTCATTCCATATTTTTAAAATGCTCTAGGTACTCCTTTTATTATGCATGTCACCCGACTCTAGTCACCGTGACACTAGAAGGTCACAGCTTGGCTCTGGGCTCAGAAATATGGCACCTGTCAGTCGCGTGATTTAGGAACTTGGCCTTCCTCTGTGGAGCCACAGCATAGTAAAATCGAGACAATGATTTGATCAGTGGCTGCTGAATAAAAGCTGGGAGAAATCTTAAGCTGCTATATTAAGAATAAAATTTTTATTGGTAAATGTTTTCAGTAGGATAACATTGAACTTCCCCCTCCCGCCAAT
>NW_006494614.1:58982683-59008161 GCF_000325575.1 Pteropus alecto | reverse complement strand
CAAACCGAGATAAAAACAAAACATCTTACAAGGGTGTAGGATGCGCAGACTCAACCTGCTCTGCCTTGCAGTTTTAGGCTTTCTTCTTTTTTGATAACATTCATGTCTAGCTCTTATTTTCCTTTTCTATTGCCAGAGGCACACTGGGAAATGTTCAACATCTGGTTTGGGGGAGGCAAAAAAGAACCCAGATTCGTTGCATTTGCCCATTTCCATGGTGTAAACATTTTGTTGGGCAGGGAAACTGTGTCTGTACTTTACATATAGTAAAACAAAAGCCAGTTTCAAGTTAGTCATGATGTCACTGAACGCAGAGCTGGGAAGCAAGGGTAATGGTTGGCTTTTGTCAGCTGGTATAAGCCAGCTCCAGCGCATCATCACTGTAAAAATAATAATGACCACCCTTTGCGGTTGGGCACTGTAGCCGGTACTGTACACATTTCATAACATCTTAACCATCATTGTTTGAGGCAGGGATTATTATTACCAGTTCAAAGATGAGGGAAGTGAGCTCAGAGAGATGGTGTGGCCAGCACAGGTTCACATCACTAGAAGTGGCAGACATGATCTGGGATTTGATGCCACGTGTATTTACTGTGGCACACTCCCCTTCGCCCTCATTCCAAGTCCTCCTCTTTCTTCCTGGGATTAGTACCTTGCTTCCTCACAGGCTTCACGCCTGCAGCATCCCTGGGGGCTTTTTGCAATGTTCTTTCATGTGTAACCATCGCCCCAGTTTAGAACCAAGTCCAGTTTACTTAGATTGGCTCCAGAGCATAGGCTGTACTTTCTCACGCAATCCCTCTATTCCAGCAAAATGGGTTTCTGCACTGTCCCCAGAGGGGCCTAAAATCACTGACCTTCCTCTGGCATAGGTTTTTCCCTATCCCACTTGTCCATAATGATCCCATGCAAATCCTAGCCCCTCCGACCAGCCCTCCTGGACCACCTTTGTCCCTGGATCTCTTCCTCCCTTGAGTGTCTACATCATTTACAACTTAGATCGCTCGCCTGACTTTCAGTGACAGTGGCTTTTATAAAAACTGTTGCTTGCTGGGTTGGATTTCTCACAGCTCCCAGGAGACCAGAAACTACTTGAGGGTAGAGACAGTGTGGTATATATAGTTGTAGCAGAGCCACAAAGAATCACTTGCTTAGACAGGTGTTCAGCGACAGTGCCCAGAGCAAAATAGACCCGATGTGCCCACTGTAGAAAACGTGCAAGGAAGGACACCGCCACTTTGTGGTCTCAGCTCCCATAATAGCTTTATGAGAACAAACTCGATCAATTAAACAATATTTTAAAGCAGCACATCTTATTCTCTCCTCGCTCTAAACTGCATTTAATTTCTACAAAGAGCAAGAGAAGGCAATTCCCCTGTGGCTGGGTGTGTACGAGACGAGTTCTCTGTGCTCTGGGTACAGGATACATCATAACTGGATTATCTAATCCGGGAAGTTTTGGAGGGTAGATGGGGCTGCCAACTCCAAATTAACGTAGGCTGGATGAACCCTACTGTGACTTTGAGGTGACTTTGGTTGAGCCTCAAAGGAGCATAGTCACCTACTCCTCGTTGTGTTTGAGTGTGCCCAGCGTGCATCTCTGAGCCTGTATTTCTGGCTGCATTTAACGACCATTGCAGCCATACATAGAGCATGGAGTCCTGTTGCTATGAAAACACAGTGATACCAATGATACAGGCGAAACGTGAAAACTTGCAGTGTCAGGAAGACTTGTGCCTGAGTGCTGATGCCTCCCACCCCTGGAACCACTCTCATGGAGCCCAATCATCTCAGATGCAGTTATGATCCACTCCATGGAGGTGTGTCAGGAAGAAAATTATGCAAAGACCTTGCTCGACAGGAGAGGCTGTTGCAAGGTCCCGTGGGATTTTCCTTCCACAATGGACTAGTCCTGGGTGTGGGATTGCATGGAGTTCACCTCTGGCTCATGAGCCAAATTCTCTCTTCACTCAGGGTGTAGAAGTCAGTGAGAGCAAAGCTCAAAAAATTCAACCCATTCAGTGAAATTTCATGTGACCATTTGCCTCTATTATTTTGCCTTAAAAAGAGGCAGTGACCAGAGGAGATGAACAAGTTAGTTTTAGGAGATGCCGACAATGCCCTGGCACCCTTACCCCTTCAGCGCATGTCAAGCTAGTTCCACCTGCTGGATGTGCCCAGTAATCAGCTCCCTTGAGAAGCAACTCTCACCAATGACTGATGGGAGTTGTGTACAAGTACCCCAGCTCCATCGCTCCCAGTGGAATAAACCTCCATGGTTCCCTGGGGTTCCCCCAATGCCGCTGGCTCCTTGGCCCACAGGAGGGGCTGGCTAGATCATGCAGAGGGTACTGGCTGCATTCTCTTCCCTGGCCCACTTCTCACTCCTCACTTCCTTGCTGGTATTTTGTGAGATAACCTCCCAAATAGACAATTTGTATCCAAAGACTTGTCTCAGTGTCTGCTTCCAGGGCAACCAAAACTAAGACACTTGTGTCAATAGAATTCCTATTAGACAGTGGTTAATTTTTTTGGAAGCCAATGCCTGGACCAGCATGAAATAACTTCATCAAATATAATGGTGAGTTAGTTCCAATGGGCTGTCTCCTGTGTGTCTCAACAATACGAGAGGAAGTAGAGCATGGCAGGAACTGAAGGGTTTCTATGAATGAAATTCAGAGAACGGTGTCAGTGGACCTGCAGGCTGAGGTTTTAAAGAGTTGCCTCAATGGGGTTACAGAGAGATGACAGGTTTTGCACGCAGGAGAGCTGGTTAATTGACCTACTTTCCCCCAAACTAGTTCCCTCAACACTCACCAAAACCTTGAAGGTATGTCATTACCACTTACAGATCAGGAGACATTGAGACACCAAGAGGTTAAAGGACAACATAGTACCTCCAGGAGAATTAAATGAGAAAATATATGCCAAGACCCAGCCCTTGCCTTACAGTGGGTGCTCACTTAGTATTACTTCCTGTTTCTTCCTGATGTGCTGGTGCCATCCTTCAGAACAGCGGGCGGGACCTTTTCTCATGTGCTTTGAGACTATTTTGTGTGACAGAGGAAATAAAAGACTAGGATTCTTATATCTGGTCATAATCAAGTAGGCAATTCGGACCAATTCTCCCACTAAACATGATATAAGAAGTTGGGGAAAAAATCATAAATACATACATACATGCATACATACAGCAAGAGAGAGAGAGAGAGAGAGAGCGAGAGAGAGAGAGAGAGAGCGAGAGAGAGAGAATGAATATGGGGAAGAAGCCAGCAGAGGTTAGAAAGTTATAGGAAAGCAATCAGTACAAGTCTTTATTTTGGGTATTGATGTCAATCTGAAAACTGAGCAATTTCCAAAGAGTTTTGATTTTGGAAAGAATGAGCAAGACTGGAAGATTTGCACCTACCCAAGTAAAGAATCATTAGAGAGACCAACAGGGGGACAAAAGTGGAGACAAGTGGTGGCCAAGGGTTGAGGGTGGGGGAGGGATGAACAGGTGGCGCACAGAGGATTTTTAGGGAGTGAAGTTAATCTGTATGAAACTATAATGGTGGATATATGTCCTTATAGATTTGTCCAAACTCATAGAACAACAGCAAGAGTGAACCCTAATATAAACGACTAATTAGGTGATTAAAATGTGTCAGTGTAAGTTCATCAATGATAACAAATGCACCACTTTGGTGGGGGACATTGATAACGGGGGAGGCTACACATGTGTGGGGGCAGGAGGTATAGGGGAAATCTCTGTACCTTCCCCTCAGCGTTGCTATGACTCTAAAACTGTTCTAGAAAATAAAGTCTATTAATAAAAGCAGGCAAGTCTAGGTTTTCCCAGCCTTATGGAAAACAAAATGAATTCATCAAAATGGAAGATTTAATCAAGAAGACAATATTAAAGGTAAATTGTATGTATTGGTGAAAGAGATAACAATATCTGATAGAACATTCATCAAGCACAGAAGGAAAATGGCAAACTGGGAAAGGGGATGGTAGTCGACATCTTCCCCCCACTGACCCCAGCATGACGTGTCTCCTCCCTTCATTTTGATAAAAATACTCTGATTGCTACTACTCCACCCCAATTACAGTCTGCCATCAAGTTCCCTTGGCTAAGGGGTGGGCCCTGGCCCAAACTAGACCGTCAGAATCACTTTCAAATCTGCTGGATGGACAGTTGGGGCTGAATGTGCTTGTGATACTGCTGCCTCTGGCCTCTCACCTCGCTCAGGGTCCACCTGCTGTGGTACCTATTGTCAGCTTTTCTTTTGACTCTGTGAGTTGCTATATAGCCTTCTAACACATTTTGGGTTTGTTTTGTTTTGTTTTGTTTTGCATGTTTTCTGGAGTTAATTTCTGTTGTTTGCAACCAACTCTAACAGAAAAAAAAGTCCATTTCAGAAACAGGACACTATTCAGAAATGCATTTTACTGATTCAGCTGGTGGTACCTGCCACTAGGAAGGAGGAGTGCCAGTGTCTGGGATTCCAGCCCCAGGCTGGGGCTTAAAATCCACTCCCTCACCACAGCCTGCAGAAATGCTTGCAAATGTTAAACAACCGCCTGCAGGAAATCCAGGCACTGCCTGCCAGGGCAAGGTCAGCAAAGATAAAGTGGATGGGTTCTTGAAACCGAAGAACAGCTGTGAATGAAGCATTATCCAGTCCTGATCAAGGAAAGGGGAACGTTAACCTCTGATGAGAAAGGAGACTTTGTGTTAGCTATAAGTAACTCTGTGCACAGCATAGGAATAGCCCTAGTGATTATTACACAGAATTTAATATTTATGCCAGCATGAACTCATGGCAATAAAGCTCCATTTCATACCTTTTGTGGAATGAGGTGGGGGCATTTATGAGCAAAGGCACGCACGAATGAATACAGAAATACACTAAATGATAGCAATAAAACTCTCACTCTCAGATCTAGCTGCTGCTTTATCCAGTCATAGCTGGAAAGCCCTTGCTCAGCAAGTAACAATTACCTGAGACTACAAATGATGTACACAAACAGATGGGCATATGGAACACACTCATGCTTTTCTTTGAAAACACAAGAGAAATGGAAAAAGGTAGTTGGCAAAAAACTCTAAGAATTAAAGATAAAGATACATTCTCATTGAAGATGAAAATAGGTGCGAATCATCAGAACCCTCTCCTTATAGGAGATTAAGAAGGCACTTCCCAATTGTCTTCTATAATAAAGTTACCAAATGTCAGAAAAAAATTCACAGGCTCCAGGATGTCTAACACTCTGCTTGTTTAACTCATGAATATTCAACAGTTCCTGAGTCTATTCAGTGACACTAGTTTGTGTTATAGTCTCAATAAACCGGGTCTTGGAACTCTCTCTCCTACTGATAGTTGAGAATCTTTCTCAATAGGTAAAAAAAACCTCAGCTTTAGTTACAGAGGTAGAAAGCATCCCATGGTTAGTTTCCAGATATTTGCGGGACATTCAGCTGTGGGGAACTGGGAATTAGCACCCTCTGGGGCAACACACGGCCACTATGAGGACACACCGAGGTTAATGGGGCAGCGTGCTCAGGTGGCCGGCCCCTTTGGAAGTATGCTTCACAGTATTTTTCACTTTAATGCCAGCTACATATTACTTAAAGTGTAGATTTTACATCTGTTAAGTATTTTTGTCCATAATAAAAGCAATCTTTTAAGAACGTGGATATTAATGGTGCTTGAGGCAAGTCTTTAAAGCAATGTGATCCTCTTGACATTTCCAGAAACCTTAGAAAGGACCCAAAGTGCCATCTACTATCATGTGACTTGCAGTGGACCTGGTTGTCATGGTTTCTGCAGCATCTGTTTCTCCTTCTTTTGGTCAGACCACCTGACCTTGCTTTGGGCAGCTGGTCCTTTTGCCACACTGACCCCAGGGTTTGGGTGGGGCTGATCCTGCACCAGTTCCCCTGGGTTGACTTGAGCCTGTGACCAGTAACTGGTGTATGCTGGGACCTGAGAATTCTGCTGGACCCAGGAATTCTGAAGGAACTTCTCTGGGGATGCAGAGCTGGTGATCTGTAAACCTGAAGCTATTCCTGGCTTTTTGCTACATGGGGTCAAGGTCCATTTGAGAATACAGCTGATAGCAAGATGAGTGAGTCAGGAAGGAGAGAGAAGAACCCACTCTCCCCTACGAGGCTGATGTCACTGGCAGGCATGGTTTTGATTGGCTGGTGCCCACTGTTAACAATTTCTATCTGAATATTTTCTATGAACACTCAGATCCAGCTCTGGCTAAAATCACACCTACTCCTGGATTTCCCACTTCTGTGAGCTAATCAATTCATTTCCCCCTCCCCACAACCAGTATGAGTTAGGTTTCATTTGTAACTAAAAGAGTCCTGATTGAAAGATGAATCTACAGTTATTAGAGTTTAAGTAACAATCCTTTTTGCCTATGGATTTGAAAATTAAACTTTTTTTTGCAGGGGTGGTGTAGAAGAGAATTTTGAGGGATGCAAACATCCAGTTGGCTTGTGTTCCCGTTCTTTGGAATGTCCTTCCCTATCTAATTCCGTATAAAAGGATGTAATGCTCATTAGGGACCAGCCTAGCTTCATCAAGAAGTTCAGTCAAAAGAATCTTACTTCTCATGAAAATGAGGTACTTTCTACCTGGACTCAGGTGAGGCATTTCACACTGTCACATGGAAAAGATGGAGGATGATGGGGCGATGACCAATAATTAGGTGAGCTACACCTGATGGAGGGCCCATTTCTGGTGGGTGCTGGATTTATTACACTTCCACCTACTGATGTGCCAGTGAAGGACTTGAGCATATTGGATGGAGAGAGGATGAGATGGACCCACGAGGAAAGAAATGTAGGCACTTACTCCTAACCTGGGTTATCTGTTTGCCGTTAGGTGAGAGACACAGAGGCTAAAACAATTTCTTTGCTACTGGCTTGAACTGTAATTAGCCCATTAGTTAAAAGCCCAGAGACCTTAAATTGTTTTGAAAGGAGGCAAATTTAGCCTGAATCATTTGAAAGCAAAAGTCTCTCCGCTTTGACATTTCTTTACTATTGGCTTAGAAATACTCTGTCATTTCACAGTCATTTTGCAGAATGTTTTTACTATTTTAATAAAATCTAAGTGATGTACCAACAAACTTAACAGGGATGAATTTTTAGGGAAGCAATGTTGTTTTATACACCTCCATACTTTTATTATGCATGTGTTTAATATAATACATGGCAGATATGATGTGTGGCAAACTGGACAGTCTAGCTACCCACAGCAAAACGATGTTTATAACATTAGAAATCAAGTGGCAATATAGTATTTTTTTTCATAAAAAGGGAAATGGGTAGACAAATCAAAATAATGTAGGTAAAATATAAAACATTGCCTCAACTCTGCTGCAAGGTGTCTTTGCCTTGCTGGCTTGTATAGGTGTGGCGACTAGGCTTGCCCACACCATGAAGGGTGCACCTGAAAACACAAAATTAAATGGAGAATGCAGAGCTCCCCTGATGATTCTCACACCAGGACATTTCTCTAACAGCATACGATTAATTCAAGTAAAGTACAGAGATTTTTATTTTGCCTGTATTTTTTCTTGCCTTTTTCCATTGTTATGTACTGTGCATAGAATAGATAACTGTTTCTGAATCAGAATCAGCTATCACAACTCAGGTGTGAGCGGTCCTAGAGTTTGGTTTTCATGAGGTTTCGAGAGCCACAGAATCTCTGATGGCAATTGTAATGCACAGATTCTCTCCTGTCCACGCAAGGCTCTTTCAGAAGGCACTGCCCTGAATTCCAATGGTGTCTGGTATGGGCTGAATTATGTCTCTCCCAAATTCATACGTTGAAGTCCTAACCCTCAGCACCTCAGAATATGACTGTATTTGGATAGAGGGTCTTCAATGAGGTAATTAAATTAAAATGAAGTCATTAGGGTGGGTCCTGATCTAATATGATTGATGTCCTTATAAGAAGAAACTATTAGGACAGAGTTATGCACAGAAAAAAGACCATGCAAGGACACAGGGAGAAGAGGGCCATCTGCAAGCCAAGGACAGGCCTCAGAAGGAGCCAGCCTGGCCGACTCCTTGATCTCAGACTTCTAGCCTCCGGAATTGTAAGAAAATACATTTTTGTTGCTTAAGCCACTCAGTCTATGGTACTTTATGGCAGCACTAGCAAATAAATACAGTGTTTATTAAATACTGTTGAACGCATGCTAGCCAGCGTGCCTCTCCATCATTAGGAAAGTTTGCTAATTGAGCTGATTACATTAAGATAACCAGCCCCGCAACCGCCCCCTGTCCTGCCAATGAACCAATTGTGATTCTGTCATCTATTATACTTTCAGAAGTCCATCTTGTATTTGTTCCCCCAGTATCGTTTGTTCATAGAAGGCATTGCACAAAGGATTTTGTTCCCCCTTCAGCCCACTTGATTAATTACAAGACACATCACTACTGAAGAAAAAGGCAGGCAGACCATTGATTTTCCAATGGGATGTCTCAAACTCTCCCTGTGCCTGAATTCACAGAAATTCAGTGAAGGGCCACCTTGGCTGTTCCTTAATCAGACTACAGTCCAGTGCAACAGCCCCTGTCCCAAGCAAGGCCGGGTGTGCCACAGACCTCCTGCTGTCTCCAGGGTCCAGGTCTCCGGGTCTGTGTTCCAGCGGTCGGGCAGGGCAGTCTTCTCCATTTTGAAACCCACAGCATCTCCTAGAATTCTGCCCTGTGCATCCTGGTTTGGCTCGCTGAAGATGACTTCCTCTCTCCCCCAGACATTGCGAGTTGGCAATTGTGTTTGCCCCTCATGCATTTCTTTTCAGTCCTAGCCCCTTCCATGTGCCTCGTGTCACTGAGTTTTGAGCCCTCTCCTGTTCTTCTTAATAACAAGTGTCACAGTGCTATTTACAATTTTGAGTTGGCAGTCACCGCGCTAAGCACTTCATACTTGTTCAGCTTTAATTCATTGCGAGCTTGTTGCTAATCCCACCCAAGATGAAGGAACTCAGACTTAGGGAGGCCAGGTCAGTTTGCCCAAGTCTCATAGCTGTTAAGTGGCCAGACAGTCTGGTTTTCTGTGATTCCGAAGTTCTTTTTTCTTTTTCCCACACTTTAAAAATTGTGTTAAAATATACACAATATAAAATGTACCTTCTCAACCATTTTTAAGTGTTAAGTTCAGTGGTATTAAGTATAGTCATAATGCTGTGCAACCACCGCCACTGTCTATATCTCTAGGACTTTTTTCTTGTACAACTGAAACGCTACCCATGAGATAATCACTCCCCATTGTCCCTCTCCCTAGTGCTGGCAGGCACCATTCCACTTTCTGTCTCTATGAATCTGGTTACTCTACATGCCTCATATAAGTGGAACCAGACAGTGTTTGTATTTTTGTGACTGGTTTATTTCACTTAGCATAACGTCTTCAAAGTTCATCCATGTTGTGGCAGACGTCATTATTTCCTTCCCTTTTAAGAATGAATAAATAGTCCATCGTCTGTATATACCACATTTTGCTTATCCATTCACCCACTGATGAACACTTGGGTTGCTTTCATGTTTTAGCTATTGTGAATAATACTGCTATGAACATGGGTGTACAAATATCCTTTGAGACCCTGTTTTCAATTATTGTGGGTTGCCAGGTTGCCACCTTGAAACACACCAGGTTAGCAGCATCCCTCTTTAAAAAAGGCATCGAGAGGAACACAGAAACCCAGCATGCAGTAAGATGGCCCTTGTTCCATGCCAGTTGTTGGGCTTCAAGATTCTCATAGCTTTTCTAATCGCCATAAGATACTTTTGCCCAAGACCGAGCTGGCAGTGAAAGGCAGTGAAAGCCTCCAGGCCTTAAAAACGGCCTGGAACTGGTTTTAAGCCAGCTCTCTCGTTTTGAATCAGAGGTCATTTGGCCAAATTTCAGTCTGTTTTCCTAGTACACGGTTCCTCAACCTCGGCACTACTGACATTCGAGGCTGGACAATTCTTTGTTGCGGAGCGGCTGTCCTATGCATTTTAGGAAGTTTAGCAGCAACTCTGGCTTCTGCCTGCTAAAAGCCAGTAGCACGCTTCCTCCTCTTCCCCACGATGTTCTAGACATTGCCAAATGTCACTGCGGAGTGGGGTGGGGGGCAAAATCACCCACCGGTTAAGATCTACTGTTCTGGAATATTTCAGGCATCTAAAGATGGGCCACTTTCTTCTTAGTATTTGGGGAAATCCAAGGTTTTGGAGGAATGAATCATGCTTCTTAAAAATCTGTTTTTTTTTCCCTATGAAACCAAACACCTAGAGAAAGAGGTAGATATAATGAACTGAGAAAGAGACAGGGTCAGGAACTGAGAAGTACACATCAAATAGATTTGCCATATGTCTGGCATCGACAGCAGGCACAAAACGCAGAGTGAATGCTTGGATTCTGTTATATAGGATGATAAAGTCCATGAATAAAATGTTATTTCCTTGTAGCAGAATGAAATTATTCATTTCATTCTCCTACCATCATGCGTGACTAGCTCTGGACAAATATAAATAGGTCTGGTGATGAATGTGTTTTAAGAGGCCCGCCGTGGATAGCAATGGAATGCTGGCTCTCTAAATAATTAAATAAATGTTTATTGGGTGTTTGCTATGCACGCGGCCCTTGGGGGCACCACGGGGGGCACGAGGATGATTAAGACACAATTCCTGTGCTGAGGTGTTGTTTCCCAAACGCAGCACATCCAGTGCCCTTGGAGTGGGAGATTTTAGGTGTGCATCGGTCAATGTTGAGTGAGCGTTATTGACCAAAGGGGGATTTATGGGGAATGCTCTTCAACTGGAGAGCAATTGAGGGTTAGTGTATTAGGTTTCTGTGGCGGCTGGAACAAATTACCACAAACCTAGTAACTTAACTCAGATTTATTATCTTACAGTTCCGGAGGTCGGAGTCTAAAACTAAGATGTTGGCAGGGCTGTGTTCCTTCTGGAAGCTTCGGGGAAGAATCTGTTTCCTTGTCTTTTGCGGCTTCTTGAGATTGCGGATATTCCTTGTCTCAGGTCCTCTTTGTTACATCACTCTAGCATCTTGTTTTCATGATCACATCTCCTTCTCCAACTCCGATCCTCCTGTCTCCTTCTTATAAAGACCCTTATGATTATGTTGGGCCCATCTGGATAATCCAGGGTAATCTTTACATCTCAAGAGCCCCAACTTAGTCCTATCTGCAGAGCTTCCTTTTACCATGTACGGCCAAATGTTTACAGGTACCAGGGACTAGAACGTGGACATCTTTAGGAATGGGGGGCATTATTCAGTATAGCACAGCTAGTAGGAAGAGAAAGTTCGAAGGCTGTGAACTCAGGGACAAAGACACCCATTGCAAAAAATTGGGGCAAAATGGAGAAACAGCACACTGAGGTGTGAATGAATTGAGAGCAGTGGAGAATTTAGCTAAGGAGGGTGAAGGGGCACCTTCGACTTCGCTTCCAGATGCTGGACAACCAGGCCCCTCTTCAGGCTCATGATATTATAGCAAGGTTCTGACCTGATCAGTTAAAAATGAGAGCCACTTTACAAATAAGAATACAGCATTAGAGGGTTCACTGGTTCCCCCACGCCACAGAACTACTGAGCGAGGGAGCCTGGATCTGAACTCTGGTCCATCTGACTCCCAACCCATCCTCCGTTCATGTAGACTTTGGGCTCTACGGCAAATTGTATTTTCCATAAAAAGCCACAACAATGTTTCTGATTTCACATGCTCCTCCCCACAAAAGCAGAGTCTAATTCCCTTCCCCTAGAATGTGGGTCAGGCTTTATGACTGCCTGGATGAATATAATACAGGGAAAGCAACCCTGCATGACTTCTGAGACTTGGTCATAAAAGGTGATTGACGTAGTTTCCATTGGGCACTCGCTCTTGGGATGCTCGCCCTGGGAACCTGGCCACCATATTGAGAGGAAGCCCAGGTCATATGGAGAGGCCACGTGCAGATATTCTGGCTAAGAGCCAGCATCAACTGCCAGATAAACAAGCAAACAAACCTTCAGCTGATTTCAGACCCCAGCCTTTGAGGTTTCTAGCTGAGGCCTCAGATGTTGTGGTGCAGAGATAAGCTGTCTCTACTGTGCCCTGTTCATAATCCTGACTCACCAAAACCACAGGAGACAATAAATGATGTTTTAAGCCATTAAGTTTTGGGGAGATTTGCTAATATACCAATGGAAGCTGAAAGAGGCACTCAGCCCTAAGGCAATTTGTCTACTCTCTTGCCTAAATATGTCCTTGGTTTTATAAAATTTAAGTTGGGATAGGAGATTCTAACCCTGGAGATCACTTGGCTCAACCTTCCCCTCTCTCCTCCCAAGGATCACGAGTAGAATGGAAGATGCAGAACTGCCTTTTGGTGACACACTGTGCATGACTTCCCTGGCTGCCTGAAGTGTGTACACTGAGTTTAGTCTGCACTGGGGCACTGAGAGGTGGCTCCGGGAGGTGAGTGACATGATTGCACGAGTGTCAGGAGCTCATTATCAGCAGGATAACAGGCATGGACTGGAGAGGTAAAAAAGATGAGTTAGGAGGTTGTTACCATAGCCTAGAAGAGGGGTGATTAGATCTTGAATCAGGAAGATGCCTTCGGACTGGGAAGGAAGAGTGGGTGGGAGTGAGAATGTCCAGGAACAGATACCCCATGGCATGGAAAGCGGGGTTAACAAAGATATAGCCAAGGTGCAAGGGGAAGAAAAAAGACAGTGAGAGTCTACCTGAGGACAGTAATTGACCAAGGGTGTGAGGACCTAGGGATGGTCATTAGCAATTTGTTTAATAAAGAAATACGTATTAATAAAGAAATACGTATTGGGAGGTCTAATGTGTGGAAGGCACAGGAGATGCAATGGTTGAAAATAGAGACAATTCCTGCCTTTGCTGTGTATATAGTCCAGTGGGAAAAACAGACATAAAGATTTGCCATGCCGATGAGGTTTGGTTATGAAAGGTGCGTTCATGAGGCTATGAGAATGTTGTTGGTAGGTAAGGAGAGGTTTCTTTGAGGGAGTGATGTTTGAGATAAGACCTGCAGGAAGGAGAGGAGTTAACCAGAGGCTGCTGTATTCCTCAGGTTGGTGAGGCTGGAGGGTGGGACTCAGGAGGCAGCAGGGGGCTGGAGACAAACAGATGAACTCAGGAGATGCAGAGAAAATGGAGTGCCCAGGACTTGGTGATGGGGTTGTGTGGGTAACCTAGTGCAGGGGAGCACCGAGGATCAAGTCCAGGCTTCTGGATGGAGCATAGGGATGATCTTGCACTTCACCAATACATGGAACACTGGGGGTGAAGGTGAATTCGGTTCTGAAGACATCATGTTTGATGGGCTTGTCGGGTTCCTAAGTGGAGCTGTCCAGCAGAAGTTCTTCATATGGGACAAGGGAGCAGGAGAGATGATTGAGCTTGAGATGTTTATGTGGGAGCCCGAAGCACATTGAATAGGAGTCTGTCTCGGTTGGAATGGTGGGGTGTGGACCTCATGATGGATGGGGAGTAGGCAGAGCTCGCTGGGGGATGAGACAGAGAAGGACAATGGTGGAAGGTCATGAGGAGGATAAGGAGCGGCCAGAAGGAATAGAAGAACAGACTGCTAAGGAGAGATGCTGCAGAGTTTGAGATCTTGGAGTTCGTATAAGTTTGAGTAATAGTAAGGCTTATAGCTCGACCAGCTCAACTAGTTCAGTTTCAACTCCCTTGACAGTTTTAGCTGAAAGACCATGGTGGACTTCCCAAAGAAATGCCATGCTTTCTAATCTTGCTGCACATAAATATCATTTTTCTTGCTTTGTTTGGATTCACATGGTTTCCAAGACTGTATTTTGTCCCTGTTCCAGAGCAGGTTTTAGGTTTGCCAACCACAAAAGCCTGTTGGAAAATACTCTGGTCTTCCTCTGAGACAAGTTCAGTCATTCATGAATTCACACTTCGGAGTGGCCATTAAACGTCTGTGTGGCTTTGAGCACAGTAAGTTACTTAAGTGACGTTAAGTCTGTGTATTCTCACCTGAGAAACAGGAATTGCAATGCTGATCTCATAGTGGTGAGTGAAGATGAAGAGAGATAGGGATGAGGAAGTACCAAGCCCTGTGCCTGGAAAATTAACAGCTGCTTAATAAATGCTCGTTACGTGAACACATGATAAGGACCTTTCTTTAATAGGTTGTAGCACTCACACAAGTATAAATAGCCCCATAAACATCAAAAAACACACAAAGTGATTCCCTGGTCACAGATAGAAATCTCCAGGCTTGGCATAGAGCAGGTTCTTAATAAATATTTATTGACTGATCCGCTGAATGGATGCATAAATGAACGCTGTGCCCAGTTCTCCCTCTGCAAGTAGCAGGAGAGGCTCATTTAGGATACCATCCATTTCCTTTTCCTTTTGCCTGTCCCAGTAGAACTGAGATGTCACCAACTAGGAGCCAAGGATGCCCAAAAGGTGATACAGCTGGGCCATTCCTCTGTCTGTCACTTATCCTCTTCCAGGAAGATGAATCTGGTTTCTGGTTGCTCTGGCAACAAATAGCAGGAGCTATCTGAGAGCATCTGTCAACAGGAGAGAATGCAGGGCCAGCCTTGCCCTAAGCGGGGCATAAAATATGCCTTAACCCCATCACTATGGAAAGTCTGTATTGGCCATCCTTAGTCCTCGAGGGCACAAGCCTCAAATCGGAAGAAATAGAAAATGTTTGCTGAGATCTTAGAATAGGTCCACACTCTCAGATCTCCAGCAGAATTGTGTTGGCTTGAACTTGCTGTTTCTTAGTTATGTGATTCCAAAAAAGCGTGTTTAACCTCTCATTCTCAGCTGCATTTTCTGTGAAATGGGAATGATAAGGTTGTTGGGAAGATGAAAAGATAAAATGCACACAGAAAATGCCTGGCTCCTAGTAGTTGCTTAGTAGAGCTTAATTTCCTTTGTCTTAGGCTTTCCATCCGATATCACGGCTTTCCTTTTCAAGTCATAAATCTTTAAAAACCTAGTTTTCTAGTTTATTTTCCAGAGTAATTCCTAGAAACAGATACAGTGACCACAAAATAATATTTTGAAGGCACAAAAGAGAAAAATTCAAAACCAAGTAGCGTCGCTTCAGTTCATTTATCAACTGCTAAGAATGATTGACTAAAATAACCTTAAATTCCATTCTCATAGTCTAAGAATCAGAAAAGCATATATTTTAAAAACTTAGTCAAAACACACGACGCCATGGTACTTGAAGGTATGAACTTCAGTTTCACTGAAAAACCATCAGATGATGCCAGAAAAATCTAGAAGTTTCCAAGTTTATGTTGGCCTCCCGGAAGATTCAAACCCGGGCATCGCTATGTGTTGGACGGCAGCTTTGATGCTGTATAACATGCAGTGTGATTTCACTCACATGTTGAACCTATTTTTCTAAAATTGGACGCTTGCTAAGTTAATAGAAAAAATTCCAATTGAACTTTGGAAAAATTTTTTTTCTCTTACGGTAACATTACAGAGTTCAATTTTGTGAAAAAATGAGCTCTGAAGGCTAGGAACAATTTTATAATGGAACTTAAATTCAATTCTAAGAATAGTCACTATGTAACTGGCAAGGAAGGACTTCATTCCTGGAAATGCACTGACGAGGAAATGCCACTTTCCCTAGCACTGAGGTCTGGGGCAGCAGGGCTGTGGTAGGCTGGGCCTCGGAATGACTTCCCTGCCCATACTGCACCAGCACATGCTCGGTGGAATCTATGCACTGGGCACACAGTGGACATTTCCCTGAACACCCTAAACTTGCCTTCCTAGCATGTGAGTTTAAGCTCATGATTGGCTTGTTCCATGGGATTCGAAGAACCATCTGAGTGTTCACAGTCTGACATCAAGGTGAAGACTTCAGGGCATTTAGTTGTACCTTTTAGGGCAATTATTGTTATTTTTGTTCATTATATCTGTTGTCTTAACAACCTAACCACAATGGATTAAAAATCCCACCAAAGAGAAAACGTTTGAAATACATATCTATCCCTTAACTTGTCTCAAGGCAGTTTTATTTCTCTCGACCAAACTGGAAATCATAGCTGCAGGTGAAAAGAGGAAATTCTTTTAAGATCCCCTAAACGTTTTTGAACCATAACCAAGGTTAGGGATGGGTGTCAGTGAAATCTGGGTGAAGGGTCCTTGTCACTTTTTAGTTGCCAAGAATGTCTTTATAGAAAAATAGGCCTTTTTTCCTGGTAAATAAAGTGCTGTCTGTAGGGTTATCTGGAAGGGGTTTTAGATGATATATTTTGTGCAGCTGGATGGATGTTGCGACAGCTGAGAGGAATGTGTCCCAGGCAGCAATTGCTAGTTTCTGCCTATTACGGACTCAGAGACCTATTAGTCTAGGTCAGTATTTGAGTTTTTTGTAAGACTGTAGAAAAGGATCACAGTACCTGTGGGTGAGTCTGCAGAGGTAAAGGAGGTTTTCTTACAATTTCCTTGGTTTTGCTTTTTTTAAAAAACGTATTTTTCTGCTTATTAATGTGTTTAGCATAGGAAACTTGACAATACAAAAGAGTGTGAAGAAAAAATTTAAAAAACATCCATACTTCCAGGAACCTGAGAGAATCACCCTTAACCTTGCGGGGTATTTTTGTCAAGGTATTCCTCATGTGTGATTTATATAATTGGGGTCATACAATTTACCAACTTTAATATTCTACTTTTTCCACTTCGGATTATATCAGGAACATGTTCCCCTGGCTTAAAAATTATTATTAAACACAGTTTTAATGACTGTATATTATTTCACCCTATGGCTGATTCATAATTTATTTATCCAGTCTCCTATTGTTGGACATTGAGACTGTTTTCCAACTTTTTGCTATCAAAAATAAGGCTCCAGTGAGAAACTGCACATAACTCTCTGCTTCTTAGTACATAAGTCTTTGACACTATTTCTGATTATTTCTTTGAGATAAATTCCTAGGAGTAGAATTACTGGCGTCCAAGAGTATGACTGTTTAAAAAATGTTGGTACATAATGTAACACGTCCTTCAGAAAGTTTGTACTAATTTGCATTCCTTCCTTAACTTTTTAAAACACAATGTGTTTTCCTGTCACTGGAATGGGGGCTCTATTCAAAGAGGTAGGTGAACCCAGGAAGAGAGCTCTTAACAGCCTTGTTTTCAGAACCCAGGGGATGTAGGCTACATGGTCCAGGCAGACGGGCTAGGATATGTTACTCTTTACTGAGAAGGTTGTGGGCTCTTCTTTCACGAGTTGTCCCTCATCTCTGCCCCACCTCCACACGCATCCTATGCTAGTGTGGTAATGAGCTATTTTTATGCTATAACAGACATGGCTCGGTGAGCACTGCTGTTACTTGCAGTTTCTTGAAGGGACCAGATTCCAGACTCAGCTCAAGGGAAGGTAGAAGAAACACTGGTTGAAAGATGTAGGGCACAAAGTTTGTGTTCTCAAGTGTCTCCTGGACCGATCGGGGAGACAATTTTATTTTCCACCTGGATATACAGGTAGGCTGCATTTCTCAGCTTCTCTTGCAGCTAGGTTAGGGGTTTTGATTCTGATCAGGGAAAAGTGGGAGGACATGATAATGTCACTTCTGGATCTGGCCAAAAAACTCTTGTAAGAACCTCCTCTCTCTCTTCTCTTTCCACAGCATATTGAAGAGACAGTCTCACAAAGTGGAAGAAACCAAGGAGGCCGGGTCCTTGAATAATATTATGGAGCAGAGTCATTTCTGCTGCACCTCCTGCCCCTGCAATTGGCAGTTAAATTGTGATATAAGGGAGCAATAAATTTCTGTGTTAAGCTATTGAGATTGGGGGAGGGTATCTATTACAGCAGCTGGTACTACTTATTCTTGCTAGGATTCTCATTGACAATTGCAAAATAATTGTGTGTGTGTGTGTGTGTGTGTGAGAGAGAGAGAGAGAGAGAGAGGGAGAGAGAGAGAGAGAAAGAGAGATGAAAGGTATCATAAGTTATGCAAAGAGAGGCAGTCTTCCCTGGGGTTGGGGGTGGGTGATGAAGGAAAGTGTTGAGGATGAAGCTATATTTGGGATGAGTCTAGGATTACCATAGTAGCTAATACACATTGGGTTCTTACTACATTCCAGATGCTGTGATAAGAGCTTTGTCAGATTAGTCTATTTAATCCTCCCAATGTCTCTAGGTATTATCTCTTTTTATATCTGGAGAGAATGGAACCAGGAGAGGGTAAGTAACTTTCCTGAAGTCCCACAACTCTCAACGGAGAGCTGAATATCAGATTTAGCACGCTGACACATTACTTGGTACTGCCAGTATATCAGCAGGGTTTAGCCATGTGGCAGTTATTTGGAGAGAGAGGCCAGGAAAAGCAACATGAGCAAAGGCACAGAGGAGATATGCAAAACACTTAGCATCCCATACTGAAGGGCACTGAGTGGTCGGTGGGCACTGACCATGGTGCTGAAGAAAGCTACACTGTGGAGAGTTGGGGGTGGGTGGGTGCGAGGCTAGGGTGGGCGCCCAAAAGGGGGTACTCAGGGCAGACATCTTAGCGTAGAGGCATTGGAGAATGTGACATATTTAGGGAACTACCAGATGTTGGAAAAATCTACTCAGGGACCTGGACATTCTAGTTTTAGCTTAAACACACACACTCTCCTCAAAGGCCTGTTTGTTAACTTTGTGGGGAGAACAGTTGCTCATGGGGCTTGGTCTGAACTTGGATGTGGCCTCTATGACTGGTGCCCTCCCTGTTGACTGAACGAGCTGATGAGTAAAACATGCAAAGATGTCATTTGGAAAATAAGTAAATTGGAAATGCTGTACCCATTAACAAACTTCTTTATGTAGCCACCCATTGGCCCATTCAGCTGTCCCCTTGCCTGTCTGTTCCTAGGCATCCTGACAACTTGTGCCTCATCTTTTCAGTGACTGAGGCTTTCTATTCTGGCTTAGTAACTGCAGCCATCACAGAATTAAGTAATGACAAAGTGAGTTATTATCCAGCCCGGCTTCAGCTGGGGATGTAACCTGCAGCTGAGATACCTCACTGTTGGTTGCTCGCATGACTGTCTAGGCAGTGACATGAAAAATGTCCCCTATAATTCCTCAGCTCAGAGCCATACATCCTCAGAGTCTTGACTCTACACTTCATGGGGAATAATGTTGTTTTGTTGAGAAGGGGAAGTGGGTGTAATTAGATTCCTCTTAAATGTTACATTCATCCTTGTTAATCAAAAATTAGTAGCTCTTAAAAATAATAAACACAACTCAGCTCCCCAGGAAGCTGATAGCAGTTCCCATGGCCTGTTTAATTACACAAAACAAAACAAAACGTGTTCTTCTGCCTCTTGACTGGAATTAACAAAATGAAATACAATGGTGGCCATATCTGGATGGTGGAATTAAAGGTGATTTTTAATTTGCTTCTTTATTTGCTCTGAAAATTAATTTTTCTACAATGAGCATTTATTTCTCATTATAAATCATTTAAATGACTAAAAAAGGAAACATGAGATTACATTCTAAAAGCCTGTAAACAAAAGAAATGGACGAATACTTTTCTAAACCCCTGACTCTCATTCTACTCCTCAGAAGTAACCACTGTAGTTGGTTGGGTGTACATCCTTTCAGACAACTTCCGAGGCATTTCCCGTTTTCTTCATGATATCTATTGTATTGGGAAGCATCCTGTTGTTTGTTTACTTACTTATTCTCTAACCATTCCCCAAGAGAAAGGCCTTGTTGTCGGATTCGCATTATGTCCCCCCAAACAGTACCTGCACACAGTAGGTGCTTATTAAACAACTGTTGAATAAACTAAAGAAGGAAAGAATATGTATGGAGAGGAAAAGTGCTATTTCAAACAATAGGGTCTTCCAAAGAGATTGGGGCCCTTTCTGTCTTTTGACATGTTTCCATCTGTTAGAGGTGAGCTTGAAGCTCACTAAGGGCAGGCACCAGAGAGAATAAAATTGTTGTGCAGAGGGTCCTTGTTTTTGCTCTCAAGAGAGAAAAGTGACATAGGTGAGAAGATGGATGAACTCCAAAATAATTGTATTGCAAGAAAGAAGCCAGACAAAAAAGAGCACATACTCTATGATATATAATTTATATGAAACTATAGAAAACGTACATTAACCTATAGTGACAGAAGGGAGGTCAGTGGTTGCCTGGGGATGGGGTGCATGGGGGAGCAGGAGGGAGGACTACAAAGGAGCCCTTTTGGGGTTGCTGGGTGTATACATTATGTCAGAACTTATCAAATTATACACTTTAAATATGTACAGCTTATAGTATGTTAACCACATCTCTATATAGCTGTTATAAAAAGAGAAACGAAGTGGAGCTGAGAAATTAGAGAGAGTTGAAGAGTCACCATATGTGCTGAGAAGTTGGGGTCCTTTTGGTGGATAATGTGTCTTATGAAAAATAAGGGATGAGGCAGTGAGAATTTGCAGATAAGGGATATCTGGGGCTCAGATTGAAGTAATTCGATGGGATGTAACTACATTCTTCTTTAAGATCCTCAATTAAGTGGACCACCTATTCCAAATTCTGATGATAATGGTGAGCATGTGTGTGCATGTGTGTGTGTGAGCATGTACCGTACATGTGTGTGCCAAGGGGGAACTGAGGAAAAGGTCAATGTGAAATGTAATAGACCGGCATGTACAGGATAGTGAGATGACAAAGAAATGGAACTAACTTGTTGGAAGTGGATCTTTAGAGCCAGAAGTGACCCTTAGCAATGCCTTCTCCGACCCTCTGGGATTTACATAAATCTTGGGGAAGACTTTGGTTTGCTCCAGGGCATGGAGTCAGAATTTATCACCAGTTTATTAAGGCTCAAGGGCAGGCAGACCCCAGCTGACACCTGAATGCTGCCACCACATGCAATGGCTTTTTGTTGAACGAATAGAAGAATATTATTTTGATTTGTTGTCAGAAAAACAACTGCTGCTATTTTGAGTATTGACAACAGGAGGTAGGATGATGATGGATGGGCTGTCATTGGGGCTTAGATCACCTTTCATCTGGTTGGCGTGTTTCACAACACCTAAGTTTTGGGGGCCATGTCTTACAAGTTATGTATTTAGCAAATGTTGGCTGATGACTTGCTCTGGGGCAGGCATCGTACCAGATGTCAAAATGAAAATAGTGAATGGGACTCAGGCCTTCCTCAAAGAGGTCACAGTGCAGAATAGAACACAGAAAAATAAAGGTACCATCACATGAGAACTGCAGGGGTTGACAAACTATGGCTCACAGGCTAAATTTGACTCTCTGCCTGATTATGTAAATAAAGTTTTATTGGAACACAGCCACGCCTATTCACTGATGTGGCAGCTTTCAACAACAGCAGAGTAAGGTAGTTGAGACAGAGACTGTGTGGCCTCCAAAGCCTACATCACTTATCATCGGAACCTTCAAGGAAAAATACTGCTGACCTCCGCTCTAACAGAAGACTGTATGGAGCAAGAAGCTATGACTGAAGCAACGAGTTCAGGAGTTACTGACCCTGCTGGCTATCAAATCCAGCTCTAAGCTGGTGGGCTCAGTTAGGAGTACGAGTATTCCCTGTGCTGGCTTTGCAGTTTAGTGAGAAGCAGAATGGAACTCTGAGCGTAGCCCCTCTCTCGTCAGGAGGAAGTAAAATATAGATGCTCATGGCCCCTAGTCAGATTTCTAAGGCAGCAGTACCCTGAGTACCCAGGTGACACCATCTCTGCCAAGGTGGCCTCAGGGAGATTCAGCAGAGCTGAGGTGCTTGACCAGGGACACTGACAGAGAGTGGCAAGGAGAGCATCTTCTTTCATCCTCTCAAGTCCAAAGGGGAGGCTCAAACCAAGGAAGAACATCAAGTGATAATAAAAGTATTTGTTTGCAGACCCTGATAAAAATCTCTTTCTAGATTTTGCCAAGAGGTATTAAATATCAGTCTCTGAAAGGGATACTCCATAGGCTAAAGCTTGGTTTCAAATTGGCTTTGAAAATCATTTATTTGCACTTTATTCATTAATTAAAAATTTATCAAGTGCCAACTATGTGCCAGGTACTGTTCAAGACCATCGTGGTCCCTGTCTTTGAGAGACATCTAGGCCAAGGAGGGGAGATGAGCCCTGAACACACAGGCAGGCACGTGCTGTCCATCCTTGTTATGTAGTGATAAAGTCATCTCCAACTCTGATTAGCCAATACTGAACTGCTGCTCATGGGCGGAATACAGGGTCAGGTTCCTGCAAGCCTCTTCTCACATTCTAGCAACCGATCAATAGATAACCTTGTTTTGTTTTATGTGTATTTCTATTTAAATGCATCTTATTTAACATACATTGTTGACTCATTACACTGAACTCATGGCCAACAGCGCTATAACTCATGCCCAAATGAAGCTTAACATGAGTTTTCTCCATCAGGCCCATCACAGCCCTCTTCCGCTCAAGAACACCAGACAGTACTTCAACACCAGGCCTGGGGACCACTTTAGATAGCAAAATCGCCCACAAAAAGCACAAAATGTGAAAAATATGGCATCAAATAGACCGCAAAAAGCACACTTGTTTACAGTATGAGAGCTGAAACCAGAGGGCAGAGCGTCTTCCCTTTTGACCTCAGCGGGCGATGTGCGTGTCGGGCGACTCAAGTTTTTTGCTGTTTTGTGAATAATGAGGGTCAACTAGGATTCAAAGCAGAGAGAATGATTTTTGAACAGTGCCTGAGTCGGGGAGACACTTGAAGAAGACCAAGGTAGTACCTTATCAGGAGGCAAGCACGGAAGAGGGGGACCAGCTGGGGTAGTTCCTGTCATCTGGGTGAAGGACAATGTGGCTTAGACTGAGCTGGCGCAGTGGAATTGTGAGTTATGCGTAGATTGGAGATATAATTGGAGATGGACCTGCTGAGACTAGTTAATTGTCCTGTAACTAGACAACCTGTGTTTTAAGTATTTGTGAAATACTTACTTTTTGAGTTAGAGTTTAAGTTTCAGACATTCAAGGTCTAAAACATTAAACAGTAATCACTTGCCCACAAATGCTCTTTGGTAGCTGCTCAGAGAACAGTTGAATTCCATTGCAAGGAACAGTTCACTTGTGAGTGTTCCTTGAAGGACGCTCAGATGGATGTCAGTGTGGGCTCTGAAAGCATCTTTTCACGTTCTTCTCACTCTGCTTGATTCCCTGGTCCTTCCATCTTTACAGATTTCAAAAGAAGCCCCAGACACGAAGAATTCAAGTGAACGTAGAACAGAGACAAAACTGACCCCATGAACATTGACCCTCAGCTCACATGATAAAATAAAGATCCCACCGGAATAGAATTTTAAAGAAATTTTATGGGCACTTAAAGAAGCTGTACATTCTACTGGGTGCAGATTTTTTTTTTTTTTAAACAATAGTATCTCCTCATAAAATAAAAGGAAGAAATGCTTCCTTGTTAAAAAATCCTTTGGCATAAACATATGTGAATCTGAATTCCATCCCTTCCGCTCACAAACTATTCGACCCTCAGCATATTTTAATATCTTGGTTCCCCATCTACAGGGCAGACATGACCACACCCATTTCAGGGTACCAAGAGTAGTAAAGAGATAATGGACGATCAGATTTCTAGATGTTATATTTAGTTACTTTCCACATTTTCCTTTTCCATTTCATTATGCTCTATTTTTCATTCATTGTTCCTATTCTTTTTCCCTAATTATTTTAAACATAATTATTTTATAGACTAGTTTTTTTTTTTATCCTTAGATTTCTCTTCCATTTCTTTTGAGCCCCACTATGGATTTTCCATGGGTGAGGGGGTTACAGTTCACCTGTTTTGATCTCTTGCAGAAATGGCATCTACCTTAGCCTCGTCCGCCAGGATGCAGGTTCCTGTCTGGCACAGAGGATCTTAACTCATTCCTGCTTTTTTTTTCACAGAGTCACAGAACATTTCTGACCCCACCCTTCAAATTTACAGAAGAAATGGGCCCAAAGTATAAAAGTGACTTTCACAGTGCTGTGCTGAGTCACATCAGAGCTGGATACAAAAGGAAAAATCAGTAACACTGATCCTACTTTGCTTAAAATTTTTGATATTTTGTTTATCATGAGTTTTGGTATTATGATTTTAATAACAAATATTAAAAAATATATTGCATCAAAAGTTCACCTATCTTGATGACGCAGTTTTTGGACATTTCCTTAGAGCGTGTGCCCGAGGAGAGTGCCTCACTCACGTCACCGAATCCCTGTGAGTCCCGGCCCCCAAGACAGTGCTCCTTCTTTGCTTTGAGAGTCCACCCAGAGCCTCACCATCCTCCTCCACAGGCCTTAGGTCCTGCTCTGCCTTCGCTACCCTTTGTGTCTGTGAAGGTCGACCTGGCCTCTGCCCCATGCCACCTGTGTTCGTTCTGAGACAGATACACTCTCAGTGCAATACCTGAGAATGCAAACGCCCGTCCCTCACATCACAAGCACCCATCTTCACAGAGAGCTACCAGGGAGAGCTGTGGCCTGAAAGTCTGCTGCAGAGTCATCACAGGCACTGTGGAAAACTCAAATTTGTGGAAAAGATTTGCAGTGGACATTTGTCATTTCTGTTCGCTGACCATCCTTCATCACTCCTCAGAGCATCCCGTCTCCCTTTTGGACAAACCTGTTTTGTGCAGTGCTGGTGGTGGGAGGTAGCAACCCACTTCGGCTCTTGCTCGGATGTAGCAGGAGTGGATGTGGGACATGCTACTTAGCTCTAGAAAGTCGGTCACTCTTTCAGTGAGTGATGGGGGTGGTGCCGTGGTGTGGGAACTGTAACGTGACAACCAGGCTATCCTCTCTGCAGTCGTCCCTATTGTCTCCCTCCCGAGTTCCACTTGACAGCCACTCATTTTTTTCTCAGCTTACCCTCTGGCCTCCTTTCCATTCTGTGATTCCCAATATCAATCTAGTAAATTCTTGTTTTATTTCACTTAATATAGCTGATGATGGTTTCTGTTGCTTGCAGCCATGGACCAAGGCAGATTTTATACTAGAAATAATTAGATGTTATTAATTGTGAAGTTCTCTAATGCTCCTTTCCTTCGTCTCACTTTAAACACTTTAAACATTCAACCAGATCCTAAACTTGTTTGGGTAACAGTCTCTGCAAGTCACGGTGTTTAAACATCATATGCTTTATAGAGCATCTTAAAATATTGATAAATTTAATCCTGATGCCCAAACCGGGAACAGTTTTACTAGCAGAAAATATGACTGTGTTATATGTATGCTCCAGAAGAACTGCAAAATCTAGCATACCTGTCCACCAAAAAGCCAAGTTACAAACCTTCAAATATCAGTTGTTTGAATCTTATCTATAATAATGGTTTACCATAAATCCATTTGCTCTGTCATGGCTGAGTACTTGCTTACAGGTAAGCACACAACAGATGACAAAACTTAATATTTAGAAACTTCTATCTGCTCCCTTCGATTTAGGGGAAAGGGAAAGA
>NW_006494614.1:58975307-58982659 GCF_000325575.1 Pteropus alecto | reverse complement strand
ATTGCCTTTATGAGATTTTAGCCATGAGATGCCTTGGGCCAGCTTGTCGACCACCAGCAGGGTTCTCCAGGAGCAAAAGTGGACACCCATCATCATTTTTGGGGGCTGTGACTAACTTCCACTAACATCCCTAATGAGTGTTTCCAGGCTTCCTTTATATTAACTTTATAATGCATGAAAACTACAGAGTTTAGGAAAACAGAACCACCTTTAGAGAATGGCTACATGTTATACTCTTTGCTAAGAATGTTCATCAGTTGATTAAGTGTTTACCCTGTGCCACACACTGTGGTGCCAGCATTTTACCTGACTTACTCAACCTACCCTTCACAGTGATTCTATAACCTAGGTATTATTTCCCTCTTTTAACAAGTAAAGAAACTGGGGCACAGAGAAATTAAATGTCTGCCCAAGGTTACACATCTGGAAAATGAATGAGTGGGGATTAGCGCTCAGGAAGTCTGGCACTAGACTGGCAGTTAGAGCCACTGGGTTCTGCTACTTCTCTTTGCAAGGCCACATCAGACCAGGGCCTGTCCTTTTCCAGTATCGCCCTCCAGGGCAGATGCTGGAGACAAAACTGAGTCTCTGATGGAATGAAAAGTCAAGATCTGTTTCCTTTGCATCAACTGAGAAAACACATCTTTCAAGTTTGAGATTTCTAATATCCTACAATAAGTTGGGCAGCATTAGGAAGTGATCCTATGATGGAACATCATTCTCTCTAAGGCATCCATGCGAATATGAGGCACAAGGAAGGGGGCATGAAAGAATTAAATGGAAAACACCCTGTGACAGAGGCAGCCCATGAAAACGTTTAGCACAGTCAACCGTGCAGCAGATGGGTGTCCAGCAGGAAAACCCATCCCAGTCAGACGACAGTAGAAAGAGCTTCCGCGCCGCAGGGAAGGGCTCGCCTGGTTGCGTGCACGCCCGAGGGCTTTCTGCAACCTCTAGTCCCGGCCGCTCTGTCCAAACCACCTCCCCGTGGTCCCCACAGTCATCTAGGCAGCAGAGATTTTTGGTTTAGGATTCCGTGGTGAAAGCTGTCATGGATTTCAGGACTATCAGCTGAAATCAGAAATAGAATGTACAATTTTATTCTGAAAAATCAAAATATGGTAAAGCTATCGGGCCGTTTGTAATTGCACACTGAGGGCCGAGCTTCTCTGGCTTTGGTTTGGGAGGTGGAAGAGCAGAGAGGTCTGTCCTGCAATCAAATTTCTTGCATATGAATTTGCACGACCTTGGGCAAGTTCTTGAATCTCCCTGAACCTCACTGTCTTCCCCTGTGACATTGGGGTAATTGTAGCATCTTCCTTCAAGGGTTGTTGTAAAATTAGAGGTGATTGTACATATAAGGCATAGAGAACGATGTCTATGAACGAAGTAAATGCCAGCTACGCTGATGTGACTGTGAGGACATCATGGTGGCTCTAAAGAGGCTGACTTACTGTGACCGTGTTAGAGACGTGGGGTGAAGGAGGAGGCACAACATGGTGGCAGAAGACAAGGAGATGGACAGAACCAGGACCGCCTAGGGAAGATCAACTCCTGGCTTAGAGTGTCCACTTTACCCTGAAGCCCAAGAAAGCATTGCCTGTGTAGACTCTGGATCTGTTGCTTTGGAGCCAGGCTGTCCACGTAAGGGTACCTGCTATGTTTAACTGTGCTGACTCAGTTATTTCTAGGAAGCAGCCTCTCAAGTAGGACATGCCAGGCAGGGCTGCTCCTCTAAACGATAGTGTGTCCCAGGGCTTCACCCCTGGGCTTCATTTCTTTTCTATCTTCTCTCATCTCTTTGGAGATCTCAAAGGCTCAGGGATTTAAATTCCAACTGAATGTGGATGACGCCCAGACTTTTATGTCTAGCGCAGACTCTCCCTGCTATCCAGGTTACCTGCTCCTTATCTTTGTCCCAAACTCAGCATGATCAGAACTAAGTTCCTGGTGTTTCTCCTCCTCCATGTCCCTTCTCTAGTGATCCTGCTGATCTCATCATAACTGGGCCACCTGTTCTTCCAGTTGTTTAGGACAGAAAGCCTTGGGGTCAACTCTCTCTCTCTCTCTCTCTCTCTCTCTGTCTCTCTCTCTCCCGTCAAGACGGGATTCTCTCTCTCTCTCTCACACACACACACACACACACACACTGGTTAGCAAATCTCCATTGCTGTTACCTTCCAAACATATCCAGTACCTATCTGCCTGCTTCTCACTGCTTATGCTGCTCCCACCCAAGTCCAAACCTACAGCACCTCTTACCCGGCTTACTGCAGCATACTCTCCACTGGTCTGCTGTCTCTCGTCCCCTCAACCCCTTCCCAACTACTTTCTTCTAAAAACACCAGAGTGTTTAACTTCCTGTCTTATTCAGAGTAAAAGTCTTACCCCAAAGCACCTCCGGCCTCATCTCCCTCCTTACTCCTTCCCCTAGCTCACTCCGTACCAGGAACACTGACCTCCCTCCTGCCTCTCACAACCCTGAAAACCCTGCCTTACAGACTTTGTACTTGTTTTCTCTCCCGTTTGGATGACCCCCACAGACATCTGCACGGCTCACCCCTTGCTTCCTTTAGTTTTTTACTGAAATGTCATGTCATCAGCAAGCCCCCCCATTTAGAATTATGGGCCCTCACTTCTTTTTCTGCTTTATTTTTTTTTCTTTGCACTGATCACCTGCTACTATTTATTTAATTTATTCTCTTTTTTTTGTTTCCTTTCTCCTCCGCTGGAATGTAATCTCCACGATGACAGATATTTTTCTCTGTTTCTGCGGCTGCTGCTGTAGAATGGGGCCTGATGTATTACAGGTGTTCATTAAACATTTGTGAAAAGAATAAATGACTCAGTGATTGAAGAGGTGGCTTACCCAATCCTAATGTCGGTCCAAATGCAGAGGCCCCGTTTCACATGTGCAGCCCTCACACAGGGATCCAAGGCTGTTTAAAGCCGGCTCTCTAAGGTCTCATCTAATCGTGAGATTCCTGACAACATCATTAGAATATACAAGAAGATCCCTGAATTAAACATATGTAGGAGAACTCTAGTTTACAGTCTCATCACTTGAAAATAGAGGCTTTGAGATTCATTTGAAAAGCAAACTGGGAGCAGCTGATGAAACGCATTTCTTGAATTAATTACATGATTCACTGACTGCAGTTTCGTTACCTATGTTAGTGCTGAAGCCGTGATGAGCCCCTCATGAGACCCAGAGGTGAGTGTGTTGGCTGCCTGGTGTTGGTGATTGGTAGACAAACTGAGATAAAAAATAAATCAGCTATTTTCCCTATCTGACTGACTTCTGTTGCAACCCTGAAATGTGTGGCTTTCTGAATCAATGCTGTATCGGTTGCTTCTGTAGTAAACCTTGTCTATTTTGAATGCCTTTATTAAAATAATAAAAAAAAACAACAGCTAAGCAGATTTAACGGCTTAGAAAACATTGGGCAACAAACAATATAAATATTTGTCAATATTTTCTATATTGGTTCTGAGAATTAATTTCTCAGGCAGACAAGAATGACCATCATAATTGTATTCAAATACAACCAATTTGAAACCATGCTTTCAATAATGAAAATCTGGCCTATGGCAAATTTATAACAACATATGTAATAGAATGTTAAAAAGGTGGTTGAATTGTAAAATAACCTTTCAACTGTTTATGCAAATGGTCAGCTGTTTTACATTAACCAAATCGAACAGCTCTAATTGAGGTTAATAATGAAAATTTTCCATCTCTGGATCATTATAAAAGCTAGAATTCTATTTTTAGCCACTGAAGATGTTAAATCTTTAAAAATTCAGTTCTTTAATTTATTAGGCCTTGTTTCCCACTGGCATCTTCAAAACAGAAAATCTGACCACTAAAAATAAGAGTCGGCTGTGCTAATATATTTGCATAAATAATTAAAAATTCTACAGCAGAGTAGGCAATAAAATGTATTGCCGCCATAAACTTCCAATGGAAGAACATCACTTTAATTAAAAATTACAAAGGCACGACTGTAAATAATTCATTTATATTTCAAGCTCTGTGTTTGTTGACTCAAGAAAGAAATATCTCATTAAAAAAAAAACCCAAAACCAGAAATGATCTCACCCCAAATCCTGTTATTGAGGTCAGTAACCACATTTAATTAAGAGGAGATGTTAATTATATATTTTAGTAGGGAGAGACTCTTCTCTTAATTTCCCAAGGTAGAAGTGTTATTATTTGGCCTTTAGCTTCTGATTAAAATTTAAAAGGTGGAGGTCACCTCGAATTAAACTCTTAAATCTGGTTTTGAAGATTTTTTTTCAAAACAGGAGTTTAAAATTCTCATTTTTTTCTCCCAATAAATGGTAAGCTGCCATACATTTTGAAGCTCTGTGTTTCTGAGAATGCTAGTGATGACAAAATTAGAATTTTCAAGTGAACTGATTTGTCATTTACTTAAAGAAGGCTTTGAAGATACAGAATAAAATGTCCCATAGCCAGCCAATGATTTTTGCTCGATTTCCCCTCCTTTTTTTTTATTTCCTTTGAATGGGCTCCAATATTAAATTAAACACGGTGTTAAAGAAAAGGGCTTGATGACTCACAGGAAGACCAGCAAAAACTAAAATTGGGCATTTTAACAAGGGTTTTGGGACTAAATTTTCATCACTGCACATTGCATTCTGTACCAGTTTGAGTCCATGAATGAATTCTACCACAGAGACAAAAAGCTTCCACGTCCAAGGAGGAGGAGAAGGAAATGACTTAAAAAGGACCGAGAGAAATCAGGACATAGGCTGCGGTTTTCAGAGAGATGAGGATCTCATTTGGATCTGATTCAGATATTCTGTGTTCAAAGAATAGGCTCAATTTGGGTCAAGACCTTGGAAGAAGAGCCGGCTGATGGACTTGGCTCTTTAATGTAACTTCCACGGACCTGAGAAGTCCAGTGAGAGGCCTGTCTGTCCTGCTCAGTCCTCTCTTTTGGAATTGGTTTAAAACATGGACATATGCAAATGTTTTATGGTTGATAGACATTAGTTAATGTTTTAAGATGAAAAATGAGAGTAATAACAATAAGCTATGTCTGCTTATGCACAGACATGTTTGCACACAGTTGTACAGTTGACCCCCAACCCAGCTGCCATTAATCTATACTATACCTATTACTGATCATTTGTATATGCCAAGTCCAGTACTGGGTTTGGGCCATTTTAAGATATTCTAGTCTCTAAGAATTTTCTCTGCGGTGGCCTCATGCCAAGTCACATCAGACATACTGATATGTACGCACATCGCAAACACATTTTTTTGCTGTACACTTTTTTGGAAAGATTTTTATATTTTTGCTTTTGAAATTATTTGGCTACCAGGAATTTTTCATTAACAATTCCCTATGACTTCTCTAGTGCATATGCAGACATTCTTGCCAGGTGAGATCTACAAATGATTTGCTAATGTAAAGACATTTTCGCAAATGTTAAATTTAACCTGCTACAGTTGTCATGGTGCTATGGACGGTTGATATTCATTAATTGCATTTGTGCTATTTTCAAATTTCAGAGACAATAGATTTTGTGTTTAGGTCCCTAACATTTTTGTAGGCCCCTGGAAAGTTTGAAGGTCTTGGTGCTGGGCCTAAAGTGCTTACTTAATTAAATGATACTGACGAGCCCCTGGCGCTTTATCAGGGAAGGCGATAGACACGCTTATTACTCTCACAGAGCCTGAGATTCAGAAGGAAGGTGGACAGTTAAGTCGGGAATAACAGTGGAGTGTTAAGAGGGTTGTGCTAGATGTTCAGAAAGCGTTGGGGGCACAGTCTGAAGGTCAGGGCACACCCCCTGTGGACGGGGTGCTTAAACCAACATCAGAAGGATATACAGGCGTGGGCACAGTGGTGGCAAACGAAGCACCAGGAGTTCTCATCGTGGCCCCGCACACCTCGCTCACATGTTCTCCTCTCATAAACTGAGGCTCAGAAAGGTTATGCTTGTCTCACTAGAAAAAAGTGAGACTGACGATTTCTCATTTGCAGGGTGGTTGTGAGAAATGACTTTGGTGACAGAGCTTTGGCAAAATTTTATATAAAATGTTAGGCATTCTAGTCATAGTATCAGCAATATTACCATCATCCTTGAAGTACATGTCTCCCAGGATTTCTGGACGTTGTTGCCTAGTTTGCTGTGGACTCTATACCCAGGAGGCAGAGACCTGAACAAAGCCATGGGGACGGCGGGGCTTCTGAGGAATCAGGAATCTAGTGACAAGTGAGACTATATGACAGTTGGAAATAAGTAATTTCTGTTGCTTGGCTCTTTCTCCTAAGCTGAGGAACACCAGTTCTTACTTCCCAAGGAAATCATTTATTTCGACGGTCCCCAACCTTTTTGGCACTATGAGAATCTAATGCCCAATGATCTGAGGTGGAGCTGAGGTGGTGATGTTAGCTCTGGGGAGCTGCTGTGAATACAGATGAAGCTTTGCTAGGCCTCCTGCTGCTCACCTCCTGCTGTGCGGCCTGGTTCTTAACAGGCCACGGATCAGTACCACTCTGCATCCTGGGGGTTGGGGACCCCTGATTTCTTTCTTTCCTCCCTTCCTTCCTTCCTTCCTTCCTTCCTTCCTTCCTTCCTTCCTTCCTTCCTCCCTCCCTCCCTCCCTCCCTCCCTCCCTCCTTCTTCCTTCTTTCCTGGGAGCATCATCCTTTACAAGAAACACACTTACTCTTATGACTAAAGCTTCTTGGAGGCTGTAGGCAGAGACCATTTCTTTCACAAGTGAATACACAGCACCTAGCAGTGTCAGGACTGTAATGGGCTCTAAATAAATATCATTAAATAAATTCAGTAAATGAATGAATGGACAACTATAATCCTTGTGCTTTTTTCAAGCAGTTGTCTTTAGCAACACAGTTATTATTTAGATTGTGTAAAAATCTAATATCATGGCATGTTTTCATCTTTTAAATTTATACAGTTTTTTGTTACATAGAAAGGTTCAGTCCCCAAAGATGCCCATGGCAGAAGCTTCTAGTAACCTCACAGTATACATTCTTCTTTTCTCCCTAGTAAAGGATCCCAGTTTTAAAATCTGTTTGCTAGCCAGCTATATGACCATATTTCCCAGTATCCTTTGCAGCTAGGTGTGGCCATGTGACTAATTTTGGCCATTGAAATCTAAATAGAAATGTGGAAAGTAGAGTCGCACGGGGGGCCTGCACTGCTCATAGCAGCTTTGATGGAAGGAAGATTTTTGCTTTGAGGTCAAACTCTGGGCAACCTGAGCATTGTGATAAATGAAGCTCTGTGTCAACAAGTGAGGATTTTGTTTTTTGGTGAGAGAGAGGGATAGGGAGAGGGAGGGAGGGGGA
>NW_006494614.1:58926078-58975260 GCF_000325575.1 Pteropus alecto | reverse complement strand
AGAGAGAGAGAGAGAGAGAGAGAGAGGATAAATAGAAATGTGGTTGATTTCTAGGAAGTCTCCTTGAAAGAAAGGAGTCACCTGTTTTTCCCCCCACTTTTCCCACCCTGCTGTCTGGAATGCAGATATTAGGTTGGAGCACTAGCACCATAACAGACCATGAGCAAGAGGGCTCTAGGGTAGGGGTGACAGAATGGTGAGCAGGAAGGAACCTGGGCCCCTGACAGGCTGGTGGAACCTCTATACAAGCCGTGGACTGCCGTGCCTACTCCAGGCTTATTTTGTTTCAAAAACATAAACTCCTACCTCTTAGAGCCACTATCATTTTGAATTTTCCTCATATTTAGTCAAACTTAATCCTCACAGATACAGCGCTGCTTGACACATACTTGCAGGCTCCCTAGATGAATGAGCCTTTCCCGAAAAATGTTGAACAGTGATAGGTAATTTTACAAGGGTAGGGACAATATTTTTCCTCAACACATATCTTATATGTTCGATATGTAGGCAGAAGTCACTGCTGCAGAGCTGTTTACTACGGACCTTGGACAAGATGAGTTCTGTCTGAAAAATGTTCGGAATAGAAATTGCTACTTGGTTGCCTCAACGAAAATCCCCTGATTGTTCAGGGAATGAAGTAAGTCCTCTCAGGCCATTCAAAATTATTGAGCTGCTGGGTGCAGCCCCAAAGTAACCAAATCAAAGATGCAATGCTTAGTCCCTGTCATTCATTTTGCTGTTGGAGAATGTTGAGCAAATGTAGTCATTTCCATTTTAACATAATTATCACTGAGCTGCTCTTCCTGACAATAATTAGCCAACGAGTTCAGTCGCACGAGTCTGTTCCTCATTAGAGACACTAAATGTCATTGAGGAGTGCCTGATTCCCGTCTTGTGTATGTGGAGGACAGGCTCTACTCTGAAGGCGAAAGCAAGTCTTATGTCATATGTGGAGAGGACAGAACCAGCTCTGCTTTGGGACATGCCAATATTTACATGACTTCACAGCAGAGAAGGACTTACTAAGCATGACATTAATCCAAATCATAAAGGAAAATATAAATTTTATTAAAACGCAAAAAATTCTTTATATGGCAAAAAGTATTAACGATAGCAATACTTTTGCTCAAAGTAGTTTCTGAAAATTCTTCAGAAATTTCATGATGAATTTAACAATTTAGCTACAAGCATGCCCACTGACATTTTTCTTAAATAACTGCTAACAATTGGAAACAAATATCCAACAAAAAGAGAATGAATAAATTAATGCATATATCCGTGTAATAGAATGACAGAATGCTATTCAGTGATTAAAAATAATGGCTATTTCTTGGAAAGCTGTTCATCATACACTAGAAATTAAAAATAGCAGGTTCCAAACAGGGTGGATGATGGGAGCCAATTTTGGTAATAAATAAGAAAAGTACTCAGACATGTGATTAAAGGAGATATACCCAAGTTGTTAAAAGGAGATTTCCTTGTGTAGAATGATTAAAGATTTTTTATCTTTTTTTTATTCTTAACTGCCTTTCAAAAGTTTCCTCTATGAACTATGTTAACTTTATAATAAGGATAAGAAGATACAAATTATTAAAAAGGAGAATTTCATCTGTCACTAGATCACTGTTGTCTGTTTTGATTTGGCTAAGAGCACAGTGCGATGATGGGCTTTGTAACACGTTTTAATAACCCAGGCTTTTTAGTGAGAATATTCACTCTGATGCCTGGACACCTCCTGTCTTTGGAGGTACAGGCTTCTCAGAGATCAAGGCACCTTTTGCTGATTTTAATGTTCCCTGGTGAGATAAAAGAGTGCATAACAGGGCCAGCAGTGGAATTGTGCCTGAGTCATGCTTTTCATCACAGAAGACAGGACTCAGGCTAGACCAGGAATTAGTTAGAAGTTCCTAAATTTTGTGGGGGTTGGAGGTGGGGAAGAGGTTTTCTGTTTCAGACCCAAATCAGACTGTCGGGATCCTGGTCAGGAGGAGCATCTCCCACTGTGCTAAAAAGCCTTGAGTGGTTAGTCATTTGATGCTGAAATGGGGTTATTGGAGCTGAGTCACAGGAAATCTTGAAATGAGATCGAGAAAGAAATAGAGACGGTGAGGGGGAGAGAGAGAGCGACAGACAAAAAGAAAAAGGAGGAAGGAGGGAGAGGGAGGAGAGAGAGGAGGAAGAGAAGGAGGAGAGGACTGGGAGGAAAGAAGGAGAGAAAGGGAGAGAGGAAGAGAGAATAAGACAGAGATAGAGAAAAAAGATGGACACAGAGGGAGGGGAAGATGCAAATAGAGACAGAGGAGGAAGGGAGAAAGGGCAGAGGGGGACAGAGATACAGAAAAGGTGAGGTAACAGAAATGGAGAGAGCAAAGGACATACCCAGAGAAACTGGCACAGAGAGAGAGACACACAGAGAAGACTCGTGGACTCACACGCACAGACATGACACCCACATTAACCTGCGCGACCACAGAACCCAGCGCAGTGCTGTTGCTGGGAACTGGGCCTCTCCGGGGCAGATGGCTGGGACAGCATCTTTTTGTGTGCGCCTTTGTCGATTAAACTCAGACCTCACCTTGAGCTATCTATAAGAGTTCTCAGTGCAAAGTTGTTTCCTCTTTCAATGCCCGCTCCCCGAAGAATCGTTAATACAGCAACAATAACAACACCACTCACAAGGCCATCATGTCTTTCTGAGAGTTCTGGGGAGCCAGGCACGCATTATTAGAAAACTGTGTCCCAGTCTGGACCCTCCCTGCAGCCTTACTCACCCTCTTCTGTGCACACAGCCCCTCAGGGACAATGCTTCTCAGTGTACAGGATCAAAGGCTGCAAATAATTAATGAGATTTTTTCTCCCGGAAGATTTCCTGTAACAATAGCTCAACCTGTCAGTGATGTTATCCCTGCTTTTGAACCAGCACCAAGAGAGGCAGGATGAAGGGGAGGGGAAAGGGAAGGGAGGGGAGGGGAGGTCCATTCTGTACCAAGCTGAGAAAGGGTCACTTCTAGGCAACTCTGAATCCCAGAAGACAGAAATTTCTCAGTCTGTCTGTCTGTCTGTCTGTCTGTCTCTATCTTGCGCACATGCACGCGCGCGCGCACATACATTCATAACTCTGAATCCCAGAAGACAGAAATTTCTCAGTCTTGCTCTCGCGCGCGTGCGCACGCACGTACGCATACACACACACATATTTACTCTGCTTTGAGGCTGGAAAAGGGATTTGTCCAGGCACACACACACACACACACACACACACACACACATTTACTTTGCTTTGAGGCTGGAAAAGGGATTTGTCCAGGCCCTGCTCAGCCACACCAGTTTGTAAATGCAAGAACTCAGGCACATCAGCTGCAGAGAAACCACTCAGCTATGTTTTCTGAGGGGATTCACAAAACTGAACTTGGTCACAGTGGCTCTCCACAGTTTCTGATGGGTTAGTATCCACTCCCATCTTCCGGGAAGAACCTCCTGCATTGCTGTGGGAAGCCACCTCTCCAGGTTGTCACGGCGAGAGGCTGGGGCGATGGTAGGCTCATGTACCAGGACTAGCTCATGGGCACATTTCAACCTCTTGCTATTCTGTTTGGTTCAGTGGTGAGTGTGTATCCCAGGGGGCTCAGTGAGACCCGGAGCTGGCCCTGGGGCTGTACGCCTGATTGGGAAAGAGCTTTTCTGGTGGAACTCGGGACCTGTGTTGTTGGTAGTCTCATCTCTCCACAGCCATACAGATACGGCTGAGGGGGAAGCCGACCCAGGGAAGAGCAGAGCTGAGAGGTGGAGAAAATATATTCTGAGCACCTGAATTCTCACGCCGGATGCCCTCGTTCCCATGGACTTTTCAGTTATGTGGGCCAACACATGTTCCCTTGGCCTAAGTCACTCCGAGATGGGTCCTGGCAACTCGTGGCTGAGGGTCACACCTGTGATGACCAACTGTAGAAACACGAAGCTCCTCAGGGCTTTCCAGATTCCTGCTTTTGACTCACCGCATGGAATTTACAAACTGTTTCCCTGACCTGCTTTTCTCACACAGTCGGTGCCACTCACATTCTACCCGTGATAAAATGGGGAACCCTTGTCCCCCAGTTCCAGTGATTGGGTCTTTGTTCTCTGTGGCTCAGATCCTGGCCTTGATGTCCCTCAATGTCTTGGCCCTTGCCAGTCGCCCGCTCCCTCTCTAGGTTGGAGTCCTGTCCCCCGACTCACTTTGCTGGGACCGCTTTCTGTGGCCTGTCTCCGCACTCCAAGAGCCATACTCCCCTGGCAGACAGGATTTCCTTCCCCCTTCTCAATCGGCCGCCAGCTGTGGTGGGCCGCCGCTTCTGGGAACATCGCCTCCGTTGCCTGTCAGGGTGCATTGGGTCAGGGGACTCGTGACTCCAGCTCAGGTAAAGCAGACTCATCTCTGAGCATGTGAACCATGGGCCGAGTGACACAGGATGGAAAATGGCTAGGGGTGGTCCATTCTCCCGTGAGATCACGCTGTGCCAGCCTGTCAGTTCCCATTACCTCGAGACTCAACCGTGCCCTACTTCCTGTGCAGCCTCAGGCCAGGTTCTAAACATATTCTTCGAGTCTATAAACTGCAGAATCTCCCAACAAGTTCTCCCTTTTGCCGGAGGCGGTCAAAACTGGTCTTCAACGAACAGCCCAGACAGACCCACCTCTCCGCAGCCTGTCCCACCCTGTGGGACCTCTACTCCCAGAGCTCGCACCTGTCCCTCCCCATCCCCATCACGTCAACCCTTTCATGCCTGGCAACATCCCAAGTTATCAGCAATGGCAGAGTCTCAGGTTTAGCAATATCGACCCCATTTAAACTCATTTCCCTCCCTTTTACCTCCTATTGTAGAAGTCCAAAATGACAGTTAAGCTCTCCTAAAGATACCACAAATTTGTGCAACTGCTATACAGTTTGTTAAGCTAAAGGTTTTTCCATCTAAGTACTTAAGGAAAGCTTTCTTTTTGATGTTTAAATTGCATGTTTCCTTTGCCAGATACCAAGCAGAAAAAGGAAAAAAAAAAAAGTGGGAAATGAAAAAACAAAGATTGGCTATTTCAGATTCACATTATTATAGGACCTGGTATTATTTCGCACCTTTATCTAGTTCATCTGGCATTTCAGAAAGTTTTGTTGTAAAAATAAATCCCCTTTTGGGATTGAAAAATAATTTAAGCTGCTTGTCTGCCAGCTTGCTCCACTGTAAGGGGGCTGATGTGGAAACCGTGGCACATTTTCAGGTGTTTCAAATCAGGAAAATAAGACACATGTTTATTAAAAGTGTGTCTAATACTTGATTATCTGTACCTCAGATGAGAAGATTAGATTTTGGAAGAGAAAGATTAATAACTTTCTTTGCGGAGATAAACGCGCATTTGGACCTGCATGCCAATTGTTTATTGTGAAGCAGCGTACCCACGAGGGCATCTTGTCTTTGCTAGCATTGGATGCACCGTGGATAATGATCATTTAATTAAATCTCATTACGAAAATACCTTCTTTCTAAGCCCTGGACAGTGTTTAAGAAAGGGAGATGAAAATTTTTGGAGATTTTTTTGGGGGGCTTGCCGTTCATCAGTCAAAAACCCAGTCCCGACAGTCCATTTCTAAATACCAGGCAATGTCTGTCCCTTCCCTTTCTGACTGTTCAGAGTCCACAGCACTCGGCAGAGAGCATGCCTGGACTTTGCAGACTGTCTTGTTTCCATCCTGATTCCTCTGCCACTAGGCTGGGCAGCCTTGGGTAAGTTACCAAACCTCTCTGAATTCACATGACCCTTGTCTGTACGTGGAACAGCCAACACGTTTCTCATAAAGTTGTAACAATAAAGTGGGTCAAGTATCTGAGGTATGGGGAGTCATATGTTGTGGCTTCTTTCTCTCTCCCTTTGGGGACTGTGCTTGGCGCTGGCAGACCCCTCTGGTCATCTGGGAACACAGCCCTGAACTCACTCTTCTCCAAGACTGGTCTGCTCCCTGGAATCAGGTGCAAGAGTCTGTTCCAACTTAGCAAGCCTGGTCCCCTGGTGCCATCAGCTGCCAACTCTTCATTTTGACATGTACCTCCCACTCACCCAGATCATTAACAAGTTTAATTGAATGGTAGTTTGGCTCCTGACACCCAGCCCTTGCAACCGGAAAAGAAAAGCAATTTGTGTCTGTCTCCCGCCTCTGGCTACAGAGCCTCGGACCCACCTGATGGTTTGATGCTGCAGGGAATCGGGGTCTGTGGCATTCACTGTCAACAGCACACTGCCCACGGAGATGTTCTCCTGCCTGGTCACCATCATGGGGTCGGGGTAGAAAACTGGACCCTCGTTGACATCCAGGACAGTGATGTGGATGGTCGCCGTGGAGCTGGGGCCGTAGGAGACATCGGGTACCAGCGGGTCCTCGTTTTCCACTTTGATCAGCAGGGTGTGAAAGGCAGAAATCTCATAGTCTAGAGGCTGGAAAGCAGAGAGAGGAGCTCAGCATGTGTGTCTGCCACAAAGTCCCTCTGACATTCCACGAGCAGCAGTGGACCTTTAGGGTTGGATGGATCCAGGTTTTGTGAGCTAAGTTTTATGCAATTTGGAGTCTTTTTCAAAAAAAAAAAAAGAATGTGAAACACACAGATACAAAATTAGGTGTGAAAGCTGTTAATTTTTTTAGATTGAGAAAGAAATAACAACACATTACATGAGACTCAGAGATCTGAGGCCTTCCTTCTAAGATCTCTTTAGATGGCTCCCTGGCAATGCTGACATTAAAAAGCCTTCCCTCCCATAACCTGCAACTCCACAGCTCATGACACTCATGGGGCTCATGTGGATGAGAGACGCTGAAGCCTGAGCTTCATGGCAACCCTGCCTCTGTAACCATGGGAGATGGAAGGGGAAAAGCAAATCAAGGTTCCACTCTTAGTGTTTCCCACTCACTCGCCATGAGGTCTAGGGGCCGGAGGCTCACAGCACTTAGAGTAGGGAATCTCCTGGCACAGATATGCATTTTCCAGTAGAATGCCATGTAGAGAAAAGGCTTTAAGAGGCTGAGGCAAATGTGGTTGAGATGCTGGGCCCTTTCCCACCTGAGGGCACTTGAAAAGGTATGGGGTACATTTTCAGTTGTTGCCATGACTTGGGGGCTCTCTGGCCATATACTGAGCCAGGGCAGTGACACCAGACACATGGCCATGTCCAGGACAGTCCAACACAATGGTGGATCATTCTGCCCTCAAGGCCAGTGAGCAGCCCCAGTGAGACAATAAACTGCCTGTCATACCAGGTAGTGTTTCTACATGGGATGCTGACTGGGACCCAGCCCTCTGCCCTGCCTTGGGAAGCTTTATCCATGCAGAAAGCAATACACTTGGTGGGTGAAAGTGCCATTTTCACTCCTAAATACAAGAGGGGTCAGAGTCAAATCCTAATAACTATAGGACATATGAGACCACGGGAACGTCACTGCACCTTCCAGAGTCTCAGCTTTCCCGTCGATAAAGTCCCAGTACAAAGGACTGTGGTAAAGATTAGGGGAGATGAATCGGTCTAGAGCCCGATGTGATAACAAGCCATTAAGACGGTGAGGAAGAAGAACGTGGGATTGACGTGCTGGCAGAGCCGCCGCCCTCCCGCCTTGTTGTTCAGGTTCGTTCCCAAGCTGGCATTCCCTGAGCAGAAGACTGGCTTCAGAGCAATTGAGAAGTGAACGATGCCACCACGAGAGAGGGAAACAGAGCACGAGAGTGAGCCGCACGGCGATAGACCGGTCTTTTCTGGGGAGCGAACCATTCTAGTGCTTACTTCCATTTGCACAATGCCAGGGGTGATAGTTCCAGTTGTAGGAGGCCCTGGGCCTGTCCACCTGGAGATGGTGAAACGTAGGTTTCTGCCCCAGGCTCTTTTTTTTTGCCCGCCCTGGCTCACGCTGGATTAAGAAGCCATCTGTTGTCTCAGGGATATGACCTTATTAATGTGATTTGTCTGGTGTAGGGTCCCTGTGTCGGGGATGGGAGAAAATTGAAAATACCTCCAATAAAGTTACAGAGATTTGATTCAATTAATATTTCATCAAGTGTCAAGAGACAGTGTGGGCCACTGTCCTGAAGGGTTTCAAGGCTGGAAAAGCTGGCCCACGTGGGAAGGCAAAGGAGCTGGGGTTTCTTGTCTGAAAGAAAGGGATTTGGAAGTGATCCAACAGTAATTTTTAAGTCTATGATAGGTCTGGGGATTCAAGAATGCCTGCTTTCTCAAAGCTTCCTTCTTCTCTGAGGACAAAAAAGAAAATAGACTTAAGATGAAGCGTGGATTATATTCAGCCAAAAGAATATCTCTTTGGCATTTTGGAATAGGTTTACGAAGCAACTCAAGGTGTTTCTGTCCAGAAGATTTTAAAGAGGAAACAGGTACTCACTGGCCAGAACCATTAGGGTCCAGTCCTGGAGGGAGGCAGGACTCCCCCGGAAACCACACGATCCGGGGACTTCTGCTAGTTTTTCAGTATGTTGCCTGCTAACTGGTTAGGGCAGAACTTCTCATGACTGGCTGCCCCATGGCCATGGCCACCCCCATTCTCCCTCAGAGTCCCGAAGGCCATATTTGGACTTTCCAGCCTTCCTTGCAGCTAAGGGTGTGTATGTGTCATCTGGCTAATGACATGTTATAGGAAGTTGTCTGGGGGACCCGTGAAAAAGATATTTTCTTCCCTGATGAGAGGAGAGGAGCACTCTCTCTCACTTGCTTGGCTGCTTCCTTGCTTCCTGCCTTGGACCACGGCACTGAGAAGATGTGATGCCTGGGGCTTTGGCAGCTATTTTATGTCCATGAGGAAAAAGCCAGAAACATCTGTGGTGCCCCCTGTTGGTTCTCTGACACCTTTAATTGCCAACCAATCCTAAACGGGCCTACCTTCATTTAATTATAGAGCTCATTAAATCTTCTTTATTATTTAAGCTACTATCAGCCTGGCATTCTGTTACTTACAGCTGAAATCATTTCTAATTAATGCTTTGAGTTGTTGGCAAAGTGGAGAGCATGGGGAGCATAGCCAGGCCTGCGTCTAGACAGTGGTCCCCAACCTTTATGGCACCGGGGACCAGTGCTCCTATAAGAATCTGAGGTGGAGCTGAGGCAGTGATACTAGCACTGGGGAGCAGCTGCAAATACAGATGAAGCTTTGCTCCACCTCCTGCTGTGGGCCCTGGTTCCTAACAGGCCATAAACTGGTACCAGTCTATGGCCCAGGGGTTAGGAATCCCTACTCTAGAAGGCCATCCTGGGGCTCTGACCCAGGTGTGCTGAGAAGCAGGGAGAGCTCCAAGCCCTTTGTAGGGATGCCTGTGGCAGGCAGCCAAAATGAGGGGAGTCTTCGTTTCAGTTCTGAAGCACAGTCACTCACTAGAAAAGTCGAAGCCCAGGCAGAGCCCCGGACTCCGTGGTCATTTCCTCCTAAGGAGTTTGCAGGTGGAAACTCCTCTTCCTACAGCAGCGCTCATTCACCAGGCCGTGGTCTGTGAACACCGGCATCACTTGTGGCACCTGTCTCTCACGTTCTGACCCAGCAGGTGTGGGGCGGGCCTGGGAAGCTGTGTTTCAGCTAGCATTCCAGATGATTCTTTTATATGCTAACATTTCAGAATTCCAGCATCGTGGGCCAAAGTGGGAATGTGGGGAGGGGATAATAGTCCTTCTCCAGTCTAGTTTTACTTGTATTTTATTTCCCTCAAGTTGTAGCAGACACAAACACACGCTGGGGGAATTTTGCTCCTCCAGGATTCAGGATGAGGAGGTATATTTGTCCAGGCGTTGTCTTCCGGTGCAGGTCTGGAATACGGCATTTGATGGCTTTTATAGATAGATATAGGGCTAGCCGCAGAGGACGTCCAGTGGCTGTGTTATTTCATAACTTTTACAGCTTCCAAACTGCAGCCGTGTGTGCGCGAGGGCAGTGTCAGGATCTCCTAACGACTCTGCCATTGACTGAGTTATTAGGGAAGAAGAACTGGGAAGAGTTCTTCTTCCCTAATAACTCAGGAAAATGCCTGAGGTTCACTTTGGAGGAGGCGCTGAACAGGGCGGGGTTTGGAAGGAACCTGGAGCCCTTTTGCTTTGGAGCAAGCTGGAAGCATCTCCACAACCTCCATTCTCGATGGCTCCTGCCCCCAGGGGCAGTATAGAACTTTGTTGGTATAGTTGTTTACATGGCCCTATACTAGGCTGAATAATGACCCTCCAACATGTCCTCATTCTAATCCCTGGACCCGTCAAATATATTACCGTATGTGACAAGAGGGACTTTGCAGATGTGGATAAGCTAAGGGCCTTGAGATGGGGAGATGATCCTGGGTTATCCAGGTGGCCCCAGGTCATCTCAGACTTTCTTAAAAGAAGGATGCGGGAAAGTTAAAGGAAGAATTAGGTGTGACGATGGAGGCGGAGGCTCAGAGTCAGAGAGAGGTATGAAGATGCTGTACACTGGCTTTGAAGATAAAGAAGGGTTGTGAACAAGGAATGCGGGCAGCTCCAGGAGCTTGAAAAGATGAGGAAATCGATTCTCTCCTAGAGCCTCCAGGAGGAACTACCCCTGCAGCTTGAGGCCTGTGAAACCAATTTTGGACTTCAGGCCCCTAGAACTGTAAGAGAATAAATCTGTGTTAAAAGCCACGAAGTTTGTGATCATTTGTTTCAGCAGCCTCAGGTAACTCGCACAGGCTCGAAGTGCCTGCCACTGTTTTCAACTTTTGACATATCAACTCATGAATTCTTCACAAAAGTTCTAATTACCACCCTCATTTCACTGATGAGGAAAATGAGGCACAGAAAACAGCTAAATATCTTGGCCAAGGGCACACAGGGAGTGTGTGTTCTGATGAGGAAAATGAGGCACAGAAAACAGCTAAATAAATATCTTGGCCAAGGGCACACAGAGAGTGTGTGTTTCTGCTTTGTTCATAGCTACAATTACTATAAATACGATTATGCCTTGCTTCTGAGGCAAATGGCTTCACCCGCCAGGAAGGAAACTTCCAGTAAATGTCCTGGTCTTGCAGAACTTCTTCCCAGAACTTCTCAGCGAGAGTGGAAGTGTGTGAAAATTGCTCCTTCTAGGACTCCGAGACCACCGGCATCACACGTTCCTTGCCACCTCCCTCCCGCCCAGCGTTTCTAGAGCCCTTGCAGGGGCCTAGGGCTCGACACTCATTATCACATTTCCTCCTCATTCCACCTGCCGCCAGAGAGGGTCGGCGTGCTGGGCAGCAATGCTCACAGGAGGTTTCACACCAAGAATTAGCCAATGGATGTAATTATCTCCTGTTTTGAAGAGAATAACTGAGACTCTGCTAAGAGAGATTAAGGAGAAATGCAAAATACCCATTTTGAGCATAGATCTTAAAAAAAACCTTCAGCTATCCCATTTTTACATATCTTTGATAATTCGTTATCGAACATATAGAGAATCTCATTTAAAAATTAAGTTTGGCTTTTTAAAGTTACACATAAGTTTGAGTTTTCTGGAACCTGTCAGACAGGTTGGTCTTATGCTATAGGGATAAAGCTGTGAACTTTTTCTTGTTTAGGTCCAGGAGGGAGAGACTAGGGCTGACTTATCCCGCGACTCCCCCATGCAGCGAGGCCATGAGCCTCATCATAGGCTCTCAGTGCTCATGTGCAGGGGAGGAGCAGTCGGAAGCATCCTTACCTTGACGACAGAAAGCATCCCCTCATTGGTTTGAGGGTTGGTGTGGATTTCGAAGCTCTGCCCTGGGTTTCCATTGATGATGGTGTAGGCAGCCCTCCACGCGCCTGTGGTAGGGTCGTCCTTGTCTTCAACTGTCAAGTTGACAATAACTCCCACAGCTCCTTCCTCGACTGTGGCTTGAAACTGCAAACAAAGCAGATGGCTGCTGTCATTATTTTGAAAACACATGGCAAAGACCATTTATGGGATTCTTAACCGCATGCTTGGTATTGAGTACATTACCTATATTATTTCATTTAATAATAAATAATAACTGGAGAACAGCAGTGCCTCTTCTTCGCGCCCTTCTCCCGTCTGCCTGAATGCAGACAACCACAAGACCCCAGGCGAGGGTGGAAAAGGGAAGGAGCCTGGGTCCCTGAGTCACCACATGGAGGAGAGCAACCTGGTGACTGGGAACACCGCTTGAACTGCTGATACGTGAGAAACAAACTTTTATTGAGTTTGAGCCTTTATACATTTTTGCTTGCACATGTTCCTGCAGCCTCGCTGACCTCAAACAACAGAGAACCAGATAACAAGAGCACCATGGCTTATCTGTGAAGGGACTGGAATTGGAACCCTGTGTTTGAAGCCAGAGTCTCTGCTCAATTGGACCATATTCTCCAATAAAGAAAGCCAATTTCATCCTTCCTACCCTTTGCCCATAACTAGTATGACTTTAAAAACCATTTTCTAAGAAAACATATCAATCAATTGTTTGGAGCCTTGTTGTACCTGTGTTTTTACTGTAATACATCTCAAATACTTGTTGTAAGTAGGTGTGGTGAAAATAAATCAATAAATGAAAAATCGACTGTCTCATAGATAGAGAATTTTACAAGCTATCATTAGCACATTCTTTTGAGCTGGAAGCATAAAGTATTGTTTTGGTGCTTATCCTTGACACAGTACAGGTGAATAGTAATCCATTTGCAAATATTTTACAAACAAATAATACCAATAAGCTGACAAGAAGAAGAAATATCTCAGAATTTCAATTAGTAGGAAAGTGAATTTAGAGACAGTAAGATGAGGCTAAAAAGCCCTTGTGTTCAAAGAGAAATAATTTGAGAAATGAGGTTTCAAAAGCAGCGGCTGATTAATTGACTTGCAAATCATTAATCTTAAGCCTTAATCTTGATGCCTTGGAGGGTGGAGAGGGGACGGGAACTAATTTGTCTATCACACCTCAGCAAACCTGTGAGTTGTTTCTCTTCCGTAAAAGGGATGCTGGGAAATTCTGAGAACATGCACTTGAGATGGAAAGTAGCTGGAGTGAGGGGAGACGTGTAGGATGCTGTCACATAGATATAGCTCCAGGAGACAATTATTTTGGCCTGTTTCCTCTGATTCTTGTTTCAGTAAATCCCATCTCATACATTTCCCTTCTTCTCACAAGTCACAGAATTCTCAAGCTGGAAACCTAGACTGGTTCTCAGCCCTGTCTGTATATTAGAATCTCTTTGAGGACTTTTTTTTTTTTTTAACTGTTAGAGAAAAAAAAAGGAACAAAGTCCTATTTCAATTCAGTTGGTCTGGGGTAAGGCCTGGGATCCAATATTTTCTTAACCTGCCACATAATTCTCATATGCAGTTTGGGGTGAGAATCATGATTGAGTCTAAGTTCAAGGACGGCAAGGAGTTAATGAAAGAACCAGCCTTGTGTATTGACACGGCTACCTGAGCTCAGTGTTGAGGGGCCTGCAGTGCATCTGGGCTCAGAAGCGAGGAGAGATGTAATCAACTACTATTATTGTCTGCCATGTGTCCAGGGGTGGGACCTGGTGGCACATGTGTTATCTAATCTTTTCAGATTGCAGATGAAGATATGGGCACAGGGAAGGGAGGAAGAGATTTGTCCAAAGTTGTTCAGTGAACCAAAGGTCAGATCCAAGCGCCCTGGATTCTAGTAATCTCTGCTTTTAACAAGTTCTATTTCTTAAGCCTGCTCGAGACCTCCATCGCCTGTGCCAGTCCTTCACCCCCTGCTGTGGTCCAGAGCCAGAGGACTAGTTCTCTGTCACTACTGATCACAGCTGACCTCACCTATCGTTGTGGCTCTTCTGACACCTGTACCTTAGAAGGCCAGGTGGACAATTACTCAGGCATGGGGAGCACTAAGCCTAGAGGATGCTGGAAACCATCAGGTAGAGATGCTGTTACATCCAATACCTAGGTGAGATGTTGCTTTGTCAAAAAAGATGAGTGTCACGTTGCTAAGATGAAGACACCGTAAGAACTGATCATGATTGGAGAAAGCTGGAGGCTCCATGCACATCTGTCCCTCATGTGATGCAAGGTACATAGAAGGGACTCAGTAGATATTTGTTGAATGAATGAATGGTCTTATATATAGGAAATAGGACCTGGCATCAAAGATGAGGGCTGAGAGGAAATGTGAAGGGATAAAGCTATATAGAAGTGAGACTAAGAGAGACAGGCTTATTGGCTAATGCCTGATCCTACCACGTCCCTGAATGTTCCAGAAGGGTAGGAGTGGACTGCTCTCCCTTGTTCTCTGAGACATCTCCGGTAGGGCTGCATTGTGACTTTTGTGGACCTTACGCATTTACCTTCGTTGGCCCCTCCTACAATAATGTTTTCATGGGCTCTAAAAAATTCCCTTTTATTCTGATATGAGGAAAAATTAAAATTTTCTTTGGCCCTAAAAATTATTTTTAAATTGATTTTAGGACCCTAGATACTGCGCCTATGGCACCCGATGGATGATTGGGTTCTGATCCCCAGTACATAGCACTGTGCAAGACACATGAAAATCTGATGGATGGATAGATGAGTGAATAAATGGATGAATCTATAAAATTAATATTTAGGCTACGTCTAAGTGAGACAAGTCTATGCATCTTCTCTTAAGACACTTTTTTTTCATGTCTGCAGCACCTACTAAAGGGGCTGCCACTTAATATCTGTTTCGTGTGCGAGCAAATGAATCCAAATAAAATGAGAACATGGTATTGCTCTAGGAATTCTCAAAGTGTACATTGTGGTCCTAACATGTCCATGTAGCAGTATGTCCACAGCCACATTTACTTACCATCCATCCACTCAACCATCATCCATCCATCATCCGTCATCTACCCATTATCTATCCATCCATCCATCCATCCATCCATCCATCCATCCATCCATCCATCTATCTTCCAGCCAGCCAGCCAACAAATACTTGGTGAGTGGCTTCTGTGTGCCAGGAATGATATAGGATTAAGTGTGTGTGTGTGTGTGTGTGTGTGTGTGTGTGTGTGTGTGTGTACACAGACACTGTACACAGACACACACACACACACACAATCATAAGACTGTGTTAACTGCTAGGAAAGAAATAACACAGCTCCTGAAGAGCCTGTAGTTTGAGGGGTGGTGAGAAGGGGTGGGTACCTGACCCAGTCTGGGGAGGATCATTAGGAAAGAACTCCCTGAAAACTGAAAGAAGAGGAGGAGTCAGTGAGGTGAAAGTGAGAGAGCATTCCCGGCATCTGGAACAGCAGGTGTAAAGTCCAGTGGCGGAGAGAGCACGGTGATTTGTGGAACAGAGGGAAGGTGGTTATGGTTGGCGTGCAGAGCAGGCAGGGGAGAACTGTTTCTCTTAGACTTCATAGGAGGATAGAGTCAGATTATTCAGGGCTTTGTGGGCCACAGAAAGCCATTTGGAATTTACTTCGGAAGCAAAGGGGAATCTAATTAAGGCACCAGATTATGTTTAAATCTACTGTGAGACTTTGGAAAAAAACTTTAAACATAGAAAATATTCAACACAATTATTATAGTCTTCGTTAAGACCATTATCTGATTCTTGCATAAACTATAAAGCCAGTTTCCTTGAGCATCCATTTAGAAACTCATTATTGCTTAATTAAATACTCATTCTATTAATTCTATTCAATGTTTTAACCCCATTATGTAATTCAAGAATGGAAAATTAAATAGATTAAAATGAAATAGTACCATTTTATATTTCTATAGCAATGCTCACTTTGTGATTTAAAAACAATAGATAGACATTAATTTACCACACCAGAGAAGGAGAAAATATTGATTATAACGTTACTCCCTTTAATTGGAAAAAATGGATAAAGTTTTCTGTTAAACTGTGTGGCAAATCAAATGCCAGATGCAAGATGCATTTTTACATAATCAGTGTGGGCGACTGACTTGGGACCTACTGAGACACATTAGCTCTGTCCTCTAAATTCAGAACTGAGTTATTTCGTTCTTCTTTGACAAGGTGGGGGTGAGTTTCATGATGGACATTTATGAAGAGCCTCCTGGACTTGTCACAAAGGTCATCTATCGCCAGGGGACTTGCATTTTATTATACACTAAGAATGAATGCTCTTCCTCCACAAAGAACGAATGCTCTTCCTCACAGAGCAAAGAATTGGTCTTTAGGTTAAAATTAACCTAGAAGATGAAAATAATGATTAGCAGGCTAGAAAGCTGCAGGTGGGGAAGAAGTGACATGGATGACTTTAAGGTACTGACTATAAGCAAGCTCGAATGCTTGGTGAATGAAGTCTAGGTTCATGAGCTGTCAATCTCGAGGTTTCATAGAGAACTGATATTGAACTTGAAAATCTGGGATGTAGTCATCTGGACCCGGGCTTTGGAATATTAAAAAATAAGTTCCCAGAAAATTTTATAAACATAAATTTCTATTTGTGAGGATAAAAGAGTGAGGGATAGATCATTAAAAATTTAAATCGCAAACAATTTTACAGCCTATATTTACATAAAGGATACAGATTTTTGGAAAAATCTTATCTTTTGCTGTGGGTAAAAACTGTGATTGATATAAATAAAATAATACATTTAAGGACCATGGCACAATGTCTGGCATAGGGTAAGAAATATACGTTTGTTAGAAATGATGAAGATGAATTTCATTGTGTCATATGAAATTCTTAGAAATCAATTGGAGAATATGATTCAAACCCCTGTGATTCTTTCTGTTCTCATTAGTCTACATTATAATGTAGTTATTTATACAGTATCCTGTTTCTCTGGATTAGAATGAAAGAAGCTCTTTTCTTTTCGGTTGGAATGCTTACCTAATACTCACATACTTACTCGCTCTTCTCTTTCCTCTCACAGTGGGCCCTTCATTGCCAAGGCATGTGATGTTAACCTATAGCACTCACGGTTAGAAGGGATAGTTGTATTAGATATATGGTTTCTTACTATCTATGGTTAGGACTCATCCCAGGATAGAAAGATCCAAGAACTCATTTTAATAAATTTTCATTAAGTATCTATTACATTCTGGGTGTCTACCAGGCACAGGGAATATGGCAGTAAATGAGAGGGACACTACTCTCTGCCCTCAGGGACTTACAGCGTTGTAGACCAACACATTCACTCCCAGTCATCCCCTTTATTTATATGTTTTATTCACCTATGACATAGCCAGACAATTTGTTTTCTATCATTTTTCCATTGTCATACTTCCAAGGCTGCACCTATGGCCAATTAAAGATGCTTTTGTATTTGAACATGATTTAGTTTCCAGCTAATGGTCATTTCAATAAAGGGTGCTAGGTCAATTGGATATCCATGTGAAGAAATCAATGAATCTTGACCCCTACCTCACACCATACACAAAATGTGAATGGTAAAACAATAAGTCTTTTAGAAGAAAATATAGGAAAACATTTTAATTTAGCTTACACTTAATGTATATGTGCACTTTATATACAATATTATGTGTAATATAATATAGAATATTTAAAAATATAAAGTAATATAAAATATAAAATGTAATTATATATGTAAAGTATACTTAACATATATATAATATTTAAATATAAAATTTAATTAATGTACAGAGTTCTAAATAAAGGTCATTTGGTATCTTAAAGAAGCTCTAATGTCTAAAAAGTGATTAGCAACAATGTCCCATAAGGGACTCTGAAGTTGCCTCACTGAGAACCACAGTCTGCTCATCAGCCAGTGCTCAAGATGCCTGAAACCTACTGGGTTCTTTCCCAGCCATCTCCTGGTAGGACACGTCTAGCTAGGACTCAGAGTGACTGTAGGACCAAGATGAGAGGAGAACATGCAGGAACCCACCAGACCATCATGGCCCCAGACACTGGTGAGCATCTTTTACTCTTTCTCCATCTGATTAAAATTTTCTAAGTGTTTTATTCTCACTGAATATGAGAAGTGTATTGAGGCTTTAGTTTTCAGCACCCAATGGGAGACAGTTCATACACTGAAGAAATAAAGCAGATGCTGGAGCTAGGGCTTCCAGCAACTGTGAGAAGAGACACGCTTGACCTTTCATAGCCTGGGATGTGTCTCTCCCAACTGTGCTCCCAGAGAGTGGAGATTGAGTCTCTGATTCCCTAAAATGCCCCAACACTAGATCTTTCATAAAGTAAGAGCATTATAAGTGGACATCAAGTTTTGGGATCAAAACCCAGGGAAGGTGGTAGGTGACAATGTACACACATCTGAGTGTCTCACAGTGAGAACAGTGACCAGATCTTCTCTATCCTCAGTGAGAAAAAGGAAAGTGAACTAAATTGCAGTTCGAACGGCAGAGATGATAGAATTCTTAAGTGGTGGATGAGAGTCTTCTTTTTCTAAAGATCCTTAAAAATTTTGAGTACTTATAATTCAGAGTGCCTGCATTATCTAGAAAACATTTTGAGGGAACTGTGCCCTCCCCCAGCTGCTGGTGAACAGAGTGTTACTAGGATGTCATTTTGTATCAGTCATCCCAGCTTCCGTGGCCACAGCTGATTGGACCGAGAGGTGGAACCTGACTCACAGGTAACCAATCCATTAGCTGCTTTAAGAAAAATCATACAATTTCTCTAAGAATTTGAACTCAGAGAAATAGAGCCTATAATCACAGAGTGAAGAGTCCTTAAACCTAAAGTTTCTGAGTAGTTGAACATGGGGTGGTCATTTTTTGCCATTTAGACAGTGATGAATTATCAAATAAATACAATGTGCATAGAGAAGCAAAAAAAAAAAAAAAAAAATGGAGCTATTGAAAAAAAACAAAAAAACTATGAAGAGAGACCTTGGGGCACTCAAAGACAAAAGATAGATTAAGAAGTATCCTTGATGTCTAACAAGTTTCCCAGTCCTGCTCCTATTCCCATAAGTGCCCTGTGTTTCTTGTCTCTAAGATGCTCAGTGCCTGCAAAGAACTTCGTCCTCACTCCCACCATCTTAAGTGGGTTTCTACTCCTTGTAACTAAGGGGAAAGCAACTCAGGTAGATGTCTGCCATTCTCAGTAAATGTGGTACTTTTCTCAATGATTTGGTTCCATAGATGTTTTCTCAAGTATATATTTTTTTCTCTTTTACATCCTTCTATGAAAAGTTTCAAACATTTAAAAAAGCAGTCAGAATAGAGTAATGAAGCTCATGTGTCCATCATCAGGCTTCAGAGGTCTTCAATTCATGTCTCCATTGCGTTTCATCTACACACCCACGTCTTCCCATTTCTGTATTATTTGGAGCAAATCCCAGACATGTCATTGCATCTGTAAATATTTCAGTGTGTATCTCAAAAAGAAAAAGACTCTTTTAAGAAAATATAATTAAAATTCCTTCTCGAAAATTGCTTCTTGATCCAACCAACATTAATTTCTTCTACTAAAAGACAATTGTGTTTTTTTCCTTTGGTGCCAGATGCTTTGCTAAAAGTATTTGCATGTTGTCTCTATTATGAAGAGAGAGAGAGAGATCACCTACTAGCTGCAGTAAAAGACATTAAACTTCTCCAGTTAATAAACTTCCCAGTTAAATGTTTTAAGCCACCCACTGTTACTAAACAGGTGAGGAAATACAAAACCAAATGTGCAAATAGTTCAACAATAATAAGGGACAGCAGCTCAATAGCAAAGAAACATGTTCCTGAGTGAAGGCACCTTCTGAAAGGCACTGGCAGCCCCAGCAATGTGGTACTTGATCCAGGAGAGCTGATACAAATGTCCCCCTAGTCCATGGGACCCATCCACTCAGGGAAGCCTCGGACTGGAAGGAGAATTATGTGCCAGAGGGCTGGCATCTGTGGCTGCTATTGTGATAAGAGGAAAGACCAAGTGTCACTTGTCCTCCTGGCTCTACAGATGCAGGGGGATGAGCCGACGGGCAAGAGAAGGAAACAATATTGACTGCCTGCTCTGGCAGGAATTGTCCCCTTCCCTTTTAGTGCATGCTCTTCTGTGTTGATTCATTTCCTATGCGGAGTTTCCATGTACTGGCTGCAGACACATAGGAGGTGCTGAGTACATGGCTTTTGATGTTGGCCAAGTTCTAGCTCTCTGGGGGCCCACCAGTCCACCTTCTAATAACTGTATTCTTTTTCTACACAACTTTGCCTACTGAAACTCTTCAAATCTGCCAAATACAGACATACACATTTGGAAAACTAAAAAGATGCATTTTAAGGAAGGAGAGGCTTAAATAATGTGTTTTTCTTTACAAAACAAAATGAAAACACATAGCCCATCAGAGACTGACAGGAATATAATGCAGTTGCGTGGTGGTGCTCAAACTTTGTTCCTGGAAATTAAGAATGTTTGAGGGATGGTATAGGAGTCTTACCAATGCATCATTTTCCTCTAAATAATAAAGATTTAAACTGCCTGAGAAATCTGTTAATTATATTTTATCTGTTTAGTATATCAGATTTCCTGCCTCAGGTTTTGCTTGAAAACAAAAGTTTTGCTGCTAAAAAGAAGTTTGAAAATCACTTCCTTAGGGGACTGATGAAATAAATATTACATTAGATGGCGAGAGAAAAAGAAAAATCAAGGAGTAAATATGCCTACGTTCTTTTTCCTCTAAATGCCAGGCATGGACACTTCATTTTATCCTACATTAGCATCTCTTCTTCAGTTGAGTTTTTGTCTTTAAAAACATTAAAGAAGAGGCAAAACACATTTGTACATCTGATGAGATAATTGGAAATAGTTTAATTTTGAGAAGCAAAGAGATTTTCTATAGAGATATGCATTCAACTACAAATATTTGAATGTGGATGAAAAATGATTTTATTTTTTAGGAACAATACCTTGCTCTGCTCTAAAGACTTTGGAATTTGGTTTATGCAATTCTGCAAATATACAGGAAAGGAAATTGAATAAAATGGAGCAAGTTCTGATCTATCTCAAACTCATGGGTAAATTTCTGGTAAATTCTATAACTTCTCGGAGTCCCAGTCGTTCATCTGAAATGTAGGGTATCTGACTACACATTAGAATCACTTGAAAACCTTCAAAAACTACTGATGAACTGGGGTCCCACATTCAGAGATTTTTCTCGGGTCGGGCCAGGCATTTGTAATTCTACAAACTCTCCTCGACGATTCTAACGAACAGCCAGGGCCGAGAACAACTGTTTGAGGTGACTACTAAGGCCCCTTCCTAGTGTTCTGACGAAACATTAAATGATCTTTGTGATCCTTTCTAGCTTGTGTTGGGTCCTAACAGGTGAAGGCCCGGGGGTGGGGATGCCAGAGAAAGCCACTGGTGGGGAACCTTGAGAATCCTTCCAGTACTGTGCTCACAGAGTTGCTGAGCAGGCCCGTGGAATACAACTGCCAGGAAACCACAGCGTTAGTTCTTGGAGGCCATCTTTTCCACTTTCTCAAAAAAAAAATCCCATACCCATTAAGTATCCATTTCTCTGCCCCTCCCAGTCCCTGACAACTACTAATCTAGCTTCTATCTCTATGGATTAACTATTCTGGACATTTCATACAAATGAAATCACACAATACGTGGTCTTTTGTGTCTGGCTTCTTTCACTCAGCATAGCGTTTCCAAAGCTTATCCCTGCTGTAGCTTGTGTCAGTACTTTGTTCCTTTTTACGGCTGGATAACATCTCACTGATTGATAGACTGCCCTTGACTGATCCATTCATCTACTGATCAACATGTGGGTTGTTACCACTTTTTAGCTATTGTGAATAATGCTGCTATGAACATTCATGTACAAGTTTTCGTATGGACTTATATTTTCATTCTCTTGGGTAGATACCTAGGAGGGGAATTAGTGGGTCATATGGTGACTCTATGTTTGAGGTGACATGGATTTAAGTCACTTATCAACGTGCATGGAACTCTGGTGCTGCACCTTTCAAACACATAAAGCTGTGTGCTGTTGGCCAGCTTCCCAGAACCTACTGCCTCCTGGCTCCCACATAAGGAAAGGCAATATTTGAGAGTGAGGCTGCCCATTTTGAATGGCCTGAGGGGTCTGGAAGGAGGGGGAACTCTGAGAGCTTTATTTCTTTTGAAGCCTGTGACTAACCTACTTCCAGCAGCCTCCTTTTCCCCAGTTTGCATGGGGGTATTGCTCAGGTTAATGTAGAAATGAGACAGACCCCCTGGAGCTCTTAGAGTAACAAATAGTCCTCCTTTCTAACTAGAAAAAGTACATCTTTTATCTCCTGAGCTGTAGGGCACACACTTGGTTAGGCCCTTGATGCTAACATCTCAGTACAAATAAGGACAAGAGAAACCTTCTGCTTTCATTACAAGGGATTTGTACAAATTCATACATGGAATTGACTTAGAGCATCTAAATTATATTTAAATCTCAAATGTCTTAGTCAGAAGAAACTGCTCTAAATCTGTCATCTGTATCTGTACCATTGATGCCTGTTTCAGACCCAATTGGCACTAAACTGTAATTCCCATAAGCACATCCACATATTTCTTTCCAGAAGTGGCTTATGGAGTTTCTGAGAACATCCAAGTCCCACAGTGAGATGAGATAGATGAGAATCATTCCCTTGGAAATCAGACCCAATGAGAGAGGGGGAATTTGGAACATTATTTTCTGTAGTACCTGGGCTCGATCCCTGGGTCCAGTAATAAAATGGAAGTCTGTGTGGGGAGAGAGGTGTCCCAATGGCAGGTTTTCACATTGAAAAAGACAAACAAGGGACGGTTACTCATGTTTATTGCCACGTCAAGCTCTATCGCATATTGCCTGTATGACCACGGGCCAATCGCTTAAGCTTTCTGTTCTTGATTTTCTCATCTGCAAAATGAGAATAATAGTACCTACCCTCATAGGACCAGAATAGTGATTAAGTGAGAATATTTATAAATGCTTTGATGAATGTCTGACACATTAGCAATATATGAACATATTATAATGCACGCAGACAAAGTGAAGAAATGAACTTTGTTACAATGTATATCATTATAAGGAACATGGCCAAAGAAATAAACTTTACTCTTTTTGGGGTCTGTTATAGAAGCCTAGTCTCTCGCTAGACAATATTTCTGCCGATATAAAATTACCTTGTTTTCTAAACTACTTCCAGTCCATGTCACTTATAGTCAGAAGTGTCCTCACCAACGCTTTTTATTTCCTGATTACATTTTAAATCTAACTCAGGGTTTCTCAACCTCAACACTATTGACATTTTGGGTTGGACAATGGTTTGTTGGGTAGGGGGTGGCCCTGTGCACTGTGAGATGCTAAAAAGCATTTCTGGAGTCTACCCACTAGATGCCAGCAGCACAACCCAAGTTGTAACAATCAAAAACGTGTCTAGACATTGCCAGATGTCCTAGTGGTGTGTGTGTGTGTAATTCTCCCTGGGTGAGAATCACTAATCTAACTAAACCAGGTCAGGGGCTCCCTGCGTGTATCTGCCTGTAAACAGCAGCCCACAAACTCTCTCAGGACAAGATTTATCAATAAGTTGGTCCTATACTCAAGTCTCATAGGAAAACACTGAAATAGCATAATAACATTTTTCTGGAGTAATTGAATCAGACGTTGCCAGAAAAACATTCAAGGGTAAAATGAAAGACTATAATTATTATGAAAATTATTGATGTCGTTTTCATTACTCTACAATTTTTGAATTAGCAACTGATAATCCCTTTTATAAAAACAGAAAGGTAGTTGTTCTTACTTCCCATTCTTTCTGACACTTGCTCGCATCTCATTTTTCAATAAACACATTTCGTGCCTGTGTCTGCCCAGTGGACTCAGACGCAACAAAGAGAGACCCTGGTCTGAAGCGGGGGTCTAGTGGTACCTTCCCTCCAAGGAGACAGGGGGCAGCCCTGTCACCCATGGAGCTTTCTCAATGGGCCTCAGGAAATCAGAAGGGGGCGTTTTCCACTTAGTCCAGTCAGAACTGTGCTTGGACTCGGTTTATTCGGCAGTGAGGAATCGTTGTCCGCAGTCTCTCTTCCCCTCCCAGGTGTCTAGCCTCTCGCTACTTGACGAGTGGTGTTTGGGCCAGCAGTGTGGACATTGGCTGTGCATAGTCAAAAATGCAGCAGCATTTTTGGGGCTGCACCCTAAACCTTTGGATTGGATCTCAGTGGATTTGGTGTTACGTCAAGTTTTAGGAAGCTGTTCTCGGCCCCTTCTGCTGACTCTCAGTGCTGACTTTGCTGCCTGGCCCTGAGGGGCAGAGAGACCAGGAATGCATTCAGCACCCCAAGCTTAAAACCTGCTTCACCGTTTTCTTGGTCTTGCCTGTCACTGGGCCAGAGGGAGCTGGCTCCCTCCTTCTCAATGTGAAGTCCACCCCCCTGAGTCCTATCTCCTCCTTTCGTCAGCTCCTATTCTGTTTCCCCGCCCACCTGTCAATTTCTCCCTCCCTTCAAGTCTATAAACATGTTTAAGACAGTTCAATTAAAAAAACTAGAACACGCACAACAAAGTAAAAGCAACCCTCAACTCTACCGCTTCCTCATTCCCTTCGCCAGAGGGGCCTGTGTTTCCTCACCTCCCATTGTGCGATTAAAGAGTATTAAATATACTGAAAGTTGCTGTGAGGGTTAGGGAACATAAAAATAATCATTGTGAATTTATTTGCAATCAAGGAACAATATAATTGGTCATTGTTGAGATGTAATTACGGGGGAAAACATACTGTTCAAGAATCTTTATCCGGTCTGTTGAACAGGTGCCAAGGAGGCTTTTTATGAAACCCACGCATAACAGGCAAGACAGTATGTGGCTGCTTTAACCTGGGCTGCTACACCTGCGGGAGGGAAGGACCGTCAGCGAGCGGGGTAAAGGGGCTGTAATTTGAAAACGGAAAAACAGGAACTCTCACGGAGTTAAGGAATTTCAAGTAAACCGGTGACATCTTTTAGATCTTTCCCCTCCCTAGTGACAGGGTGGGACAGTGTGAATTGCCAGGTTGCATGACAGAGACCGAGAGGAGCTGAGGGGGAAAGAGCGGGGAGAGAGAGAGAAACACACAGACAGGTGGACAGAAAGAGAGCTGGTTGGGGTGGGGGACGCAGTGCAGGAAAAGAGGGCAGAGGCAGGCAGAGACATATGCGAACCAAGTCAGAGAAAGGAAGAAGAGAGAAATAGATGAGAGAGGGAAAGAAGAATGAGAGAAAAATAAGACAAAGAATAATAAAGACAGGAGAGAGATGGGGAGAGAGAGAGAAATTAGATAGATAGATAGATAGACAGACGGACAGACAAGACAGATAGGAAAGAAAGAAAGGAAGGGAGGAAGGAAGGAAGGAAGGAAGGAAGGAAGGAAGGAAGGAAGGAAGGAAGACAGATCGATAGATATGGGGGGTGGTACAAAGGCTTGAATTTGCTTTTTCTTAAATAAGAAAATCTGGGCACATCAGGAGCTGTGTTCCAGCACTTTCGGCATTCTCAGGGGCCTGTGCCAGTAGGACCAAAGATTGGAAATCTCCATATCAATAGAAACCCAGTGGTTGCACCTTCTAGTCCAGGGGGCCCCAATCCCCGGGCCTGAGACTGGTGCTGGTCTGTGGCCTGTTAGGAACTGGGCCATGCAGCAGGAGGTGAGCGGTCGGGCGAGAGAGCGAAGCTCCATCTGTATTTGCAGCCGCTCCCCAGCGCTAGTGTCACCGCCTCAGCTCCACCTCAGATCACCAGGCATAAGATTCTCACAGGAGCACAAGTCTCTGGTGCTGAAAAGGTTGGAGACCGCTGCTCTAGTCTAACCACGTTCAGGAACTGCAGATGGAGAAACTGAGGATTCAAGGACTAACTCCTGGGCTCCTGGGAGAAGGGGCAACGGTGACCACTGATACCTTCCAGAAAGATGCTGGCAAGTCCTAGGCATTGCCTCTACACTGACCACCACGAATCCCAATCTTTTTGCTACAGTTTCTAAAATCAGTTCATTAGGCAAAATTGTGTATAATCGAAGTGACCCTTAAAAGTCTCCAAAAGAGTCCATAGGGAAGGTCTCTCCTGGCCCTGGAAGGGCTGTTCTGCTCTTGGGGCCACCTTGCATGAAAAATCCATGTGTGACTTTAAGAACACACAGACCGACTTTTATAAGCTAAGTGTAGGCATGGTGAGTTTCATGTGTTTCATTAACCCCGTACAGGTCCTTCTAAGGTGTGGGTTTGGTTCTCTTTAACTCTTCTTTCTGTTGGCTTTACAAAATCCTGAATCCACAGCACTCTTTGAGGGAATATTTGAGGTTGTGAACCAGGGAATCAACCAAAATTTGTGGTCCCTAGCCTCTAGTTACTTTATGTAAAGTTTGTTTATAATTCATCTCAGAGGACCTGCCTGCAGCAAGGGAGTTCCAACAGGGACCATAACAGAGATGGTGGCTGTTAACTTTCTGGGCCTAGGTGGGGGTGACTGGCCAAGGGGACACCTGAACTGAATCTCTTACTATTTGGCTGTAGGGCTCCCCATAGACATGCACCAGAAATAGGACTTTGCAAATGGCCACCACTCTGGACAACATCTATTCACGTTACAGTTGTTCTGAGTACTGAGGAGGAAGAGATGGGCTATTCCTAGGGATACACATTCTAGACATCCATGAACATGGAAAAATCCATTACTTAGTCAATAGTAGCAACTTCTGAATAAAAACAGAGTCCCTTGACTATCAGGTTTCAAGGAAGCTCGTAAGTAACTTAACACAACACACACAACATACACACAGGGGTGCATACACACGCTCACACCTTTTGCAGGAAGGGAGTGTTTTCGAAGTGAATCAATAGCTAGTGTCATTGCTATGGTAGCACAAGTGAAAGAGGATGAAAGCTTCACAAACAAGGTAAGCTGCCTTCTCCTACGGGTGCAACCTTACACTTTCTACAGTTAGGGTGTGGGTGGAAGGTTAGTGTAATTTAAGCTTCAAGGAAGGGAGGAGGCCCGAAGTCACAGCAGTGTGGTATAGACTCGGAAAGAAAAGAAAATGATGCCCAAAGGGCAGTGAGTTCCAGGGTTCATTAGTAGGTAGAGGTGACAGGTGGGTGTGGCCTTCTGATACAAGAAACAGCTAGAAAAGAGGCTACCAGAGGGGGTTTCATGGCCCCGAAGTTGCTGGAACAGGCTGTAGGATGGGGATTTGGCAGAACTGAGCAAACTCATAGTAGGGTTTAAACATGTCTGTTTTCTGAAGAAATCCATGCTCTGCAATCTAATCGCAGCAAAATGATCATTAGTGAAATGATAATAATAACACCTAACATTGACACACTGCTTTGCTGTCATGTTTGCTCACCCAGTGAAGTAGATTCTACTTCAGGTGAGGAAACTGAGGCATAGAGATGTCCAATCGCTTGCCCAGAGTGACAGAGTTAGGAAGCAGAGAGACAGGATTCACACCCAGCTTTCTCTGAGGCTAGAGTTTGTGTGCCGCCCTCTATTGGCGGGATGATACAGATGATACAGTGAGAAAGCATCATACCCTCGCCCTTCGCTGTTCCAATCTACACAGCACTAAGCCTTCTCCCACAAGTAAGGAAGTCAACATTCCCCCAGGTTATGCGGCTGTGGTTTAAGAACAGGAAAGGATACACTATCAATTTTCTAAGTAACGGCTAAAAGATTTTCAACTCAATTTTTTGCCTCCCTTTTCCTTGCATATGATGGGGGGAGGCTCCTTTTGACTTCTTTATTTATTATCCCTGTTGTCCACGCACACCAATCTTGTGCTGAATTTATAGGAAATGATGCTCTCTCCTCCTGTTTCCACTGCCCTTTCTAATATACCTCACACTCCCACTGCATCACTACCGACAGGCCACCTGCAGGGGCTAGCAAGCTCTATGCATCTGCCTTTTCTGGTGGTCAGAATAAGTCCTCCAGTGAATGCTGTGGGACAAGGGGAGACGACTGCCCATCACCCACAGGGGGCTTCCCTGAAGAGGTCTCTGGGATGCCCCACCTGAGGGTTGGGGGGTGCTTTGATGCAGTAAGTCCTTTTGCTACAAGTGTAGCTCAGGGGTGGAGGGGCCCAGGGATGGGTGGGACATAAAAGGAAGCTCAAGGATGGGATTAGGTTCAAGAGTGAGAGCTTGTAGGTTGGCATCCAAACAGAGAAGAGCCCAGAACATCTAGCCCCTTCCCCATGATCATCAGCCCCTGGATCCCAGATGAGCAGTAGCAAGCTGTAAGGCATCCTTACTATCTGCCTCTGCCAGCTCTTTCGTACCTTGACCTCCCCCAGCTCCTCTTAGAGGTTTCTGCTGCAGGTTCCGGTCCAGGCCCACAGAGCATGAGCACATTAGCCCCCATCCAAAAGGTGTGGGCCTGGGGATCCCACTTCTCTGGGGTCCCCAATACAGATAGGGTCCTTTTCCAGGTCTAGAATTCTACTTCTGCTCTGCGCCCGAGTGCCAGGTGCTTCCCTGGACCATGCACCTTGCCCTCTGTGTATCTGTTGGAGCCCATCTGTGGGGGGGGGGCGGGCTTTCCTCCAGTGTTGGTGAGGAGTCTGTGCAGGTGCAGGAGCCAGTGTAGCTTAGGGGATGAAGAGGATAAAGGCAATTGAAAATTACTTTGATCACACTAGGAAAAGGGCCATAGACTGCATTTTAAAATGCTCACACCTTTTGAACCATGCACTTCACTTGTGAGAGTTTATCCTATAAAACACTTCGTACACGTGCATGAAGATATATATTCAGGCATTATTATTGCCGTGATATTTATAAAAGGGAAAACCAGGAACCACCAACATCTCCATTGATAGGGAATTGGTCATGCTGTGGACCACCTACGAAACAGAACACAATACAGAGCCATTAAAATGAGGGAGGTAGTTAATTGTTTGGCATGACTGATCAGAAGGGAAATCTCCTGTACTGGATGATGCAAACCCATGTGTCATGCATTCCAGATGGAAGGAACCTTGGCCTGGGAGATGGAGGAACCCGCCCTCCTGACGGCTTCTGAGAATTGTCTTGAATTACTAAACCTTATGGTGGGTTTCATTGACATTTGCTGCCAATAAGAAAGACCAAGATCACCCAAAGCAGGTAACAAAAGCAAAAGGGGTAAAAATAAAACCAACAGCCATGGCCTATGTTTACCGAGTAACTATCACTTCCCGCATTGAGTGAAACTCCCTGCATGCATTACACCTTGTGATCCTCACCATATTACTTAACTTGAGGAAATAAGGAGCATTATTTCTCCCATTTTACAGATGAAGACAAAGATATAAATCCTGATAAGACTGCAACATAGTATGAATAATGTGATCCCCTCTTTGTGAATAAAAAGCAGAACTTCCTAGACGGAAAGAGAAAAGACAGGTGAGTGGAGAGAGCTGACAACTTTTTGTCTTATATCCTTGTATGAAATTTTAATTTTTTTCCCAATGGAAAGGAATTATGTTTTAATCAGAAAAAAATAGTTTGGGAGGGAATAAAATGCCCTTGAATTCAAAGTGTACTCGAAATTAAGTTGCTTTCTAAAGTACTTCAACAAAAGAAGAATAAAGTGGGAGGAATCACTGTCTTGATGTTAAGCCTCACTATATAGCTACAGTAATCAAGACAGTGTGCTGTTGTTGGAGGGAGAGACATATAGAGCCATGGAACAGAAGAGAGAACCCAAACTTTCAAAACTCAATAGTAAAAATACGATTCAATTAGAAAATATTTTTCAACACCCTGAACCAACATACACAATGGGACAATTCTGGGGTTCCGAGGCAATGAAGTTAACTCTGGTGGAGCCTTTATTCACCTGAGTGATGGAATATCTCTTAATTAGTCTCAGTCACGTTGGTTGGAGGGTGACAAAATGTCACCATCCATGACTGACCTTGAGGATAATTTCTAATTTGTCCATGATAAACCAGCTATAACCTGAACACATGACATAACTTCCCTAACCCTCAGCTTCCTGATCTGCGACCTGGAGAGACTAGGAGAACCTATCTCATGAAGAGATCATGAGAATTAAACGCAATAATGCACAGAAAGGACTGTGCACAGTGACCACTGTCACCAACATCCCCATTTTACAGGTAAGAAGACTGAGGTCGGAAGAATTAAGAAACTCATGTCATATCCAAGAGCTGGGGAATGATGGAGATAGGACTGAAGCTAAGAGTCATTTGATACCCAGACCATATATATCCACACAGCACCCCGCCCTGCCTTGTGAATAAAAGAACTCAGAAACAGAACTGGGGTTGTGAGGTAATAAAAACAGTCCTTCTAGTCCGACCAACAGTGTGCACAGAGAGACAGCTGAGAACCAGGCATTTAAGCTCTTCCCCTTCCTTGTCTCCTCCTTATAACCTATCCTCTGAGACTCTCTGGGTCAAAATAATCAGGTTCACCATTTTTAAGAATCTTGTACATTCAAATTGTCACATTCCTGACAGCAGCATTTGCTGCCGCATTTGCTGGACATTCAAAGCCCCAAAGCAGCCTGGTCGTATGAACAGCTTACCATATTACTTTGCCCAGCTGGTGAGTGATACTTTTAAATCTTTTTCAGAGGTCTCAGATCCATGACCTTGACACATGGTTTGGTCAAGCGGAGATGATGGACTTGCCTGGGGCCCCGTATCCCACAACAGCCTACAAACTCATCGATGGCGACACGGCTGTTTTAATCAGGGGCTGTCGACAAAGTACACAAATAGAACTCTGCCAGGAGCTGTTCGGGGTCACCATGGCTGGTTCCCCTCAACAATATTTTATTGTGCAAATGCTGACAAACAGCACTCAAATGGCTCCTGAGGAGCCATCTTGCCGGCCCATCTTGACGTGACTTTCCTCTTTCCTTCCCTCTCAAAGTGTTACTGCTCTTTGGGGAACTTGCCCTGTTGACACTGTCCATATGAAGCTACATTTCTGCTAAATGAAAGAAGTCCATCATTTTTATGCCAGTCTTCCAGACACTAGGAGAGCCTACCTTCCCCTACCAAAATGTCACATGAGAAAAAGATAAGCCGTGTTTAAAATTACAGAATGGTCATAGAGCTCATGCAAATGAAGTTAACATGATGCTTTTCTCTAAGCAACAAGGCCAGGGAAAGGGGAAAAAAAAACCCCTCAAAATCTTTTTAAGGCCCTAAACCCAAGATGCATTTTCCAGATGCAGGGCAGATTTCCATGCCAACCTAGCAAGTGTTACTGCCCAGATATGTCAGAATCTCAGAGACGGACTCTTCAAGGAGAAGAGTTCTGTCAGATAAGCTGAAAGCTTTTTTCTGTATCCTTCCAACTTATACTTACCGATTGCATTTTCTGGCTACAAAATGTCTTCCTTAGTTTTCCCTTGAACCATGCCAACAAATGCCAAGACTGAGGAAGTGGAGTGCTCTGGAATCTCAGTCCAACTATTTCAGGGTAGGGATGAGTCTCTGGGTGGCTATAACCATCACAATGGCTTCTTTATGGAGCCACATGCCAGGCATATGCTCGCCATATATTATTGGCTTGACATTGAGATGCTCTACTTCATTTAATCCTTATTACAAGGTAAGTACATTTATCTTGATTTTACTAATAAATAAACCAGCTCTCAGAGAAGTTAAGTAATATGTCTAAGCTCACCCAGCCAGGGAAATGGCAGTGTAGGGATTTAAAGCAGATCTGAGATCAACACATGGGTCTTCAGAGCTTGGCTAAATGTCCATTAACACAAGAAGAATCTGTTAATTGCCTCCCATTGCCAGTCAGATAACAGGTAGCACATGGAAGTGAGCAGGATCTGAGGATTGTATAGAAGATGGAAGCTAAAATACATTTTGGTAACTGGCACTGATTTTTAACTTTGATGGTCCTAGACTGTCTTGTCTATCTCGGCAGATTCAAGGCTTGTTGCAAGGCCCACCCCCCTGCATCTAAGGTGTCAGCTCATGTGACTCAGCTTGTCAGTCTTCCATGAAGATGGCCAAAGAGTTTTCCAATTGGACGTTGGGTTGTTCCATTGCCTTCCTCCCGCTGAATAGCCTTGAAGAGATGGGATTTAAATTGTGTCGAGGATATTAGTCTAAAGTGAATGAAGTGGAGAGTAGACTTCTCGTTTATGTCCCCAGAGTGATAAATGAGGGAGTGTAATTTTTTTTCTAAGGCAAAGAAAATGGGAAACCAACGTGGATTTCAGACACATGAGAAATAGCTTATGAATTTAGATGATAGCTCGGCAGAAATAAATTGTACATCTGTTCATTCATTTTAATAAAGTGGAGGGATGGCATGCTGCTGGAGCCCTTGGAGAACCCTGGGTTTTTAAAATTATGGTCCTATAATAGTAGCATTAAAATTTGTAATGCAGCCAGTGGTTTCTGAATTGGAGGGAAAATTCATTTATAAAATAAAAGTTCAGACTTTGGAATGTAAATGGGAAAATGCAATTTTTCTTGGCCAGATATGAATTAGTCCTGGGAGGGTGCTGTAACATCTTGACCATAAAATATATTTTACAAATCTTATGAGAAAGTTTTCAGACTGCTGACAAAACTTCTTTGGGCAATCTCTATCTAGGTAAATTGTGCAGGTACGAAACATATGGTAAACTGGCTTTGTCATGACTGCCTTGAACTTGGTCCGTCTTGTACAAGGGTAATTATGGGTTAATATTTACATTGAAGATGAGTCTAGCGTGTTACGAATACAAAAAAATCATTTTTACTCATTAGTAGAAACAGAAGGAGGAGAACTTTTATAGACCAGCAATTACGAGTTACCATAAAAATTTACTCATTCAACGAATGGTATTTTCTTATTACAGGTGAGCCCTATGCTTGATTTTGGGGAAAATACAACTATTCTGATTGTAGGTTTCCTACTGACTTTAAAACCTAGAGCATTATTAAAATTTCTTCAGAAATAGGTATTGAGCCCACAGAAAGCTTTAAGGCAGAGTAAGCAATTTCAATTTTATTTCACAAATCAACACTCCAGTTTTCAGGTGGTAAAAAGTATAAATGAACCAGGAGTGCCAGCTGGCTTTGGATAACACAGACCCTGAGAGGAAAACCCCAGGCTGCCTCCAATAGATTTTATTTGACTCCTAATGAAATACCAAATAGATGACACATTTCAGCCTTATAAGCTTGCAAAACAAACAAACAAACAAACCCCAAAAAACAAAAACAAAACCAAAAAACCAAAAAACAAACAAACAAAAAAACAGAGCTCATAAAGAGGTTGTGTTTAGTCTTAGAATTGAGGGCAATTAGCTATTGTCTTAGCTCAGCTTTTGCCCAAAGATGTAAGACATTCCCGCTAGGTTTGTGGGAATGTGGTTAATACCTCAAAAAGTCACATGGATAAGGGGGCTGGGATGTGACTCATCAGTGGAGATAGAACAGAGATGGGACGAAGGCCACAAATTCCTCCCAGGCAGGATGATGATGTGAGTATTGGTCAGATGAAGGAAGATATAAGACCCCAGAAAGTTTTGCAATTAACATCTCTTGTTAACCAATGCTCCGAATTAGAACTATGCAGGTCAGAGGCCTCCTGGGAATTCTGTTTTATATATCTGTGTTGATCTATGTCTAGTTTCTTAGGCTGCATTGCTCAAAGTGAGTTTACTGCATCAGTGAATAGGAATCTTTTCAATGTTTTTGATAGTGTCCGGATCTAGCATCTACTCTTGAGCAAGGCTCTGCTGCCTCCTCCAGTGAGATCTATTTTGAATTGGAAATAGAGGGCAAGGTCATCTGCTGAGAAAGAGAGATGGACAAAAGAGAGCTTTGAAGAGAGCACAGAAGGTTGAAATCAGCCACCAAGCAAGGAGCAAAAGGGGCTGTTTAGAGTTACATAGTAAAAGAAGAAGACCCCACTCATACCTGGGCAAAAAAACCGTATGTATATGACTCGCACTTAAATATCATCTGTTGATTCACTCATCTTTAAATGCCCCCATCACAGTGCCTGGCTCATAGTAGGTGCTTCACTAATGCCCATGGACTACCTGAGCGTCAGCTATATCCTAAGCACTTCCAGATTCCTCATGTAGTTTTCTCTCCTGCGCAATATCCTGGCAACACAATCACAATCACATTATTCACAGAAAGTCCCTATGACACTCCGTGTTTTAACACATCCAGATGGCTGATGGTTCCCCTGCATCCACAGGCCTCTGGCATCGAGTCTGGCCTCAACATGGTCACAGAATGAAGAATATGAAACAGCCACATGCTATGTGGCAAAGTCAGCTAAAGAAATAAAAAAAAAAGCCCAGGAATAAGAAGCAAACCTGTTTCCTTACATGATACCTGTGGCAGAATTGCTCCAAAGGAAAGGCCCTCCATTAACCTGACTTGGAGCTTCGTTTTCTGCCATTTTCAGCCATGTCATCATCACTCGTGTTTGTCTCCTGCTACCCCGCAGCTCATGCGCAAGGGCAGGCTGACCTTGACTTTTCAGATTCACAAGCCCTTGGGCTGACGTGCCTCCTGGAGAAAGCTCCAGACTTCTCCTCCCGCAGTGCAGGGAAGAGACGGACGGTACTCTTCCCGAACTAATGGCAACTGACCCTCCCCATCCCCTTGGAGAAGATGGGCTGGCTGTGCTCCAGCTTAACAACACGTGGATGACACCTACCGCTTTTACAGAGCAAAAGTGGGAATTGCAAAGAGAAGATAACTTATTTTGTACAGGTCCGAGAGGTAAGTAACAAATCCCAGGACCAGCAGAGGAAGCAGACAGTCGTGTCACAGAGAAGCCCGGTAACAGGCCCCGCTCTCAACACGGAACCCTGTCAGTCACGGTCACTGGCATGTGGGAGGGCGATGAAGAGAATGAATCTGCAAAATATAAATAATGTCTCTCCCACAGTACAGAGTGTGAAAGGGCCACCCTTAAAAACACGCGCATTGGGGCTTTGGAACACAGAAGCCAGCGAAGCCGTCTGGAGGAATTAAGCGTCTCCTGAGATGATGGATCTTTGAAGAGAATGCCGGGGCTCATCTATTTTGGCTTAAAGTACACAACATGCACACACACATTTTATTTAGGTGAGAAATAGGGAAAATGATAATTTACACACAGTGATGCTCTGGTAAATGTTTAACAACTGAATCTTAAGGAGGGAAAAAAAGCCCTGATTTGTAGCTTGTGCCAACTTCTGTGCTGTAAATACCCACATCATGGCTGATTTCAAGCTACCAACGTGATGTCACCACACACAGAACTGGGAAGAGATGTGCTTAATTAACTTTTGCAAGGCTGGTGCAAGGTGCCCCCTTGCACCTCTGCTTATGATGACCAGGCTAAGGTACTGATTTGCTTTCAAAACGTTCTGGAATAGGTGAAAATGTAGCTTCAATCAGTGGGCATCCCCTTCTTTGGGAAGCATCTCACCCTATCCCGTCCCACTGGTGCGGTCAACACAGGCCTCAATTTTTCTTCCTCAGATCAGGTGTGAGCCAATCATTTCATCATTCCCTGGTGCTCAGTGTCTGGTCTGAGGTGGCCTTGTGACCCAGTAAAGTCAATCAAGGTCTTTTTATAAGATTAGTATTTGGATCTGGGCAAACGGGGAAGGTATGTCTTCCTCTGCACAAAAGCCATGGGGACAGGAGCTTAGGGATACCAGAGGCCATCTTTCCTGCCACGAGGAGAGATCCTACCAGAGAATAAAGCCAACACCGAGAGCCAAGCAGAGCCAAGCAGAGGGAGTGGTATATAGACAGCATTCCGATAAAGCTGTCAGAATCCTGGAGGCAGCCAAATCCAAAGTCAGAAAGCCCTTAGGCTTCTCAGTGATGAGTACTAATGTATTGTCCAGACGAGTACAAACCCAATGACCAGTGATGAGTACAAACTCAATGGACAGTGACAAGTACCAACACAATGACCAGTGACAAGTCCCAACGCAATGCCCAGTGATGAGTACCAAGGCATTCCCCATTGACGAGTACCAGTGTAATGCCCTCTGATGAGTACCTCTGCATTCCAGGATTTGCTCATGCTAGTTCGAAATGGGTTTCTGCCTTGAACAGCAAAATGAGTGAAAGCAGAGGTTCTTTATCTCTGGAGAAACTACAAGCAGATTTTCTTGAGGAAGACTGAGCCTCTAGTCTCTTCTTTACTCTAACTGATTTGTGTTTTCAATTTCCCAGAGCCCAAAGGGAAAAAAGATATTTTAACCAACATTATACAAGGCTGGTACAAGCGGTCAATTCAGTTCTCTGGGGTTTGTTGAGACTTTCCTCTGAGCGACAGGGCCCAGTGCCCATCATGTGGGAGGCCAGTGCTTGGCTGTTGTAAACCAGACAGCTAACCAGTTCTGGCTGTGATATATAGATTCACAGTGCTGAATTGAACCTGTGTTAAACCATGCATCCAGGGGCGATTAGCAAAGGCATCTGTTCCTATGAAAGAGTGCTGTTAGATTTGATTTAATGCAGCAAATATTCTTTGTGTTCCCTCTGTGTACACCACTCTGTGATTGAAGGGGGAGATTGTGACAAATGAAGCTGTGTCTGCCCTCAGGGAGCTCCAGTTCTAGAGGAGGCAGAAATGGATGCCTCCCTAGAATGCTGATCCATTGTGTGCTGGGAAGAAGACTTTGATTGAGGCAGGAACAAAACGCTGAAGAAGCACAGATCGTAGAGAGACAGTTAATTCTGACTGGAATATTAGGGGGAGCTTCAGGGAACTGCACAGCTTCCTGAAGCCTGTCACTGAAGGAACAGACTCACAGAGGGTGGGCCACCTTGCCCACTCATCCTTGTGTTTGTGGCTTACGGGCTAGCCCCAGCTCCTCCTCTCAGGCCCTCAAACACCTCTCATGTGACTCAGGGCACATGCACATGCTGTGTGCTCTGCCCAGAATGAGCTGTCCTAGCACTGCCTCTCCTCATGTCATGTAGCAAAGCCAAGACTTAAAGGATGAGAAATTACTTAATGATCTCACCTTTCTATACCCCAGACTAGGTCTGTTTTCCTTAGGTCATGTTGCTGAAGTTCTGAATTTATCTGTGGGATACATCCCTCTGGCAATACTTTAATATCTGTCCTCCTTGCTAAGTCTCAAGAAAACAAGGACTTGATCATCTTACTTAAATCTCCAGCCTTCAGCTCACTGCCTGTGTTGGATGAGCATGCGCTAAGTGCATGAATGAAAGAGCTGAGGCCACTTTCAACCCTGCTAACTCAGAACAAGTACATCAAATGCACAAAGACTGGTGAACTTGAAGAAGCACATTATCTCACTAATGATTATGGAACGGTGGTAATGACAGTCATAAATTTAAAAGATTTAAAAATTGTTATCAGAGATAGCAGACTAGTATAAAAATGACCCTAGTTAATGAACCAAAGTTTTTCTCGCTTTATAGGTCTTTCCCTGAATTCTCCAGTGAGTAAAACCTGGATTTCAATGGAGATCTAATAATTGGTGTACCATTATAAGCTATAGACAGCCGTGCAGGTCGATTTCGAATTAGATATGCACACGAATGTCTATAAATAGAACTATCAATGTGTTTTCAAGAATGTTGCTGTGTTCAACATAGGTTATTTGACTTGGTCGTCAGGTCTCTTAACAAAAGGTTAGCTTGTCAGGGGCCTGGCTTCTTTCATTTCTGAACCCCATAGAGCAGGGATCCCTGAACCCCGAGCCGCAGACCAGTACCAGTCCGTGGCCTGTTAAAAATCTGAACCGCACAGCAGGTGAGCGGCAGGTGACTGAGCGAAGCTTCATGTGTATTTGCAGCCACCGCCCAGCGTTTGCATCGCCTCCCCACCTCCACTTCAGACCGTCAGGCATTAGGAGCACCGGTCCTTGGTGCCAAAAAGGTTGGGGACCGCTGCCATAGCGTCAGGACGATGTGAAGAAACTCAGAAGGTGAGTACAGTGTAGCAGTTGGGAGCTGGGCTCTGGAACCAGATGCCCTGAGTCGGCATCTCTGCCTCACCACTCTGTAACTTCGGGCATGTTTTTTAACTTCCCTGTGTCTTAGTTTCCTCATCTGTGAAATGGAAATAATAAGATTACTTATGTAATAGGGCTGCTGAGAATTAAATGAGTTAAGATGCCTAACGCATTTTCAACAGTGCCTCACACAGATAAGCACTTAATAACTGTTAGCTTAAAAAAGTTGGTTTTATGGATGAAAATATTTTTCAGTCTTTGCTTGTAAGAAATGATTATTAGATTTACCCACTGGGCCCATTGTGTGCTGGGAAGAAGATATAAACCTGCTAATCAAATCCATCGGCTATTAAAAGACCACTCCCCTTTTTTCAAATTGAAGAAATCGTGGAGGGAAAGAATAGCTTAGACTTGTCCTGGCGAGCTCGACAGAAAATTTCTTTGATTGCTGCAGTTATATCCAGGCCTTGCACAAAATATTGTCCAGATCTGAACAGAGAGGCAGGTGAAGCAACAGGGAAGTGGAAGGCAGTAGTTGAAGTTCAGAAAGTTCAAGAAGAGCTGAGACTGGAGGTTATAAACCCAGCTCTTCAGCAAGCTCCTGGTGCACAAGTATAATAAGAAAAACTAAATACCTGTTCTGTGAGCCCCGGCAGGGAGTCCCAGAGAGCTGACCCACAGGGCAGGACCATGGAATAGGAATATAACAGCTGATTCTGACTGCATCAGGCAGAAATGCTCTAAGAATTGGGCCTACTGGCACTGAGCTGGTAAGTTGTTAAGCCTTTCTTGGTGCGGAAGTAGCTTAGTGCAGGGTTAAAAGCATGAGATCTAGAACTCTTGGCAAGTTCTTCAGCTCTCTGAGCCTCGGTCTCCACGCCCATGAAATGGGGAAGGCAATAAGAGCACCTCTCTCGGGGTTGGCGGGAGAAGTGAAGGACGGACTGTATGTAAAGCTCTTAGACCCTGCCTGGCACAAAGCCAGTGCTTTCAGATGTTTGCACTGGCTTCTGGATATTTATTTAATGACAAAGAGGACAAAAGAGCAGGTCCAGGAGTATTGAACAAACGGAACTTTTGATAGAATGACCAGTCTTGTCTTTGATAAGAACTCATTATGCATTTGCTGTTGTTCTTGAGGGCAGTTCCTACATTTAAAGAAAGACACCTCTTTGAATTTGCAAGGAAAAAGGAGATGCACAGTTCAGAATCTCAAACTCTAGTTCCCTGTGACTTCGGAGAAGGAATCAGCCTGCTAAACCTCAGCTTTCTCATCTGCATGGGGATGACAACCAGGCGCTCTTCACTGGATTGTTGTGGTATTAGGTGACATTATGTGCAATGTGGAAGGTCATCATAAGCTTAAAAATGACTATGCAAATGTCTGCTAATGTTGATTTCCTGCTGTTGATATTATTCCCAATTCTGTGAAGGATACAGGTGGTAGAGTCATACGTTACTGGTGCCATCATCCCCAGCAATCTGACCAGTGATTCACCCGTATTGAACAACAATATTCTGGAGCAGCATGGAGGTGTTAAGTCTTGGAAGGTTACTCTCTACCCCAGTGGTCCCCAACCTTTTGGCACCAGGGACCAGAATCTAATGCCTGATCATCTGAAGTGGAGCTGAGGCGATGATGCTAGCGTTGGGGAGCGGCTGCAAATACAGATGAAGCTTCGCTTGCTCACCCGCTGCTCACCTCCTGCTGTAGGCTCCATTTCTAACAGGTCATGGACTGGTACCAGCCCGTGACCCGGGGGTTGGGAACCCCTGCTCTCTACTTTGTAGTGTCCGTCAATGTCTTCCAACTGTCCTTTGAGTAAATCCAGCCTCCTTACCTTGTCTGCACGATCTGGCCTTTGCCATCCCTCATCCTGTCTCATGCTACCCCAGCCACACTGATGGCTCTCATTTTCTCAAGCAAGACATGCTCTCCCATCCTTGGGGGTCCTCACATGGACCCTTTGAATCCTCCAAATTCTTACTGTTATGGGTTGAATTGTGTCTTCTCAAAAAGATATGTTGGAATCCTAACGGGCAGTATCTCAGAATGTGACCTTACCTGGAAATAGGGTCTTTACAGAGGTAAAGATATTAGAGGTAAAGGTAAAGGTAAAGGTATTATTTTAAAGATATTAAAATAAGGTATTAGAATAGGCTCTAATCTGACATGACTAGTGTCTTTATGAAAAGGGGAAATTTAGACACAGACATACACACAGGGAGAACTTCATGTGAAGACAAGGGCAGAGATCAGGTGATGCATCTACAAGCCTACAAATGCCACAGATTTCTAGCAAACCACCAGAAGCTAAGAGACAGGCATGAAGAGATTCTCCTGCAGACATTTTGATTGTAGGCTTTTGGCCTCCAGAACTGTCAGAGAATAAATGCATGTTCAAGTCACACAGTGTGTGGTACTTTGTTACAGCAGCCCTAGGACACTAACAGTCATTGTAAATGTCATCTTATCAGAGGAGACCTCCCTGAACTCCACAGTAGGTGCCACATTGTCCCCACCTGTGGTATTCACCCCATTCCATCTTGTTACTAGGAGACATCTCTGGCTATTTGTTGGTTGGTTGTCTCCAGTTTAGACTATAACTTCATGAGGTCAGGGGCCATGCTTCTCACGCTCACCACACTATATCCCAACCTAGCACAGTGCCTGGCAAAGAGGAAGCATGGAATTCTTGTCTGATGGCTGGGCCAGTGAATGAATGAATAAATGAGTGAACTTTGGAAAGCAACCGTATAGTGTTATGATGTGCAATATACAAATATAGGTACATTCAGGTAAGACAGGCTGAAGAAGATACTTCTCATAAATTCCTGTCTTCTCAGATATGGGTGGGTCAACAGTGAAATAAAATGCTGCCAACTTGGGAAAAGATATTCAGTCTGTAACCGAAATAGATTTCAGTTTGGAAACCAATGGATATATGAAAATCAATTCTAGATTGTTCTGATTAATCTCATTTAGAAGAATAAATCCATACAGAATTCTGAAGCTGTGGAATATTTTCTTTCTTTCCTGTTTTTAAGGTCGTAGAATAAGTTGAGCCTGTCGTCGCTCTAATGATTCCTTTAGGTAGTATTAACACTGAATTTTCTTCCTTTTCTTTTCTTTTTTAACTTGGCTGGTGGGGAAGTAGATTTAGGGCTCTGTACAGTTTATATAGATTCATTTATTTAGTCCTGGAAAGGAATTTAACTCCAACCTTCTTGGCTGTTGGTGCACCACAGTGAAATAATATACCTCGCGATCACCTGTGACTTCTGTGTTACATTGATTTTTCACTGGCAGCAGCATTTTGTGTCACAATGAGACTGGCCTTGGATCTGCTATTTGCCTTGGGTGGTGTCTCTCATCTCTAGAACCAGTGGGTTAGACGAGATTCTTTCTCAAGTCTCTTTCAACAACATGACTCTTTAAAGTTTCAATAGCTTCTGTTGCTTACTGTCAAACATTTCCTTTGTAATTTATTCACTCATTCACTCATTATTTGGTCATATATTACATGTCAGGCTGGGTGCTTGGACCAGAGTAAGGAATGAAAGAGATAGAGTTTCTTTTCTCATGGAGCTAATATTCTAATTTGTGGAGAGGACAATAAATGAATAAATAACTTAATTATATGGCACACTAGAAGGTGAATATTACATGTTGTATATTAGAATAAAATATGTACATATTAGGATGTGTACATATTACAACAGAATATATAATGGAATATTATATAACGACATATAATGGTATACATGTTAACACTGTATATAATATGAAATAGAATAATATAGAAGCTGAGACACAACAGGCTGTAGTATTTGATGAATGAATAATAAATTCATCTCTAATTAAACATTTGATAGTCACTCCTTTACTTGGCCCTAGAAGCAGTGATGAAAAGGACACGCCCCTAAATATCAAGCATTCAAATGGCATTGGGGAGATATAGTATGAGTACATGATTAAGAGGCAGTGTGATAATACTATGCTAGGGGATGCCTAGTGTGTATAGGAACAAGGAGAAAAAAGCAACAACCTAGTGAAGGATTTGTAAATTGCACATTGAAGGATAAATTGGTGTTTTCCAGGTACAAAAGAAGAGAAAGGCATTCCAGGGAGAAGGGAAAGGAATGTACCCTGGCGTCAAGGCATCTAAAGCTTGGCATATTAGGGAATAAGTAGAGCTTCATGTGGCCTGAGGTGAAGGTCGGCTGTGATCAGGTGAAGAGTGTTTAAGACCATCGCACATAAGACCCAGTGATCTTATTTCTAACATTGCTCAGTACAAAATGGTTTCCAGGTGCAGTGTGGGCTTGGACATTTTATTCTCCAATATGCTCCATTTTTATTGCTTTTGGCTTTCTATTTTTGAACTCAAGTTCTCATTTTGCAAGCTGCATTATGGAAGTATAGTAAGGTTACATTCTTAGAGTTAGAAAAATAGATGTTTTATAGCTTTGTGGTTGTCGCTCTTAGTGTGAGGATATTGTCTTCGAATAGAAGCAGATGGATGAAGTCTTCAGAGGCCACTGTGCTCTGGAGTGGCTCAGTGGTGAGACTGCCAACTGTACTAAAAGATTGCTTTTATTGCCATTGAGTTGCTGCTGACCCTCTAAGCATAAGCAGAGGGTTATCAGAGGCACAGATTTTACATAGAGGTTCACACAGGAATGATGGGGATCAACACCATAAATATTTTTTTTTAAAGAGTGATTAATGCAATAAATCATCTGGCTGTCCGGTCTACCTCTACAAGAGATTTGAAGAACCAGTCACAGGTTACATTTTTTTCACTTAAAATAACCCAGCTGTTTTGACATCACACACACAGTTTATAATTGGCACAGGCATTTTCAACTAAGCAAAATTTCTCACCCTGCTGTTCATGAAACTGTTAAATCTGGGAATGCACCCACTACCCATTTCCTTAGCTGGAAGAATCCCATTTGGATGATGGCTTCTATTTATAGAGCACTGCTTATATTTGTACAAATGTTTCCCTTCACTCTCTTTTAGTCAGGAAATGCAGCTATAGACCTGCTGTTTCAAGTACCTCTAAAATTTGAACACTAGGAGATTTAATTGATGATATCATGTTTTTCTATGACCCTGGTGCAGTAGAAGAAAGTAATGAACTCACCCCTTCGAAGTAAAGATAAATGGGAAATGTGGGTGTTGGCTGTTTTGCAGCTAACCCCTCTTCTATTATATAATGAGAAGTTGGGAATGCAATTTACAATAGATGGCTCCTAGCATCCTTAGACGAGGTAGTGTCTTGGGTGCAGATGGACCAGGAACTGATGTAGTCATGAGTGATGTTACTGTTTGTACAACTGGAAATTGGTGGTACTCGTGCATTGAAATCACTGTTCTATTCTCTTCAAATATTTCATTTCTTCACATATTAGCATTCCCCCATCACTGCACGAAGCATGGGATAAAGATCTCAATAGTGTATGTTTGTTTTAATCTAAAACTTCAGCGACATAGAAAACTGTCAGATAAGTGATTTCACAGCATCACAGAAAAAAGACACATATTTCGCCATTATGGCTATAAAAAGCTTCATGGAAAAAGGAAGATTGGACTATTTGGAATAACATTTAATCATCTTTAAAGATTTATCTGGTTGTTAAAATGTCTTGGGCTCCACCCTCCAGAAAAGTCACTTGAGTCAGATAATTGAAATGGGTTTGATTTTCTAAGAAATATGTGGTTGGGTTTCTGGATTAATCTCTATTGAACAAGCGAATGTGTAATTATGTGGTCAGTGTTTAGAATTGGCACATCTGAATTTAAAAGGCTCTCCTAAGGGAAATAAACTCTTATGGAAGTAGAAGAATTTAATTTAAAGCACTCAAATGTATTTCATGGCATCCTGCAGGAGTGGATAAATATGTTCACTTCAATTAGACTTTTGGTAAAAGATGGCACACAAAGGTACATTTCTTAACTTCATACCTGGAACTGCCAAACTACAAAAAACCAATGCAAAGATCCAAAAGAGTTAGAAAACTCCAGATATTCAGGTCAACTCAAGAGTGAGGGAATCAGAAAGCAAAGCTTGCCTCTAATTATGTCGTTCAGTTATCTTGGGGAAGAGTCACTTGATCATTGATATCAAGGAGGAGACACAAAAATTTTCTTAACCTTTTTACTAAGGTGAGTTGATTTTTAAGCAATGGTATAAGAGTGGGTAGACATTGTCAAACCATTTAATTATATATTTTTCCTCAATGCATATTTTTAATGAAAATATTATGAGGTTTTTTGACACAGTGAATTCCATTCACACAATGTCTACTGCTTTTCCCTGATACTCTAGATTAAAAAAATTAATCCAGATTTTTTTTCTTCGTTTATGGGAATTTGGGCAAGCTTATCCTAGACCATCCCTCACATGTAGAATAACTCAAGAATATGCACTTAACACAAAAACCCCACCTATCTGAAAGCACTAAAGAACTACCAAGGCAGCTAGAACCTGAGGGTCCGAGATTCTGCAGAAAAGGGAAGTGAAGCCAATATTCTATGGAATTTTACCCGTAAGGCATTTTCTAAATTGTAAGGGCACAGGGACAAGAGGCTCAGAATCTAAACAGAAGCTACTGGCTAAGAGACCATGAAGCTGAGCAGAACTTTCGGGAGTTTCATGGGGCTCAGAAGACAGCCACTGACATTTAGGGTCTTCGAAGCAAAACTGTTGAAAAGCAAAGACAAATACATATTATTAAAATCAGCCAGAGAAAAGAGCCACATCTATTTTAATGGAGAAGAAAGTAATCCTGACAGCTGACCTTTCAGCAAACATAAACATATTAGACTCTCAGTGAGGACTCCAGAAGGCCTGCACCCAAGAAGTTAGGGGAACCAGGATAAGGAGATGAGCTCTTATAAAAGACTGAAACCCAGCTATGAACCAAGTCAATCCCAAACTAATTTAAAGTCATCTTTTTCTATTTATCAGTTTACAGAAAACGAAAGTAATTTTTTTTTTAATGGAGGAATATAACTTCGGCCAGAGCCCCAAATTATCTCTAAAATGTTTTCTAATTTGCTATTTATGTTTATGTTTAAAAATTTCTAGGCATGCTAAGGGACCATAGCAAATGACCAAAAATCAAGAGAAAAATAATACAAATAGAAATAGATTTAGAAGTGGTCTAGATACTAAAGTTATCAGACATCACATTTAAAATAAGTCTGAGTAAGATATTTAAAAAATAGATAAAATGGAAAATTTTAGCAGAGAATTTTAACCTATAAAATAAATTAAAATCATATTTATTTATTTATTTATTATTTTTTTTTATTTTTAATTTTTTTTTTAACGCCTACAGCACCTGGTATTCCTAGGTGGTCTCCCATCCAAGTACTAACCAGGCCTGACCCTGCTTAGTTTCTGAGATCCAATGAGATCAGGCATGTTCAGGGTGGCATGGACGTAGACTGAAATTATATTTAAAATATAATACGGTATTAAGAAATCAATAGATGGGTATAATAGTAGACTAAATATAGTAGAAGAGAGGACTGGTGAGCTGAAAAAAAGTCAATGGATAGAAAATTTATATATAAATATAATAGAGTCTAAAAAGGAGAGAAAATGGGTTAGAAGAAATATTTGAAAAGGTATGTTACGAATCGAGATGCTTAAGGAAAAAATATGATTAAATACAAATTAAACCATATCTCAGCATGCCATAGTAAAACTGTTGAAAAGCAAAGACAAATACATATTATTAAAATCAGCCAGAGAAAAGAGCCACATCTATTTTAATGGAGAAGAAAGTAATCCTGACAGCTGACCTTTCAGCAAACATTAATAGATGTCAGAAGTCGATGAAATGGCATCTTTAAAGTGCTGCAAGCACATACCTGTCAAATGAGATTCTGTATCCAGTGTAAATATAATTCAAAAAAAATTTTTAGAAAAACAATAAGTGGGACAATTTATCAACAATACACCTGCACTATTTTTAAAATGAAAAGAAGGACAATAGAGATAAAGTGAGTTCAAATGTTCTAATGTCCTTGCAGTATCTGAGAAGTCATAAAAATGCTAGTTTATATTAGGTTCTATAAGTCAAAGATATATATTTCAATTGCTCAGAAACTACTATAAGAATATGAAAATGAAATATAACAAATAAGTTATTAGACAAGGATATAAAATGACAAAAATACTTGATTAATTCAGAAAGAGGTAAGCAATGAGAGAAAAATATATGAAAGATATAACAAACAGAAAACAAATATCAAGATTGGTAGATTTAAACCTGAACATATGATAATTGCTTTAAATTTGAATGGACAAAATAATCCAAGTGAGAAGACTATGATTATCAGAATTGATTAAAAAAATAAAAAACCCCAACATACGCTGCTTATGAGACACATTCATAATACAAAATTACAGAAAACTTGAGAGAAGGATGGAAAGAAATATAACATGATGACAGTAACCAAAAGATACCTGGAGTAGTTATTCTAATACCAGTTGAGATAAGTGTAAACACAAAAAGCATTTTCAAAGATAAAGAGGTAAGTTTTGTAATAATAAAGGTTCCTTGCATCAGGAAAATGGAATGATTTTAAATTTGTATGTACTTAATAGCACAGTTTCAAATATTCAAAGAAAGAACCGATATAACAAAAGAAATAGATATACCTATAACAATACCATATCTACTCTTTCAGTAACTGATAGAGTACGATTACAAAATATATAGATTTGAACAAGAATATTAAACAACTGTTGAATTCATATTATTTTTGAGTGCACATGGACCTCTTATCAAAATTTATCACATGCTGAGTTGTAAAACAAGTCTCAAAAAATATCAAAGTATTAAAATCATATAGAGTATATTCTCTAACCACTGTGGCATTAAGCTAGATATCAGCAACAGAGAAATAACAAGGAAACTCCCAAATTTGTAAAATTAAGCAATACACTTCTGTGCACTGGTGGGTGGGAGGGATTTTTAGGAAGATTCTGAGCTGCTGATCAAGTTCTATTTCTTGATTTGGGTTTTGTGTTTGGCTTACAGAGAATAAAATCACTCCGTAGTTGTGTACTTTTTTGCACAGGCGTTATTTTTACTAAAAAGAAGTCAATACATCTTGAGTGAACCATATTAATTGCAATTTAGAAAGATATTTTGGAATGTTTCAATAAAACAAGTGAGAGATTATAGACTCCTAAATTTGGAGCAATATTGTGGCTAACTTCCTTTTCATTCTAACTACTGAGAAATTAAGAGAAAATTCATATAAAAACTTAACAAATTGTACATGAATGTCCATAACAGCATTATTCACAATAGCCAAAAAGTTGAAATAGTCCAAATGTCCATCAATGGATGAATGGATAAACAAATCGTGGTATATGCATGTAATGGAACATTATTCGGCCATAAAAAGCATTGAAGTTCTGTTACATGCTACAATGTGGAGGAAACTTGAAAACATTATGCTAAGTGAAGGAAACAAGTCACGAAAGGCCACATTCTTCATTCCATTTGTATGAAATTTTCAGAATAAGCAAGTTCACTGGAACACAAAGAGGATTAATGGTTGCTAGGGGCTGTGGGGAAAGAGGTTGGGGAGTGGCTGCTAATGGGCATGGGGGTTCCTTTGGGGTAATGAAAATGTTCTGAAATTAGACAGTGGTGTGGATTTCACAACTCTGTGGATATACTAAAAGCCAATGAAGTGTACATTTTAAAAGGTGGATTTTATGTTATGTGCATTATATCTCAATAAAATTGTTATCAAAAAATCAATGGAATATGAAGCAAAAGTGATAAAGTTAAGGAATGAAAAAAAAAACAGATGTTATCCTGACATCATTCTGCATCAGATAATTCATTCAGAAGAAAAATTTTCAACACATGAAATTATATAGTTCCTTAGTTGTTTGATAAACTTACTAATGAAGAGAAGTGAATCATAATGAGCTCATTGGTAAAGATTTAAATTTCTTGAGATTTGTTCGGCCATACAGACATCAATAATGACAATAGAAAACTCTTAATATGCCTTAAAACAAGGATGTGGATGACGTGGTTAATGAGTGTCATTGACTTAAAGATTAGTCTTTACACAAGAATATTTGAAATTGAATAGCTCACTCTATATCTGTCTGTCTATCTATCTATCTATCTATCTATCTATCTATCTATCTATCTATCTATCTATCATTTATCTATCAACAGAAGCTTGATAGAGATGTTCTTAAATTTAACGACAATTTTCAAAATTTACATGAGTTTTTCAATAATGAAACATGTTGTGAATGTGAAAAAAATGTTTCTAAACTGTTTTTCAATAATGAAACATGTTGTGAATGTGAAAAAAATGTTTCTAAACTCTCAGTAATACAGAGCAAGTTTCTATGAATGCTGCTAGGGGAAAGACTAGATTTTTTTCGTTCTTTTTCTATAGAAAATGGTGTTCTATAATTATTATATAGAGAAGAGACCATTGAATTTGCAATTAAATGTGAAAGAGAAAAAGTATTACAGGGTGAATTAAGCAGTTAATTAGTAAAAAAATTTTTTTTTATTACAAAAGCTAATAGTCCAAAGAAAAATAAGATTTCTGAGCCATGAAGTTCTTGAAGACTTGACACTGGCTTTTAGGAATTGGAAACTAGACCCCAGTATCCACTTGATAACTTAATGCATCTGCCAGTGGCTCAGTTTCAGCCTGTCAGCTTCCTGCTGGTACCATTCACCCGTTTGTTAAAACTGGAACATTTACCCATTTACCTCTCGTCTCCCAGCTGAAGGACAGGAACTTTCATGTTCCATGCCATCTTTATTATAGGTATTGTAATGTTATAGTCCAAACATGGATACTTTTACCTTAGAAAGAATTCATCCAATAGCGCCCCCAAATCCTAAATTATTAAGTCAAAATTACCAATTGCCATTTTAAGGTATAAATCTGCAAAATCAATTGATTGAATAAGTGAACAAAAACTGACTGTCTTTAAAAAATATATCTTATAATCTTTTACCAACATTTTAAAAAAAATTAATAGTTTATTAATTCTCATGATCTAGGGTTTATGTGAAAATATGAGTTATTCAGTCAGTATTTGTTGAGCAACAGCTATGTTGTAGGCACAAATCAGAAGTGTTTTCTAAAAAAAAAAAATAACTTTAGGCAGATGGACAAGTCACTGCTCTGAATGTGACTGAGATTCTCAGTTATAATTCAAACTCTGGGTTTCAAGAGTTTAACTAGATTTCCTAAAATCATCTCAAAATACTTAATTGAGAAAAGTCAACACTAATATTTAGTTAAAGTCATGTGTTAAAAACTATTAGGAAAACTCACAGAAGACTCTGTAGGG